>NC_083319.1:4724375-5030000 GCF_963455315.2 Globicephala melas | reverse complement strand
AATAAGCATAGAGAATTCCCTGGCGGTCCAGTGGTTAGGGCTCTGCGCTTTCACTGCCGAGGGCCTGGGTTCAGTTCCTGGTCATGGAACTGAGATCCCACAAGCTGTGAGACTCATGTAACAGACAAGAAAATCACGTACTATCTTAGAAAGTGAAAAGTACTATTTAAAAAAAATAAAGGACATTCAGGCAGATCCAGGGCAGGGGGTAGTTACACATACTGGTCAGGAGAGGTCTTACGGAGAAGGGATACAAGAGCAAACCTCAAAGGATATGAGGAATGAGGCCTGCAGACGTCTAAGGGCAAAGGCCCCAAAGCAGGAGGGGGGTCAGCAGGGATGGGAGACTGAAGGTGGAGTCACGGCAGACGAGAAGGACTGGGGCTTCTACCGGGGTGAAATGGGGAGCCTTCGCAGGTTCTGAGCAGAGAAGACACGCTTCTTGAGTTTTCCTTTCAAAGACTCTCTGGCTCTGTGTGCAGAGCAGACAGGGGATGGGGGGAGACCAGTCAGGAGACTGCTGTACTGACCCAGGTGAGAGGTAATGGAGGCGTGGACAGGGGTGGTGGCAGTGGAGGAGGTGGGGACAACGGTCACATTCTGGACCAGACATAATTTCATATAATGTAAAAATCTAAATATGCTCGCTTAAAAATGTTAACTTCTTATTTTGAAATAATTTTGAACGATTTCAGACTTACAGGCCCTATATGTTAGCATTACACTGCATGAGCTTGGGCCTGGGTCCTTCCATCTGCCCTCTCTCCACACACACACACACACACAGGTGTGCACACCCACACTCATACTGTCTATCATCAACCCTTCACCCATTAATTTTAGCATTCATTGGTGATTCTTGATTCTTATGTAAAACAATTATTACTATGGTGGCTGCCAAATTTTCTAATTCTTTCTGCATCTGTTAGTTCACATTCTACTGTAAGGAATGGTTTTCCCATAGCTATTTTTATGTGATACTGATACCTCCCATTTTTTCTTTCTTCTTTTATTTATTTCAATCAGTATGGACATGTGGATTACGATGGTTTCTGTGGGCTGTAATCCATTACTATCCCATTTATCTTGGTGCTCAATGGTCCCAGGCTTGGCTGACAGGAGCCAAACTGGCTTCTGTGTCCATTGCACACACCCCCATCATTCGGTGAGCCCTTCCCTTGCTTTGGCCTGAGAAGATGTTCCAGGTTCACCTTATACTTTCTCTGCCCGTGTTCTGGAACCAGCCGTTTCTCCAAGGAGCCTAGTTCTTGTTAGTGAGAATGATGTTTAAAAACAAAGATGGGGACAAGAGACGCACCCATTGTTCCTGGAGTCTCACTGCTTGTAGACCATCTCAGCAGATGGAGTTGGGACATGTGTGCACATGGGTATGTGTACACACACCTGTATCTATTTCTATATCTATCTGCATATACATATCAAAAACAATTAGCTCACACTGACACTGCCAGTTTCACTCCAACACCAAGGGTTTATTCTAGCCTTTTCCTTCTTTTTGGTAATGTCCCTCTTCAAAAGGGAGAAATCTGGTTCCCGTTACCTGCAATTTATTTCCTTATTTCCTCAATCCTAGAATACATAGAAAGTGGTTTCAGAACTGTTAACCCATACCTTCTATGAAAAACTGGCAAATTACCAAGAGGTTAAATATTTATTCACAGGTATAGCAACCCTTAGCCCAAGGATCTAGAGTGACAATGCTGTGTTCAAAGGTTACTAGGGTTAGCTCTCCATCCCTTCCCCGAAGTGTGGTTACATTATTCATTTGAAATACAGTTAGGTTTATTTATTTCTGTTTGCATTCCTTTTTTTAAAAAAATCCACTCTAGTCGACTGTATTTATTTTTTGCATACATGAAACATTACCATGGTTCTAAAAATCAAAACTAAACAAAAAGATATTCTCAGAGACACATCCCCCTCCCTATACACATCCACCCTACCCTATTACCACCTACCTCCTTCTAACCAATTTCTTTGTTTCAGGTTTCATCTTTTCTGTGTGTTTCCTCTACAAATGAGAAGATAACAGATATTCTTTATCTCCTTTCTTACAAAAGAGGAAGCATATTAAGGATACTCTTACACTTTGGTTTTTTTCTCTTAACAATGTATCCTAGAAATCACTTCAAGTGAGTCATAGAGGTCTTTCTCATTCTTTTTTAAAGATGAAAAAAAGCAGTGGTGTGGCTCCACTGTGTGGCTGTATCATAATTTATTCAATCACTCTCCTGTGCACAGGCACTGAGGTTATTTCCAGTGTTCTGCAATTACAAACAAGCTGTAATTAATAATCTTGTGCATATGTATTTTCATACTGTTGGAGGTGTGTGTTCAGGGTAAATTCCTAGAAGTAGTACTGCTGGGTCAGAAGGTAAATGCATACAGAGCTTTGCCAGACGCTGCCCAAGTTCCTCCAAAATGGTCACACCAATTTGCATTCCCACTAGCAATGTACGATGGTGGCTGTTTCCTTACAGGCTCACCAACAGAATGTGTTGTTATACTTTTTAATTTTTGCAAATCTGGTAGGTGAGAAATGGCACCTCGGTGCAGTTTTAATTTGCATTTCTCTAATTTGGGTATGGTTGAACATCTTTTCGTATGTTTAAGTACCACTTTTATATCTTTTCAGAGGGTTAATTGTCTGCCTCTTTTCCTCATTTTCTGTTCTATTTTTGGTTTTTACCCTTTTTAAGAGTTAAAAAATGATCTTAGGTATACTAGCCCTGTATCTGTGATACACGTTGCAAACATTTTCTCCCAGAGTGTCGGCTGCCTTCTGACTTTGTGATGTTTTTTTGCCACCTAAATTTTTTCCTTTTTATGGTAGAGGCCCTGTTGATTTTAGATCCTACCTTTGTCACACATAAACTTTTAAATGTAATTGAGTCTACTTCTAGTCTATTTTATTCTACTAGCCTATTTGTCCACCCATGAGCCAGCACCACACAGTTTTGTTTTTTCCACACAGTTTTAATTATAGAGGCTTTAGAGTATGTTTCAATGTCCGACAGGGCAAGATCCCCTGGTAGCTTTTCTTTTTTGGTTTCCTATCCTTTCTGCATGCTTCTTTTCCAAATGAACTTTAATATCAGCTAAAATGAAACCTTTTAATGAATGTATTATATTTGCTCACATTTACTGATAAGACTGATACATGTGGTCTCAACTTGGTCACATGATTGTACAGTTATTATGTGCATCATATTTCCAATGCTTCTTTCTCTAAGTGACGTTTTCTTTGCTTGCTCACTCGTTTACTGATTGATTAATTGTATTTAGGAAGGTTTATATTTTTGTCCTCAAGCTTACCTTTGTACTTATACATTTTAATGCCCTTAGACTCCCATTTTCTTAGATACCATTTTAGCATTTTGTTCGTCAATTTTTAATGGAATCCTTTAAATCTTACCTATTACATATATAAAAATCAATGAGCTCACTCTACTTTCATCTTTACCTATCCCTTCCCCCATTTTTTGTTTAGATTATTTTTACTGTTAGAATACATAACATATATTATTACTTTACCCTCATCACCTTTGTTTTAGTCTTAGATCAGCAATTAAATACACTATATGCTCACTATGAGTCCTTAGGCTGAAGTTTCCCCACTCTTCTCTTTGTTGACTGAATCTCATTCTCCAGTAGGCTCCTCAACATGGGCTAATGGGTAGAGAATTCTTGCATGTTTAAAATGGTTTTTCTCTGATACTTGAAAGACATATATACCTTTGATTCATACTTTCTTTGAAAATGCTGCTCCATCATTGCCTTGCTTGATATATTGTTTTTGAGACATCCAATGCCAGTCTAATTCTTTTGCCTTGTAAGTTATTTGATTTTTTGCTTGGAAGCCTTGAGGATCTTTATCTCTGAAGTCAGAGAGCATTATCAGAATACATCTTAGACGTGATTGTTGCTGGTCAATTTTCCCAAGTACCCAGTGAGATCTTTCAGTGTGCAAATTTAGACCTTTCATTTGTAGGAATTCTTCTTAGATTATAGTTTTATGTATTGGTTCTGTTCCATTATTTTGTTCTCCTTCTTCATGGCCTCCAATTATATATGTGTTGTCTCTTCTCTGTCTGTGCCTCACTTCAACCACTTTCTCTCTGAACCTTTCTACTTCTTTCTTCATCTGATTTTCACTCTCTTGGTTGTTTCTTAGCCTTTCTTCAGTGCCCTTTATTAAATGTCGTTTGAATCTATTTTTCCTTGAGCATCTTGAAATTTAGTCTTAATCTGAGATAATTTTATCATTTTTTCCTGAGTACAGTAAATCCTTTTCATTTCTTCATCTTTTTGCCAGTTTCTGTTTTTAATTTCTGAATTCCTGACTTAAGGATTTGTCTTTTCACCTCTCCAAATGCTTGAGGGTATTAAAATCAGTTTGGAGTGCTGTCTGTGTTAAATAGCTTTCTTCTGCTTTGTGGTTTTTGCTTCCTTGGTGGTGGGGTGTGTGTGTGTGGGGGGATTTCTTTAGTTGAAGTGTTTATTCCTTCAATATTTTATTATGAAAAATTTCAAACACCTAAAAAGTTGAAAGAACTGTCGGGTGAACACCTGTATTCTCATGAGCTAGATTCTGTAACTGTTATCATTTTGTTCTATTGCTTTCTCACATATATATTCATCTATCTGTCCATTCATTCATCTTAGTTTTTGGAAGAGTTTGAAAGTTGCAGACATTAGTGTATTTCATCCCTAAACACGAAGGCAAGCATATCATTAAGCAGTTTAATGTTTGTTAAAAAAATGTTTTCTGAGGTAAAATTTGCCTCCAATAAAGTACATAAGTCTTTAGAATGTACCATTCTCGGAATTTTGGCAACTGCGCACAACCATGTAAGCCACACCTCTGTCAAAATGCGGAACACTTCCACCACCGCACAATGTTTCCTCATGCCCTTCCCAACCCACGCCTGCTCTAACCCTCCCGGGGAAGTGCTGTTCTGATTTTTATTCCCCTTAGTTTTGGCTCATTCTAAAACATCATGTAATGCAATCATACCGTATGTACTCTTTCGTATGATGCATTTTTCCCTCAGCAAAGGTTAACAGTGGGTGTGCAAGTGATAGCTCATTAGGATTTGTTTGTTTTTTACTCACACATAATTCGGAGTGTGGGTGTTCTTGGTCTCTTAGCTGTGTCTAACGTATGGTTTTTGTAGTTTTATTTGTTCTTGTTTTTCCATATTGTTTGGAAGGTATGTGGAGAGACTTGAATTTAAATAACCATTCATAACATTTCTGAGTGTGAACATTTTCAAACATAAAGGAAGACAGATTGCTTAATAACCACCCAAATTTAAAAATTATCAGAATTTTGCCATACCTGCTTTATTTATCCCTCCGTTTTCTTTGTTGAAGTATTTTTAAAGCAAACCTCATATATCATGTCGTTTGAGCTCTACACACTGAAGCATGTGCCTCTAAAAACAGATCTTTTGTTTTATAACCATGAGAATGTTACTAATCCTAACAAAATTACCAACAATTCCTTGGTATCCTTTGAAATTTAGACCATGTACAGCTCCTCTGGATTGCTTCGAAAACATTCTTTTACAGTTGTTTTTTTGAATCAGGATCCAGACAAGGTCCACACATCACATACTGCTGTTAAGCCTTTTAAGCACTCCATCCTCTCCATTTTCCCCACATTAAGTTAGTCGTCCTGTAGAATGTCCCATATTCCCTTGACTTTTACTTTTTGACTTTTTTTTTTTCTTTTTTTGTGGGCCTCTCACTGTTGTGGCCTCTCCCGTTGCGGAGCACAGCCTCCGGACGCGCAGGCTCAGCGGCCATGGCTCACGGGCCCAGCCGCTCCGCAGCATGTGGGATCCTCCCGGACCGGGGCACGAACCCGTGTCCCCTGCATCGGCAGGTGGACTCTCAACCACTGCGCCACCAGGGAAGCCCTTGACCTTTTTTAAACCTCAAAGTTTTTAATCACTAATAAATCTCCATTCATATCATGGCCATTGCAACAAACATTTCTAGAACCACTTTTTGAAATTTAGTTTGATAAACTGTTCTGAATAGTCCTAGCAGTTAACATACTTCTTAAAGCAGCAGTTCTCAAACATTTCAGTCTCAGGACCTTTCTACACTCTTGAAAATTACTGAGGACCTCAAGCAACTTTTGTTTCTGTAGAATACATTTGTCAATATTTACCATATTAGAAATAAAACAGAAATGTTTAAAACACAGGACTACAGGAGCCAACAGGTGCCCACATGATGATGTCATCCCTCACGATGTAGCCTCTGGAAAACTCCACCATGAACTTGTGAACGAACAAAAGTGACAAAGGAAAGCGATGTCTGAGTATCACCATAAAAACAGTTTTGACTCTGTGGACCTCCTGAATGGGTCTCTGTAAGCCCTTGTTGCCAAACCATAATTTGAGAACTGCTGTTGTAAAGAATGGGTCTGATTTTTGGAAATAAATGTCCTTTGGAACCAGGGTTGGTAAACCAACTTTTTATGTGTCAAAAGTGAAGCAGCACTATAAAAACTGACTTTTATTATAAATTTTATAAGATGGCATTTTTCCAAAAAAAAGCACTTAACAAAGAATTCTGATAATATCCTGTGCTGTGACAAAAAATGGGTAGGCTATGTTAAAACATGGGTACAGCTTCGTAAAGTGATTGCTGTGGCATCACAGAATTTTAGCACTGGATGGTCTCAAGAAATTTCTGAAGGACAACTGAAGTTAGTTCTGTCTTTGTATGTTTGGGAAAAACCTGTTTTAGTACTTCAGAACTGTTAGTGGGGTGTAAACTAGTGCAACCGTTTAGGAAAACATTTGGCATTTTCATGGGAAGTTGAATATTTGCCTGCCCTAAACCAGGGTTTCTCAACTTTGGCACTTTAATTTGGGGCTGGACAGTCCTTTGAAGTGAGGACTGTCCTGCTCATTGCAGGACGTTTAGCAGCATCTCTGGTCTCTACCCACTAGATGCCAGCGATACCCCTCCCCCCACGTTGTGACGATTTAAAATGTTTCTAGACATCACCAAATGTCCCTTGGGAGGCAAAAGAATCACCCCTAGTAGAGAACCACTTCCCTAAACTAAGCATTCTTCTCCTGGGAGTCGCTCTAAGAAAAACCTTAGCCCATGGGTCCCAAGGAACACGAACAAGAATGTTCAAAGCAGGGCTTCCCTGGTGGCGCAGTGGTTGAGAGTCCGCCTGCCAATGCAGGGGACACGGGTTGAGAGTCCGCCTGCCAATGCAGGGGACACAGTTTCTGCATGACCTTTTATTTCTTTTCGTAGGTTCCATATATATGTGTTAGCCCCGGTCCAGGAAGATCCCACATGCCGCGGAGCGGCTGGGCCCGTGAGCCGTGGCCGCTGAGCCTGCGTGTCCGGAGCCCGTGCTCCGCAATGGGAGAGGCCACAACAGTGAGAGGCCCGTGTACCGCAAAAAAAAAAAAAAAAAAAAAGAATGTTCAAAGCAGATTGTTCATGATACAAAAATAAAAAAACATAAACAAATCAATGACCACTGATAGAAAAATGGATAACTAAATTAGGCTATATTCATATAATGGAATATTTCATATCAGCAAAATGAATAAGCTATTGTAGCTAAACCAACGATTTGAGTAAAATTTAGTTAAAAAATAAAAAAAAAGAATGTTGAGTGAAAAAATTAAGTCCCTGAAGACAACATGTGATACCTTTTAAAAATCATTAAGATAAACAGGCACAATGAAAGAACACACTATACATATGTATTCAGGAATACATAGATTTGTGTGAAGTCCTCCCTCAAAAAAGGAAAGACAATGACCCATAAAGGGAGGGATAACAGTTCCTACAGGACAGGGGCTGGGGACACTCACAGGGTATAGGGTTGCAGATAATGTTCTAGCTCTCAGGCTGGGGGGTAGGTTCACAGATGTTCACTCTATTAGTAAATAAATAAATACGAAAGGGCCATGTCTGGATCAATGATGACATTGTGATCATCAAGCAAGGATTATGATCGATTTAACCTGAAGTTAAAATTTAAAAAATCAAATGCCCAGCCCTACCCACAGTCTGTGAGGCCCAGAGCCTGGTCCCTGCCTGTTCTGTTTCGGAAGTCTCACCTCCTCCCTCTCTTCCCTCACTCCCTGCACTCCAGCCAGCCTAGCCTCCTGGGTGTGATCTGCACACAAACCGTCCTGGGCTCGGGTCTTTGATGCTGCGCTGCCTCTCATGGGCCCGGCTCCAGGCTCGCCTCACTTCCCGCAGGTCTCTGCTCACAGAGGGGTTCCCTGAGCCCCAGCTCCCCGCACCATGCCCTCCTCTCTCCAGCCCCTGTCCGGATCTGCCCCCACCTCCTCCCCATCATATTATGCAACACCTGGCTGGTCTCCCGTCCATGAGTGCAACGCAGGCTCCATGAGTGCAACGCAGGCTCCATGAGTACACGGACTGTGGTCAAGGCTGAACAGCACCCAGCACTATGCCTTCCTCTCCTGGTGCTCAGTGTTTACTGAATAAATATATGAATGCTTTAGCAACCTAGCTCACAAAAGGGCCTGATGCTTGATCTGAGACGTATCAAAAAGGCCCACCTTCACTGGAACCCCAAGGGCACAATGGTTTAACATTATGCTTTTTGAAACGTGCTCCACAGATGACTCGAGACTCGGGTGGGAAATGTGGCATTGGGGCTCTACCCCAGAGCTGCTGGATCAGAATTTCTGGGCTGCCTGCCAGGAATATGCATTTTCCACAAACTACACTGGTGATTCTTGGGCCTACTAAAGTTTGAGAACTACTGAACCCAGCAGAGAAATCAAGGCCCAAAACAGTTAAGCACTTTAGCTGTTCAACAGTCTTCCTACCTCAGAGAGCTTGGGATGGAGTGAAATGAGATAATGTGTCTAAACGGTTTAAAACAGATGAGTCATTCAAAAACAAGGCATGAATACGTTAAAGAAACTGAGGGTTGGTAAAAAGTATATTAAAGAGACTGATAAATGAGATTTATCTGTTGTAAACCATATATCAATAAAGATTAATCTATAACGCATTAAGGTACGTTTCAAGTATGGTTGAAGCTTCATCTTTGTCTTCTTCTCTTACATTTTCATACCTAGTGGATCAGTAAAAACTTGTGGATTAATATTTTAAATGCCGAAAGAAGCCAGCTGCTTGTTCTACTCTGACTCAGTTAAGCTCTTATAATATTTTGACTGTTTGAAGAAAATTAATAATGGGATGTAAGGTGGTAGATTAACTGAAACTAAATATCAACACAGCTAGATTTATTTTGGGATGACTGAGCTCATCTCTTCAAAGAACGGGAACAGAATTTACTTTATCATGAGTTATTAACTTACACAACCCCAAAACAGCCCCCGACCAGAGCGGAGAGAGCCAGCCGGAGTGTAGTTAAGGATTATGTAAGAGGCTGAAAGTTCAGATTTCATATTAGCCAGGACTTGGCCTGTCCAGGCTCCAGTCGATGACCCAAGGCTCACAAAGGTGCCAGGAGAAGTTAAGGTGATAACCGCCCTGAGAGTTCTGGAAGCAGGCTAGTTTCCTCTCCCCTGAGTAGCAGGTCCCCATTGCAGCCATGGGGAGAAACCGGGACAGCCAGAAGAGAAAGATGCTTTTCTGCGTCATTCGTGCATTCACTCAGCGAACACTGACTCAGCCCCGATCTCTCCTCCCTTCCCTCCTCCTGAGCCTGCGCTCCCTGTGTGTCCACAAGCAGGAAGCGGATACAATGCCTGGGCCTCCAGGTCAAGCACAGAGCCCAGGCCGGAGGTGACTGCTCCTACGTCTGATGGGCTCTGAAGCCCGATGTCTCCAGGCCAACAAGGAAAGGCAGGTTTAGCTTTCAGAGGAGCAAAATTGACCCCAAATCGCCTTAGAAGGTGCCAATTCGATAATATAGTCCTCATTGTTTCCTTTCCCCTCTATACTGTGAAGAAGCTGTTGGTGACAGGCTGAGGCTCCCAGGTACAGATCTTCGTACATCTAAGGCACCCTGCTGCTCCCTGGCAGGGATTGCTTGGTGAGGGAGGAAACCAAAATGGGATCACCAAACCTGCCCTTTGTTCACAGAATGCTCTGGAGTTCAATGACTTTATGCCATTTTTCCATGTGTGTGCACAAAAAATCCAAAACCCCCTCTGTGCTCACACACCAAAACCAGAAGAGATCTACAGTGACAACAAAATCAGTGGAACATGCTGACTGTGGACGCCAGGCCATGTTAACCAGAGCTGTTTCTGGACTCCTCTGTACACCAGTGTGGACACCAGGCCACTACATTTCACAATTCAAGTGACTCTTGGAAAAAGCTGTCCGGGGCTTCCCTGGTGGCACAGTAGTTAAGAATCTGCCTGCCAACGCAGGGGACAGGGGTTCGAACCCTGGTCTGGTAAGATCCCACATGCCGTGGAGCAACTAAGCCCATGTGCCATGACCACTGAGCCTGCGCTCTAGAACCCACGAGCCACAACTACTGAGCCCGCGTGCCACAACTACTGAAGCCTGTGTGCCTAGAGCCCGTGCTCCGCAACAAGAGAAGCCATCACAATGAGAAGCCCACGCACCACAACGAAGAGTAGCCCCTGCTCGCCACAACTAGAGAAAGCCCGCGTGCAGCAACGAAGATCCAACACAGCCAAAAATAAAATAAATAAGTCTATTTTTTAAAAAAAAGAAAGGAAAAGCTGTCTGCTCCACTGCTCCCAACACTGCCCTTCCTCCACTGCCTCCGTGGCATGGGCGAAAGCTTAAAAATATATCCTGGTACATGTGCAAGAATGACCACGCCACCATTATTTACAAAGCAAAACCGGAAACAACCCAAACGCACAATGACAGGAGAAAGAATAAAGTGTGTACCGTCACGGAATGAACTATTACATAACCATGAAGATGATCAAATTATCAGATACAACTACCAACGTGGCTACCTCTTAGAAACAACCACACAATATGACACTGTTCTTATAAAGTTCAAAATTCAACAAAACTCAATGACACATTACTTAGGGATCCATGTCCATGTGGTAAATTCATACTTAAAAACGAAGAGAAGGGGATGATTATCAGGGTGGTGGTGATTTTGGGGGGAGAGGCAAGGACTGGGGAGAAGCACACACTGCTTATCTTCTGCTTCTTAGACTGGGTAGTAAGCTCATGTGTTTATCACTACACTTTTAAACTGGCATACACATTACATATATTCCTTTGTATACATCAAATTACACAATTAAAAAAAACAAGAAAAAATTACCCGCCTGGTGTCTGATCACCCAAATCTTACTCACCAGCGCTACGAAGTATAATCAGAGACGGGAGGAAGAAGCACCCCGGAGGCCCGGAAGCCGTGTCCTGGCTGCACGAGCCTGGAGAAACCACGACCTCCACCACCTCAGTTTCCTCACTTGTGAAATGAAACCCATCGGCGCTACCTACCTTGAGGGCCTCTACGAGGAGGAAAGGAGATGAGCGCTAGGTAGAGCACAAGGCTCCGCGTGGTTCCGGGGGCAGGGGCCATGTGCTCTGTCATACGGACTGCGTGCTCGGCCCTGTCTCTCTTCCCCTGAGGAATGACCTCCTCCACTCCACATTCTTCTCGGGGGCTGCCAAGGCAGGACCCACCCCCCCAGGGGGAAGGACAACTTCAGGTTAGGCCAGTGGGAGTGTTTCCCCTCGGATATATGAGCACAGGCGCAGGATGAAAGGACGAAAGGCAGTTGAGGTCAAATCACTTGGGCCACAGAGTCCAAACGGGACCTTGTCGGGCTTCCCTGGTGGCGCAGTAGTTGAGAGTCCACCTGCCGATGCGGGGGACGCGGGTTCGTGCCCTGGTCTGGGAAGATCTCACATGCCGCGGAGCGGCTGGGCCCGTGAGCCATGGCCGCTGGGCCTGCACGTCCGGAGCCTGTGCTCCGCAAGGGGAGAGGCCACAACAGTGAGAGGCCCGCGTACCGCAAAAAAAAAAAAAAAAAGGGACCTTGTCCTGCTCCTGACACCCCTGGAGTGGACCTGGTTTTAGTCCCTCCTGGCAGGGCAGCTCTATCTTCATGTCTGTGAGCATCCAGCATCATTAAAAAGCAAAACAAAGACAAAAACCAACCCTTTTCTTGCTTCAGTTCATCAGAGCAGGTTTCTGTCGCCTGCACTCACGGAAGCCTGGCTGACTCAGGAGGAAACGCTGCTTTATTACAAAGCACGGGTGCACTTCAGGCTTCGGCCAAGCAGGCAGAGGGAGGTGTCAGCAGAGACTGCCCACGCGCGTCCTGCTTCAGCGGCCTAGCTGGTCCCCCCATCAGTCTCACTTGCCTCCCAAAGCTTTCAGAGTGCACCACCTCCCAGATTCACACAATTCATTTCAGAAGGATCTCCAGAAAACAAGTTTCACTCCTGCCTGAACCTCGTGCAGTGGCGCCCCACTGCCTACAGCACGGGTCTCACACTGTCTCCACCGGCCACAGGGCACAGGTGACTAGCGAGGGGACAAGGGGAGGCGGCAGCTGCCGGTCCCGCTCTCCGCCCAGGTGGAAATTCCCTTCGACCTCAGAGAAGATGTGTGTGGTGACAGCAAGTGGCCTAGGGATCTGCAGTCTAATAAAATACCATCTTTAAAAGTAAAAGCCAAATAAAGCCATGATGTTAAAAGTATGATTATCCACCTGGCAATTTAATTCCGAATCAGATCACCCACTGCTCTTCCTATAAACAGACACCACCACCTTGTGTGAATTCCCATGTCACCTAAGGAAGATGACAGCTTGCTGGCCAGATGCACAGTGATCTGAATTAGCCACTCGTGGCAGTGAAAACGGTGTGTATAAAAGCGAATTCTGTCCTTGATCGAGCCCCTAAACTCTCATCATCAGTCTATGAAAACAGAAGCTCAGTGAGAAAGCAGATGAGGCTGACAGGTCGCTGTGAAATAAAAGCCCACTTTCTCAGGTGGAAGTAACTCTAATATCTTAGACCTGTTTGCCTAGAAGCCTGTTCTCCCTGCTCATTCCTGTCAATGCCAAATCCCTATACCTTCATCAGGAAACGGAGGCTCAATGACCCAGAAATAATTTGAGCAAACCTATCTCACTGTGGACACTTTCACTTTTATCTTCATTAACTCTTTGGTCCCTGTCAAGTATCCTGGAAGTGGGATTTATGTTTCAGCTGCTGGGTCTAGAGGATCTTAACATTTAGACAATTTGTACGTTTAACCGGGGCAGAAAATATTGCATGTTTTTCTAGACGTATACAAATTGTTTTCTTTTTCTAGCAAAAGAACACTGTGTTATCTCATTCGCTGTACTTTTTAACTGAAAGAATTTTAAAGAAAAGTAGCATGTTACCCAGATGAACGTCACTGATTTTGCCGCGCATGTGAAATCCCGCCCAATTAACAATCCCACGTCTTTTCCTTTCTTAAGAGAAAAACACACACGCGCACACAATAAGCCTGCTCTCTTCAGGTGAGTGGGCTGAGCGAACAGTGGCTCGTCCTGGGTGACTGCCTATTTATAAGAGTTTACAATGGTGAAACGCGGAAGTCCAGGGACTTCACACCAGGCCCCAGAGCAGCAGTGCTAGTGAGACGTAAAAAAACACTCAGTCCTGAAGCTTGCCTTCCTGATGTCCATCAAAAACCATCACTCTTAACCAGTTAATTCTCCTTTTCTGTAAAACATGGAGGCTCCTCAAAATCTGTGCTCGAGGAAGGGCTCTCCAAGCATGTGTATTAGTACCCAGAGCGCCAGAAAAGCACCTCATCACTGCAGTCTCTGTGCCTTTCTAATTGCAACTATAATTTAGCATTTCTATTCTACCGTATTTCCCAAACACACCTGTCTTTGGTGAATTTATGTGAATACAAACATCAGTGATGAGGTCAGGAGGCCAACTTGCTCAGAGCAAACCCACATCAGAAACAACAAAATCAGACTTCCCCGGTGGGCCAGTGGTTAAGAATCCACCTTCCAATGCAAGGGACGTGGGTTCGAGCCCTGGTCGGGGAACTAAGATCCCACATGCCGCAGGGTAACTGAGCCTGCATGCCGTAACTACTGAGCCCGCGCACCACAACTAGAGAGGAGCCTGCGTGCCGCCGCTAAGACCTGACACAGCCAAAAACAAACAAATGAATAAAATAAATATTGAAAAAAAAAGAAAAAGAAAAAAGAAACAACAAAATCAGAAACCGTCAGTGATAAGCACTCAGACACTTTCTTCAAATACGGAATGGATTTTATAAATGATTTCCCACAGCAGGATCCAACAGGCGAGCGTTCCTACTGTCTTTGGTACACTGTAAGACAGGTTCACCAGAACACCATGAACTGACTCACAGGGGACAGGGTCTCACACTGTATTTCCTGTCTGGGTAACTCTTAGATGAGCACTCAGACACTTTCTTCAAATACGGAATGGATTTTATAAATGATTTCCCATAGCAGGATCCAATAGGCGAGCATTCCTATTGTCTTTGGTACACTATAAGACAGGTTCACCAGAACACCATGAACTGACTCACAGGGGACAGGGTCTCACACTGTATTTCCTGTCTGGGTAACTCTTAGATGGGCTCTGCGATTTCATTCAAAAGCATGTAGAACGTACTACAGAATGCCGGTAAAGAGAAATAACGCTGTTCACCATCAAACTGGGATTTAATTTCCATTCTAGAGCTCCGAACACACAGAAACAGGTTAACCTGGAGGCCAATGTCCTTGCACGTGTCCCTACAAACAGGTCAGGCAGAACTTACGAGAAGCATGGCGGACGTCCCATTGGGTCTGGATAAGTGGATGGACATTTCAGGGAACATCCTGTCGATGCGGCTAATCACGTCGTCAACATACCTGAGAGGGAGAAAGACACACAGGTGTAAGAGCTGGAGCCCTAGTCACAGAAATACAAACCTACGGTGCGCTTTCCTTCTCAATTTAATTTTTCATTAGTGAAATACGTTTTTAAGAAGGCAGATGGGATTTATAAGCCTTTTAAGGAAAAATACTACTCCCCAGTTCTCCCTCTTGCTTTTTAGTGATTTAGTGACCATCCATTTTTTTAGTGATTTCTGTTGGTATTTACCTCTGTATTTCCACATGATGTGTTTTTAATGCCAGTTCCTGGTTTTTCATTTTAAGGTGTGACCTCATGGCTTTCTTCTATAGACCAGAATTTAGTTCTGCCACCTTCCTGGCCACTGGGCTCCAATTACAGGGCCCCTCCCTCTGTCCTCCTGGTCTAGGGATGGAAGCAGCTTCCTGTTTTGCTCACCTGTTTGCCTTTCTGTTTCCTCTTTGGCTTCTCATCTCAATCACCTCAATAATCAAGTCTCTGGATTAAATTCCTTCTGTTTTAAATACCTGAAGTCATTCCTGTTTTTCTGGTTTGAGTCTAACTAATTCAAATGATCTCACCATTTTTGCTTAAATCAGTATTTCTTGTTTACATTCTAAAATATCTGCTATATATATTTTTTAATAGCTGAGCTGCATAGTGGCTCGTGAGTATATTTATCTACTTGTACAGTTTTTTTGTTTCACTGGATTTTCACTTGATTCTTTTTCTGTGTACCTATGACGATTTTTTCCCTTAAACTCTCTACCTGACTCTAAAACGTCTCTGACTACGGTCAAACATATCAGACATATCAGTTTCCATTTTTTTCTTGGAAACATCCCTCTGAAAGGCAGTCTTCTGTTCCTCTGGTCCAAATGGAAGCTGTACCTATTACGATTCAATGATCATTGAGATAACTGACATAAGCACTTAGCATGGCATAAACTTAGGGCTTAAAATTTATAAATACTCTTACTGGTATATCATGGGCATCGTGGGCATAGTCTGCAAAACTGTCCTCTCTTAGCAGGAAGAATCCCTCCCACCCCCAATACCCCAGCGGAAGCTCACTGAGAAAACACCAACCCACAGCATCAACAGAGCTGGGTCTGGCTCAGATCCTCTGAGAATAAAATCACAGCAGCACTTGTGCTCACCGTCCAATCACACGGGCACAAAGGGGATGTAGGATACAGTAGCTGCGATGCAAAACTATCTGTTAAGGATTTTTACATTGGATTTCGTATCTGTTGGATACGACAAATTAAATTACACGTCCATTAGATCAGGGACATATAAAAGCTATGTTCTCTTGGGGGAAGAGGGAGATTCGCTCTCCACTCACAACATGAACAGATTTTAGTTTGAGAGACAGCAGACAACACAATGCCAGTTGTTAAAAAGTGAACATCAACATATGCGCTATGGAAGTCAGTAATCTTGCTGATTAACCTATCAGGTTTTCCCTAGGGAACGTTATATGCAGTTTTAAACTTCAAGTTGAAAAAGGAAGGGGGAAAACTCTAGAAGGCCCAGTGGTGAGTAACAATGATAGGAAGACCAGAGCAGAGACAAGTGAGAAGAGGCGGAGGTGCGCTGAAGGCTACTTGCTCCTGCAGAAAAGGGGGCTGCCTGTGGGGAGACTCGGGTATTCTTCAAGTGTGCAAATGGCTTTTAGAACTCAGTACCGAAGAGCCATCTTCCATCTCAAGAAAGGACCACAAGGTGAGGATGTGGCATTAAAAAGCGAACTAGCTTAAAAAGAAAAGAGGTACTGCTTAAAGGCAAGGCTCCATTCTGTTGATTTTGAAAATGGTTTAGAAAACAATCTTTCCTGGATGGCTAAGAGCCAGACTGACTAAGACATCATGCATCATCTCCCGCGGTCCCTTCTAGATTTACAGCTTCACGATACACAACCTTAGCTCTAAGCTTAAACGCTACAAAAGAGGCAAAAAGATGAGGAAAGGAGGAAATTAACTCATTTTTCACAACTGCCTACTGTTTCTTGAGATGGTGGAAGACAAGTGGCAACATTCATGTCAAAAGTTCACACCAGGTCACTGGAGACATTTCTGCATTTACAGACTGCTTTGCTAACAACTCTACGTGTGCGATGTAAACCCAGTTACTTCAGACTCAGCAGGAAGCAGAAATCCACTCTCCTGTGTGGATGGAGGTCATTGCTAAGTACATGCTAACGGGGAGGGGGACAGCCAATGTCTTCTGAACGGATCCTCAATCAATAGCCATTACAGCTCTGGACAGTAGAATGCAAATGAATATGCAGAACTTGAGCACAAAGTTAACGTCGTAATTTGCTCTCCCTTGTACCTTTCACCTTGAAGGTTCCGAAGTACTTTCTAGAAAACCTGTCTCTCTAGTAGGCTGGGAATTTAGGGGCATAGGTAGGTGAGGTGATGATTCCAGAAACCAAGTTCAGGGTGTAGATTTCCAGGACTCTACGCCAGCTACTCGATTTGCTTGCTTTCAGCAGGGGCCAGCATTCTGAAAGGGCAGAGGCAACAAAAGCTCCCTGACATTTCTGGAACCCTCTGCATACGAGCTCTTTACTTGTAAAGGGAGGCAGTGGCAGGAGAAAAGAGCCCCAGAAGAAAGATCTGATGCGGACATGGCAAAGTAGAGAGGTCGGGGGCGGTATTTTTGGTTCCCTCCCCAGCCAGTGATCTCAGATAAAGCTCAGCAAAGCTCAACCCAAAGATTTTATTAAGCAAAAATGCGCTTCAAGGAGACGCGTCTTCATTCCCACACCTGACATAAAGGAGATGCAAATTTCCTTTTTACAGGTGACATTATGTATTTGCCAAAAAAGAGAAAGAAAGTCAGCTGCATCTTTCGCTGAGGAAAACGATGTCGGAATCCTAGAAGCAAAAAATCAAAACATTTCATTTTCAAATAGACCCAACCTTCAAAACGCAAATGCACCACCACTAGTGACTTGACAGAAATAAGGAAAGCTTGGAACGGCAAATTAAAAAGCTGGAGCCGAGATGACATTTTCTTTCTGCAGAGGGTGGGGGTTGGCATGGGAGGGGCTCTGTGTGCCCCGCGCAGCCCCGCCAGCGCGTGCAGAGCTCAGAGCGCGGGCCCAGGACAGGTAGGAACAGCGCGCTCCCCTCCCACACGCCACCATATGCTGCACTCCGCTCTGCGGCAGGATCGAATGACTTTAATTTTTACCTTTGGAATATAGGCAAACAAGCACTAACACGGCAGTGGTGACTGGTTTACACTTGAGCAGACGCGGTGCAGAACGACATTAATTTCGTGCCAAATTGAGCAGTGAGTCACAATTTGCACATATCTGTCAACCTGTTAACAGGGTAATAACTTGGAAAGATTGCTGTTCCTATTTACATTACAGAGGCCTTTCGAAAACGGAGAGCTGCTTGGTTCTCCTCCTTGAAGCACTCAGCTGATCAGCTGGCTGGCTGGTCCAAGCACCAGGTTTTTAGAAACACAAACTCCTAGAAATCACAGGTTCAGATCAAGGTGGCATTCATAGTTTCAATATTTTCAGGTAGAAAATGAACTTTTAAGCAATTAGAGAATTCCATCTCCCTGTCACGCTCCTCAGTTACAGTCAGACTCTCAATGGGTTCTGATCCAATTTCCCCAGTGCATCCGACGGCTCCTTCTCAGGCTTTCCAAAGGCTTCCTTAGTACCAAGCTTCAGTCTTAAGTATTCCAACATCTCTGCTGATTCAGAAACAACCATGCCTTTCTCGGAATCCTAACATTTGTCTCTGAAGCCCTATAAACCTTGTTCTCTTCTGATTTTCTTCAAGTAGCTTGGCCTGCTCCTTTAAATGTCCTTAATCAGAGAATTAAAGAACACCGGGATCTCAGAGGTCCTCTTACTCAATGTCCCCGTCAATCTAGGGACTTAACAGCATCTCCAAGAGATGGTCTGCTTAAATAAACAACCCTGTAGCACACCTTATAAGACAGCCCCATGCACTGCTGGACCACCAGGCTGCCTCCAACCCACTGACCAGTATCTCCCTCCACCCAATTACTTCCTTCAGCCTTGTGAAATCACACACGAATATTTCCTCTGAAACCTAAAGGCTTTCTGCAAACATGTAAAAGACTATTGGTTTTCCGATTTATCAGTGTTTTTAAATCTTTCTTGGGTCACAGATCCCTTTCAGAATGCACTATAAACTAAAGTATATGTCTGCTCAAAATTCTGCATGTAATTTTCTGCAGTTTATAGGTCCCTTAAAGTCCATTCATGGACCCCAAGTTCAGAAAAACTGCTCTAGACCTGTTCTAGAATGAAGGTATCTGGTTTTCTTCTTTAGTCCTTTCTGGGTGGAAAACTGTAGTTTTCAATAAAACTATCTTCATTTTGGAAGTATATATATACATTTTGCAGCCTAGAAGTGAACATAACTGAAGTGGTAGTACAGGGGGTACAATGGATCTGATAGTTCTGATCATCTTAAAATCATGCTTCCATGCTGGAGTCCAAGGTTAGTGTTTGTTTTGAAACTACTGTCTCTCACTGCTTATCTTTCCAACAAAGTCAAGGACCTACTTCCATGACCTCAGAGGTCACCTGATAGTAAGTAACCCTTTCTGCCTTCTACAGCCACATCACCTGTGCTTTACAGAAGCTCCTTGCTTGTAAAAAGAGAGAGCTCCCCACTTTCTGCATCACTGCTTAAGGCACAGCTCGGTGGTGAACTTAACCTCAAGTCCTCGGAGGGCCAACGAGGCCCCGAGGTCCAGCTGCTGCTCTGCTCTGGCCCGGCCCCGCCTCCTCCCCCCCACGTCCAGAGCAGGCTCGCACTACCTTGCACGCTGTGCTGTGCACGTTCTACATTCTCCACCTGGAGGATTCCTCTCATAACTCCTCCCACCCCCAGGCCCAGGTCAGCCCCGTGCATGCTTCAAGTCTTTGGGTTCCAGCTTAAATGACACTTCCTCGGGGGAACCTTCTCTGACACTCCCCCCGGTGCCCCCATCAGTCAGTGCGCCCTTCATCTCACCTCTTACGGCACTTTTTTAAAAATAAGTCTTTATTGGAGTATAACTGCTTCACAATACTGTGTTAGTTTCTGCTGTACAACAAGGTGAATCAGCCATAGGCATACACATGTCCCCATATCCCCTCCCTCTTGAGCCTCCCTCCCACCCTCCCTATCCCACCCCTCTAGGTCATCACAAAGCACTGAGCTGATCTCCCTGTGCTATGCTGCTGCTTCCCACCAGCCAACTATTTTACATTTGGTAGCGTATATATGTTGATGCTACTCTCGCTTTGCCCCAGCTTCCCCCTCCCACCCCATGCCCTCAAGTCTATTCTCTATGTCTATGTCTTTATTCCTGCCCTGCCACTGGGTTCATCAGTACCATTTTTTTTTAGATTCCGTATATATGCGTTAGCATACGGTACTTGTTTTTCTCTTTCTGACTTACTTCACTCTGTATGACAGACTCTAGGTCCATCCACCTCACTACAAATAACTCAGTTTCGTTCCTTTATATGGCTGAGTAATATCCCATTGTATATATGTGCCACATCTTCTTCATCCAATCATCTGTCAGTGGACATTTAGGTTGTTTCCATGTCCTGGCTATTGTAGATAGTGCTGCAATGAACACTGTGGTACATGTCTCTTTTTGAATTATGGTTTTCTCAGGGTATATGCCCAGTAGTGGGATTGCTGGGTCATATGGTAGTTCTATTGTTACACTTTTTAATTCTCTCTGCGTCTCCCGTCCCAGTTGTAATTAAGCAATTTTTCCCAGTGATTACTTAAGGTCTATCTCCTCAACAGGTCTCTCCAGGGGACTGCATGACCGCCTTCTTCAAGGCTGAATCCCAGCAACTGGCCACGGTGCCTGGTACCCACCAGGCACTCCTTAAATATTTGCCGAAGGAGCAGACAGGACATTAAAAGTAAGCTATGCAGACGCCAGTTAGGCGGTTATGAAACAACTACAATGCAAAGTTCTCTTTAGCAGGTGAAGATGTGACGTGTTGAGTTCACTACATTAGCCATCAAAAGTCACTAGCAACGGCAACCACAGAGCCCCTCAGAACGCACCTCAAAGAAGGCAGCAGAGAGTCTTCAAAGTCTTAAAGCTTAATACGCAGCTACAAGATCCCTGCATCTGTTTTAGGAGAAGCTCGATGCTTCTAAGAAGGAAGAGCGTTCTGAAGGCATGCATTGTGTTACTGACATGCCAGTTTTCAAATGCTGCTTTTAATGAACTAATTAATTCTGCAAAAACATTAGGACAAAGATGTGTGCTACCAAATCAGGATTACAATACCAAAATGATAACAAAACAGAATGTGGAAGACATTTCTAAAGATATCGGTTTTGCAAAACATTAGTTGTCTCCCCTACACACTGAAATATATTGCAGGGTACCTGTTATTAAAGCCTTAAAATAACTTGCTGGACAGATGGCTTAGTTCTCTAAAGTCTGACCCCCCCCAAAGGAAAAAAAAACAAAAAAACCCAACAAACCTGGACTCTAGCCAGTGATCCCGTGTTAGCGAGACGTTTAGCAGCTCAGACCAGATTTAAATAGCATTTACCCCACACAGTGTGTACGATACATGCAGTTCATTTTCTCCACCCGTACAAAATCTGAAAGTTAGGAAATCATATATTAATAAACCACCTTTCTGGGGAAAGGGTAATGCCCAGCAGATAACAAAAAACAAAAAAAAGGAGTAATTTGCACCATCTGAAAATAATTTAAGATTTTCCTCCACACCTGTCCAGAATGATAGACCAAGAGGACTTTGCCAGTGGGTGGAAACAGAAGGGGGTTTGTTTAATTACTTCACGAGAATGAGACTGCCTGAAACTCCAACTATCTATCTCAATATGCTGAAGAAACAGGATTGGAAACTTAGGTCAAACTTGCTCACTTCCTCCACTTTGGTCAAATTTCTCAGGTTTGTAAAATATTTGTATCATCACATAGGTCAGAGATGTTTAGTTATTCTCTAACTGTACGTAAAAAAGCAAGACTAGACCAGTGACAGAAAGAGAAGCTAAGATTCCTCCACCGTCTCTCACCACACTCCTTCCCTTGCCACCTCTACCCAGCTAGCTAGCTACCTACTGTTATTCTCTTTCAAGAAAAGACACTCAAAACTTCAAAATCTCTTTATGGAAACTCAACACCTAAGCAGACATGGCTGTCAAGAGTAGGAAGACCTGCTTCCTCAGAGTGGAACTGTAGCCAGGCCACAGAAGTAGGAGGGGAGCTTTCCCCTCTTCTCTCCTGAGTAGCTTATGAACTTTGAACTACGTGAATGTGTTACCTGAACAAATCTGGGAGAACCACCTGGGCAAGCAAACAAAGGCTACCTCCATTTCCATAAGTTGAAATAAACGCACAAACACTCACCATATACTGAAATACAGAAACTAACCTTCCTTCTTCCATTGGGTGTCAAGCAGCCCAGTAAGCCCTGGGTATGTATGAACCGGAACACACGGCAAATACCATCATAAAGACAGAATTCTTCTTATACACGATTTAGCATGATTTAGAGAGGTAAAGAATTCAGTCTGTAAACTCTCCCTATTATCTATTAACAAATATTTATTGAGTGCCTATAGTTGTCGATAATTACTGTGTTCAGGGAATGATCTTAAGTACTAAGGATTAAAAATAAATAAATTGTATTAGCTGGCTCACAGCAGGCTTTCTCTGGAGGGACAGGTCCAGTCTGTGCTTTCTGCTGGAGAAGAGTCAGGTTGAGCAGGAAAGTAGGCCTTGCTTTCCAGTTTTCAAAGCACTTTTGTATTCTTTATCTCATTCGATCTCTCACTAACTCTGTAAAATAAGAAGGGCAAGTGCCAAACTCCTACTTCATAAATGACAGAAAAAAGGAGGTTAAGTGACCTGCCCGAGGTAACAGCACAGCTAACTGGCAGAGCCGGGCCCAGAACTGACGTCTCTGATCCCCATTCCAGGGCTTTCCTGCACATCACAGTGCTTTTATAGGTCTGTGAGGATTGCACGGAAAAAGCAGATGGCCTTTTTGTCATTCCCCGGGCTTTATAAGACAACTGAGAAAGTTTTGAGTAGCGTATTGACAAAATGGAATCAATGCATGATTTCCTCTCTTCCCAGTCGTTCAGTAAATATCCACTCGGTGCCTAACTGAGCCCAGGGACACAGTGATGCTCAGGTGGTCTCCGCCCTCAGGGGGCTCACACTTCATTTGGTTACAAGCCATTTTCCTTCAAGATCACAGGCTTATTTCCAGGAAAAAACAGGACAACTAAGTTAAATTTCCTTCCATTCCCCAGTTGGGAGAAAATCAAAGCGCAAAGTTGGTAGGTTACAGGAAGGGGTGAAAGGTGAATACTTGTTTTGCATTTTACTTTACATTAATAACTAAAAGGTAGACGTTTTTCTCAACGTCTGTTCTTCTTGCATTAAAAATTTATTCAGGGGGACTTCCCTACAGTGGATAAGTGGATAAGACTCTGCACTTCCAATGCAGGGGGTCTGGCTTTGATCCCTGGTCAGGGAACTAGATCCCACATGCGTGCCACAACTAAGAGTTCGTATGCCACAACTAAAGAGCCCATGTGCTGCAACTAAGGAGCCTGCCTGCTGCAACTAAGGATCCCTCAAGCTGCAACTAAGGAGCCAGCCTGCTGCAACTAAGAGCTGGTGCAACCAAATAAATAAATAAATACTTTTAAAAAATTTATTCAGATATTGGTGGGTCCTAGTTTTCCCTAAAATGCTGAAACAATGTATTAAGCTTGGGAAAGAATTCTGATTTCACTCAACATCTACCTCCTCTGTGAGCCCTTCCATGTTACAGAGATGGAAAAAAACCCCAAACAAACAAAACACCCACATCGAACTTTCCAGCAAGACCAATTTACAATAGTTGTTAAATCAGTCACCTCTGTCGGATCTGCGAAAATGACCCTCAGAGCTCACAGCCCGCTCCCTTTCATGCTGGGTTCCTGTAACCACACTCTCCCCGCACCCCTCAGGGGAAGGGCCGGCCTGGGCTACTGCACTAGTCCCTGTGTTTTCCCACACCTGCCTGCACCTCTGGAAACAGGCCCTTTAGAAAAGACCTCCTCGAACTGGAGACCGCCTCTTTGCTGGAGACGCCTCCCGGAACTCTAAAAGGTTCCCCTCAAATAAATCCTATGACGTTCCAACCAACCTTGCAATTCTCCCGCTAGAACAAGAAATCGGAAAAATAAATTCAAAAATAGTTCAACTAATTGAGAACAGTAGTGACACGACTATTCTAAATTGGTAATGAAGTAAAACTTCACATGCACTCTGCTTAGCACTTTAATTCAACATCATTCGTTTAACAAGTGTCTCCTGGAGTGTTTTAACTGTGGACGTGACTACTTTTGAAATTCATGGCTTTAAACAGAATAATGGGATCATAATGCAAGTATCTGCCTCACTGAGAAACTGTCACCCACTCTTCTCCTCCTCTCAGTGCCCCCTTCTCCGTAAAGGGGCCATGCCCCTCCACGCTGCAGGCACAAACCGTTCCTTCTCAGACCACTGCCAAGCGCTAGTTTGCTTTTCCCTCTAAGTTCACCGTCCAGTTCACATTTGCCCCAGACCAACAATTTCCAAAGTGTGACAAGAAACTCACAGAGCGGCATGTGGGGTGGTGTTAGGTGATCTATGGATGAATACTTTCAATGTACACAGAAAAGTATATAAGGAGCAAATAAAACCTGTGATCTCATAGATATTACTTCTTAGAAAGGGGTTAAGTTTTAAAAATGAGTTTATTTAAAGAAAAATATTACGCAAATAATAGAACAGCTGACCAAAGATTATGGCAAAAATCCTATAGGTGGTTGAAAATGACTGAGTGTAGAAACGCCCTTCAAATAAGGCAGGTAATTAAACAGCTTTGTTTCAAAAAGGTTTTGCTTGTCTTTGTAGATTGCGGGGTTTTTCCATTCTTAATGAATCTTCAGTTTTAGACCTTAAAAAAAAGGAAGTTTTCACCCATACGTCTGGAGCTATTGAAAAGAGGAGCTATAGCTAAGCATCCTAGGAGGGGGTAGGTGTTTAGGTCAGCAATACTGCGAGGCCCGGGCTCTGGCTGATCCATCACCCTGGGAGCTGACTACACGAGAAAGCGCGTCTGGGAATCTGCTACGTGAGCACGGGACCAGGGCCTTCTTAACAGAAAATAAAATGGCTTCCACTCGGGCACCAGCATGCATGGCCACTGGCTCCAGAATTCCTTTTGCCACCCTCGAAGGAGTTAAAACTTGTACCAGAATAGATTTCTCCCAGTGGAGCCAAATCTAGGATTCTAACGGTGGCAGGTAGAAGATGCTTACGGCACCCTGAACAAACTCTCAGAGGGCACCCCCACAGGTTTACGGTGGCCTCACCAAACCGGGGCCGACTCAACATTTACCGTATTGCCGTAAGCTGAGAAATCTCGTGGTAGTCTTTCAAATCCTGGCACAAGCTTTTACACTGCACGTCAGAGGAGAAATAAAGTTAATCAATCTGACCCTCTTGCTCACCCCCCTGCGTCCTGCCTACTTGTTCCTCTCCCACAGCACTCCCATCCCAAGGAACCTTTCCTCTGCCCAGGGAAAGGGGAAAACTTCAGAGGAACAAAGCCCATCATTTACAACAAGGAAGGTCATAAGAATGATTTGAAAAAACAAACAAACAAACAAAAAGCTTGGAAGGGTGACTTCATCCAGAAAATGTTCCTCAAAACAGTCGACAACAGGCCTCTCAGTAATGAACACAATAGAGAAAAATCACTGAAATCACGAGCAGATAATTTGGAAAATAAATAAATAAAATTGAGAAATTTCTAGCTAGACTGATCAAAGAAAAAGAAACAAGACACAACTTACCAATATCAGGAATGAACAAGAAAACATCACTCGTTCTAGAGACATTAAAAGGATAATAAAAGAATGTTACAAACAACTTTGTGCAAACAAATTCGACAAGTTAGATGAGATGAACAGTCTTTGAAAGATATAAATTATATAATTGATATAAGAAGAAATAAAAATCTAAATTGCCCTCTATCTTTTTTTATTCATTAAATTTGTTATCAAAAGTCTCCCCATACAGAAAACTCCAGGCCCGCATGGATTCACTGGTTAATTCTAACAAAAATTTAGGGAAGCGATAATACCAATCTTAAGGAAACGCTTTCAGGAAACAGAGGAAGAAGGAACATGCTCGACTGATTTGATGGGGCCAGAATACCCTCACACTGAAACCAGACAAAAGCACATTACAAACAGAGAAAACTACAGACTACAGCCCTCATAAACAAAGACATAAAATCCCTTAACAAAATATTAGCAAACAGAATCCAGCAATACATAAAAAAGACAATAGGTCACGATCAAGTGACCTCTAGAAAGGCAAAGTTGAATTAACACTGAAAAATCACCCCATGTTGTGGTATATACATAAAATGGAATATCACTCGGCATAAAAGGGTGCATTTTGTGTAAATTATACTTCATTAAGGCTGCTTTTTTAAAATGTTTAGAATATGTGTTGAATTCTCTGCACTACCGTCAAATATTAATGGGGTGAGAGTCAAATTAAGTCATTTTAGATAAGTCTTCAGGAGACAAGGAGAGAGACTGGATCCCCTGGGGACTCTAGGTGGTGAGAGCTTGGTTTGCTGCACTAAGCCTGTGTGAGTGTCAGGAAGACCATGTGCAACAATGCAGCCCTAAACCAGGCGAGGGGCAGGGGCAGCATGGCAGTCACAGTGCTCAAAGGCTCAGGTGCAAAGTCGGGTTTCATCATCAGAGCCTGGGACCAGTCCTTACAACTTCGGTGTAAATGGACATGAATCCATAGAAAGTACGAGAGGAGATGCAGCCTTCACATACCAAACATGCCCACAGCAGCAGAATTTCAGCAGGACAACCTCATACTGTGATGCTCTTTTGGCCTCCATATTTGCCCACCTGGATTATTAAGCATTTCACATGCGTTTAAATATAGAAAATATTTTGGATATGTTTAGACCTGTACATTACTACTAAAGCAAGATATTTCCCTGGGAACAATTTTTGGATACTTTCTTTTCAGATGGAAAGGGAACAACAAATATTTTAAGAAGGCAGTACTGTAGTTCAGATCGTAAGATCACGAGTCGCACTGGATGGGTTCAAGTTCTAGCTCTACTAAGTGAGGCAAATTACTGGTGCCACCATTTTCTCCATCACCCCATCTTAGCCCAAAGTGTGTAGGGCAGTGTGCGTAGCTGAGAGAATCCTGGATTAAGTGTAGAAAGATCTGGGCTCTATCCTGGTTCTCCTGCTCACTCACAGGGCCACAGCGGGCAAATCATCTAGCCCTTCCAGCTTTGGTTTCCTCTTCTTTGGACTAGATGATCTCTAAAGGTCCTTCCAGCTCTGGTCAGTTCAATATACACTCCCTGAGAGCTTACTATATGCACAAAGAAGCAATTATACAGTTTCTAAAGACTATCCATCTTCGAATGGTACATATGGTGATTATTCTAGAAAATTCAATCAGTCAGAACACCCCATTCCTTAACCTTTGTGAATAATTGAAATCTATTGTACTTTAGTAAAATTCATCAGTGTTTTAACAGCAAGACTATTTCAAGTATACAGTCCTGGCATAAAACACATTGCCTTTGTCACTCTCTAGTGGGGCCCATTGCTAGAAATGTCTGAAGAAACGTATAACTAGAAAGGATTCCTGCAACCAAGTCTTAGGACTAAAGATGAGTGTCTTAACAAGAACCCCAGGAAACAGCAATTCTGTAATCAAGGAAATTTACAGGAAGGATTCTACCCACTAGAGCTCACATGTGGGTATTTCCCGTGGCTGAGCAGAATGCTCCAGGGCTCGTGTAATTAACGGGCACACAAGGAATACAGCTTTCACCTGAGGATCTGAGAATAAAATAGACAAAATCAAATATTTGCCTGAATGCTAATGACTTTAGGAACAGAAGTCAGGAACGTAAGCATACAGGTCCTTCAATTCTTAAACTTCAGACACCCACTCTCGTAAACAGAAGATCTGTTACCACAAACAGATGCAGCCGTAACTCAGGTTTGGTTATGTTATATCCATCACTCCACGTAATGCTCCAAATATCACCATATACACCTACCCTATGAAGGCTTTAACTCAGTTCTGACCCGTGGAGGGGTGTGTGTGTGCAGGTGTGCACGTGCATTGGGGATGCAGCTCATAGTGATGGAATGTCCGTTTCTCCTGCGTGGATCCCTCCGTTGTCCTCGACACGGAGGACTCAGTGAATCACCCTGTGAATGAGTCGACAACACAATGGTGTCCAAATCAAACCCTTGGAATTGTGTTAATCCGGAGGATTACGTGTAAAAGGAGAGGGAATCATTCCATTTTGGTAAAAAAGGGTGTAGTACCAACGTGAATAATAACAAAGGGATGACAAATTGGAGGGTGTGCTTAGAAGATGAACACACCAAGGAATCCTTTTTGGAAACAAGGTGTACAAAGACTTAACAACCAGGGGAGAGAGTCTGTCTCTAACAGAGAGGAGATGATACAGCTACTCCTGAAACGTGCAAATGGAAGTTGCTGAGTGAAGACAGATCAATTATTCTCGGTCGATGAGAATAATAAGAGAGAGTTCCAGCAGGGAACACCGAGGTTAAATATCAGGCACAACTTTACAAGTGGAAGCATCGCCAGCAGAGTAGAGAGGCTGCCAGGAGGCAAGGAAGTGGCCGCCTGTAGAGGCATTCAGGGTTAAACCTGACACCTGCCTAATTATGCCTGGAGTTATTCCTGCCACAGTTCAGGAGAACAGCAGAGGTGTGCCATCAGAGAGGTCTGTTCTGATCTAAGGGAGGATGAAAACAAGGAGGTTAAACTCCTGCTTTTCAACACTTGTAACCCTCTGGAATAAGTGAGGGTTTTGCCCACTGGGCAAAACTCTTGACATTTAAACCCATCACAAGCCTGTTAAAATGGCCTGCAATCTGCTGCAGCGGGCAAGAAATCAAGATAATGGCGACTTGTTTTGGAGAAAAGAAAGGCAGCCGTCTGGGAGGTGCTCTGGGTGATACACACCACACCCAGAGAACAGTATGTCCTCCCTGCCCGCAATGCTCTATGACATTTTTCAGTCCTAATTCAAAGCTTCCTTTGTTGAGTTCCAAACGGGCACATTATTTGTTGTTAAACAGTGTAAAGTGTTTAAGCTTCATTAGCACGACTCAGAAACTTTTCATCATTTTCAGGAAGGTTCTAAGGGCCTGCTGACAGCTCTGGGAAACACGACTTTTTTCAGATTTCCACTGTAAATGATGACTGACCATTGGCCTCTGCATTCCAAGGCCTAATGAAGGCAGCAGTGTACAGGGCAGAACTCGCACCTTCATTAACTAGCTGAGGGATCCCGTGCTGGGGAAATACCTAAGCTAGCAGAGCCCACGCATGCCCACTGGGACCCAAACGCTCTCAGGCTAAAAGGCTTTTTGCTCACTCTCTGAGATGACAGCGCATACAGTGTCACTCCCAGCACTTTTTTTCCTCCATGAGAAGGACTTTAGTGAATCTGCCATTTTTGGAAATACAGTCCAAGAGTTGACAGATTTAAGAATCATAATAATAGCCCCCCCAAAGAATCATATAATTCTGGAGCTGGAATGCAACTGGGAGAATGGCTAGTCCAAATTCTTTACTCTTTGGAAGTGAAACTGGGGCACAGAGGCTGGCAGGCTTGGGTAAAGCCTTCTAGCTGGTTGTAGACCAAGCTGGGATTAGAATGCAGACCTTCTGAATCTCTTCCGGTCCTAGATATGTGGCTACTAATAAATGTTACGAACCAGTAAACTCTTCCAAAAGACAGATTTAAGTGCCTCCTAGAGTCACGTGTAAAAAAGTCGTCATTGTATTTTTCCACTGCAGTTTTTACAATATTCTTATCCACTCTCATTTTTCCAACAAAACATTCTGGTCATAGTTTAAATGTACTTGAAATTATGCCACACGGTTTGGAGAAATCTCCTCGATCTATTTTCAAGCACAGACTTTGGAGAAATAATGAGTTTGTGTTAAATGCATGCTTGGACGTACTCAACTCAATCTAGGCGGGATGCTACCCCATGCTCAGTATCTGCTTTAGTATTTTCTGAAAAACTTTTGGAAAAAAAAAATAATCCAGTTACACGCATTTTCAGCACTATTCCCTTCTGTGAAGAGGTAAAGCTGGATGAAGAGTAGAGTAAAATGGTTTCATTTTATGTGGATTTCAAGTAACGGGCTAATGATTTTCATTCTGCAGATGTGGATGACACTTGAGCATTGATTCGAACACGCTGGATTCATCTATTTTGGTTTGTGAGGAAGTTTCTACTCTAAAGATAAAACTTCAAAAAACTGAACATATATTTCGAAAACCTGTGCTGCACTGGTCAGTAAAATATTGAAGCATCATGTTCAACGAGACCCTTTTCAAGCCATACATCACTTTCTGTTTGGGTCCAACCCAACTGTTTGAAAGCTCATTTTTACAGTGTTCAGGGATAATAACAACCGTATCATTCACAGGAGCCATGTCCAGTCAATTTCTACAGAGAGCAAATGGAATTTTTCCAAATAGATCAAGTTTTAGTGGAGAGAACAAGGACCCCCTGGGGTTAGTATTTCTGAAACAAAATGGCCAGAAATTAAGTTTAGATAATTTCAGGGTATATTTTTCAAGTGTGACTGGCTCAAAATGGGAGGGCCGCCACCTTAAACATGACATTTTTTAAAGCCCCCAGAAGCAGCAAGCAGAAAAAGAAGATGGGAACAACCATGATCCCTGTGTCATGGCAAAAGGATTTCTGATACCAACAGCTGTAAGGGGCAGGACTCAGTCCCTGCAGCCTGGCCTCATTCGTCTACCACTACCGGACAATGGGCTCTTCCTCGTTAGCAAAGGTTTCAGAGGCCTCACGCCTATGTCTTTGGATGCCTGAATTTAATTTTATTCACTTTTATGACTATCTTTTTAAAACACAGGCATATTTATTCCTAACAAGAAAACAAATTTATTTTATTAACGTTATAGGCATCAACTCAAGCCCTTGTGCTTTGTACTTAAAGTTGTTTTTTTTCCGGTTTCTTTTCCTGTTATGTAAGCATTGGCTCCTGGCTGTTGTTAGTGTGTGTGCTGCATGTTTCCAAACGCGTTACCCTGACAACCCAAAGAAAATGGGCTCTGCAGGAGGGTCTTTGACAGTCTGGGGAAATGACAACAGCAACATCAGTGAGGCCCTCGCTCGTGCTTCTTGGTTCTTGACTATGTAACAATTTGTTATGGGGGCCAGAAACTGAACAGTGACTAAGTGAGTGTGCGCCTATACGATGCTGGTGACCCACCTGGCATTAAGTCCCTCCAGTCTGACTGTGAGGCAATGGAGAAAGCAGCAGAGATGCTGAAAGGGGTGAACACATGGGCTCTGGGGAACTTGGGCAAGTAAGTAAACACTCTCAGCTTCAGTTTCCTCAACTAAAAAATGATGGTAATGGTTGCATTTAGCTCAGAAGGTTGTTAGGATTAAATAAGGTGTGAACTACTTAGAACAGTGCCTGAAACCAGGTAATTGCTCAAAAAACAACAGCTGCCTGAGGTGGTGGTAGTGGCGGCGGTGGTGACGATGTACGACTGTGAGGCAGTATCCCGGCTCATCTGTGCCTTTGTTAATTCCTTCAATGCCAAGATGGTCAACGAAAATTTCATCCACTGAAGGCAAATCACTTTGGCCCCTTGTCAGGCCCACAAATAAAGCACCATGGGGAATTTTTTTTTTTTTTTTTTTTTTTTGCCGTACGCGGGCCTCTCACTGTTGTGGCCTCTCCCGTTGCGGAGCAACAGGCTCCGGACGCGCAGGCTCAGCGGCCATGGCTCACGGGCCCAGCCGCTCCGCGGCATGCGGGATCTTCCCGGACCGGGGCACGAACCCACGTCCCCTGCATCGGCAGGCAGACTCTCAACCACTGCGCCACCAGGGAAGCCCACCATGGGGATTTTTAATGATGTAAGAACAAGAGGAAGAAGAGGGGAGTTGGTGGTGGTGGTGGTGGGGAGATCGTGGTCTTGTGATGTTGGTACCTAACCCCTATCCCAATCTCTCTTATTTAAACCTTGAACCAAGGATGTGCAATTCTTATAAGATGGTGGACTGTTTTAGAAAGTGGACAGCATAAGGTTTAAGCACAAGCGATCAAACTGGTCTGCTCTGATGGAGTCCTTTCGACACAAGGATGTATTAACCATATTTCAAGCTTTCCCACAGCACTACGCTAATGCACGTTCAATGTTACATTCTAAAATACCTCAACCCCTCCAGCAATTCCATTCTCAGTTATTTTAAACTCACTGTATTTATGTGACTGTACCTTTCTCAGGAAAGGTTTTTTAAAAGTGAAAGTATATAAACTTAGAGATATCATGTATGCATTACGAATTTTATTTACCTCGATCTATATCATTTATAGGTATTTTCACTTAATGTAAAAAAGGTTTGGGAAGGTGAAAAAATTCAGATCCCTTAATTTTTTCTTTTGCAAATAAATTATTCATGAAGCTCTCTCCCTCATTCCCAAATGGTTAGGTTTAAACAACTGCTTAAAGTGCTGTTTTTAACTGAAGAACACATTATTCATAAAGCCTGCAGCCCAGGAAACACTTACTTGCTAACTGGTCATTTTCATCTGATCAATCACTTCACAGGGATGAAACAGACCACAGCGGAATATGCTTCCAGCACGAGGCCAGTGGCATTAAGAGCCTGCCTCTCATAAACAAAGCAAGTTGGTTAATGGTCATTTTATGGTCCACTTATTACCCTGAAAATCTATCACAGTGTGGCTTAGTCAACCTTATCTGAAATGATTTGGGGGTACTAAGCACAGTGGGAACCTTCCTCTAACAGGTCAATGGATCAATTTATTTATTTCCAATTTGTTCTTTTCAAGTTGAAAAACCACTGAAGACTTTGCAAGCAATCAGCTCAATAACCACGGGGCGAGGCCGTCACACTGGATCTGGTGGTCTCGGCCCTGCTCTGGCATCTACGGTTCCTGGGTCAGTGCTCTGGCTCACAGGCGGCCCCGGAGCCGAGTCCAGCAAAGACACAGAGCCTGGGTTTGTCTCCGTGGGGTCTACGTGTCCACCAAAATCTTGGGCTATCTTATGTTCGAAAGTATTGCCGGGACTTCCCTGGTGGTGCAGTGGTTAAGAATCCGCCTGCCAATGCAGGGGACATGGGTTCGAGCCCTGGTCCGGGAAGATCCCATGTGCCGCGGAGCAACTAAGCCCGTGCGCCACAACTACTGAGCCTGCGCTCTAGAGCCTGCGAGCCACAACTACTGAAGCCTGTGCACCTAGAGCCCGTGCTCCACAACAAGAGAAGCCAGCGAGATGAGAAGCCCGCGCACCGAAACGAAGAGTAGCCCCTGCTCACCGCAACTAGAGAAAGCCTGGGCGAAGCAACGAAGTCTCAACGCAGCCAAAAGTAAATAAATAAATAAATTTATTAAAAAAAAAAAAAAGTATCGCCGGGCTTCACTTTTTCTTAAACACAAACCCAAAGTTAAGAAACGTTCAAACAACAAAAAATAAAGGATTCCATTTAAATGACGTCTCGGCCACTCTCATTTTTCGATACGTATTCTCAAATTTCTCATAAAAAATGTCACTAATTTTAGATGTCACCACCCCTCCTCCCCCAAAAAACTGGGGGAATTCTCTTTTTAAATTACTGTCTTTCAAATATTAACGCTCCAGTGCAGAGCAGCCAAGCATCAGCAAGACAGCGGGTGATAATCAGAGATTCAGGAGTCTTTAATGATTCTTGGTGACCACGGGCATCTACAAGTGCGATATGGTTCTGTCACCTGAGATTCAGAGTGCATTCCTGCTAATCCCAAACTCAAGATTTTAAGGACCGGGCAGGTGGAAGTTTTCTTTTTGCTGAATTTCAAGTCACTTGCAATAGGGCTAAAAACTCAATGTTGTCCCTAACGTAAAGGAAGAACGACTTTTACAGTTTCTGAGGATTCTTTTGCTCTTCTAGTAGCATTTCCAGTGACGTGGTTGAAAGTAAGAATTTGGAGTCTTTGTGTCAGTCACCGTACTGATGCCGGGCAACATCGAACCGCGGACAAGAACCTGGACTCCGGACACTGACTGCCCTAGTTCAAATCCTCACTCTGACTCTAACTATGTGACCTTGGCTGAGTCACCTAACCTCTCTGTGCCTCAGTTTCCTCATGTGTTAAGGAAACATAACAGTACCAACCTCACACAGATTTTGGAAGGATTAAATGGCTTAATAAATGCAGAGTCCTAAGACTAGAGAAAAGCACCCAGTAAGTACTATCTGAATGCTCGCTAGAACTTGACCTCTGTCACTCTTCACTAGCCGTGTGGCCCTCGTTTGCTTTCTCGCATCCCAGTTCCTTCATCTGTAAAACAAGAACGATAATAGTATTTTCCTCAGAGCGTGGCTAAGTGGCACTGCATGTAACGAGTGCCTGGCACAGGGTCTGGTACACAGCACGTGCTCCATGTGCACAGTGACCGCTGTCACTGTATCAGGAATCGAACACTTCTCACGTTGCGTTCTACTCCATGCAAGAATCTTTGTGCTTGAATAAACAATATGCCGTAAGCTTACTCAAGATACAAACCCTGGGCCATTCCAATTTGTGGGTGTTGATTCAAAAATTTCAGAAATGCCTGCTACTATTTTTGGAACTGTCCTTCACCAAGAAATCTCTCTTAAATGTGTCCCCCAAGACAGCACTGCTGTGAATCAACAAAAAAAATGCTCCATGGCTACTTGCAAACGGATAATTGTCAAATTAAACCGAAGTGCATTTTTTTTTAAAGGTATCACTTCTGCTTTCATTATCAGATTACATTTATAGCAGAGACTCCAACTCAGAAAACACTTATGTCTCATGACTCTTATACACAGGGGCTGGAATGGGTCTTAAGCTAACAGATATCTATCAGAGCTGAAAGGAACCCAACCCCCTTATCTTCTGATGGATGGAAACCTAGTGGCATTAAGCAGTAGGCCCAAGGTCACGTAATTACTAAGGGCAGAGGTAGGGCAAGGATCTTGCTTTGCTTCTGGCTCCAAGGCCGTCTTTCTTCCCACTGTATTAGAAGGCTCTCCAATGCAGACATTCTCTTTGTGAATTTAGAGTTTGCACTGTCTTAGACGCCAGTTACTACTCTGTCTTTAGCCACAGTATGTGTCCACACACACGGTGCAGTGAGGGACTCCATAACAGCAAGACAGAGACTGAGATGTCAGTCCTCTTTCCTGGGACATGGTAAACATAGATTTTACAATGTCTGATGATACTTAAGTCAGTATATATGACATTACTATTTTAATATCTTGGATTTTTTTAGTTTAAGCGGCTTTCAAAACATTTTAGAGAAATATTTTTCTTTTACTTATTTTTCATGGTAATATAATCATAGTAAAAAGGGTTAGAGCTTTTGGGGAAAGTTTCACAATTTATAGGGTGGCCAGAGGGGTGGGGCCTTCTGTGCCCTTGACTCACATCTACTGCCATGGGGCCACCACCATTCTAGCCCAGTGGGGATTCAGGAGCGAGTAAGACAGCCCTGACAAACCACCAGAGAATGAAGAGAAGCTTCTGTTCAGGTGGCGATGGGCATCGTGCACAGAGCTCAAAGGGGGCGAGATGGCAGCGCCTGAGGGTGGCTGCGTCGAGACGGAGCCAGCATAACTGTTGGAATCTCTCTCAATCTCCTGGAAACTAGAGCGACTAGACGGCAACAAGTGAGAAGTGGATGAAACCTTCAGTAAAACTTGATTTTAACAATTCCCCACGAACCAAAGAATATACGTGGGCAGGACTGCACAGGGTCAGCAGCTGGGAGGCTGGGCGGTGGGAGGGGAAAAGGGACAATTGATTGGCCCCAGGGCCACACCCCCCCAGGCCACCAGGAGACATTTCCTCCAAAAACAGGGGCCCTAACAGAGCGGGAGCCCTGAAACCTGGGGCTGGAACAGCTGGCAAATTGAGTGCGTCTTCTCACTGTCTGAGTGAGGAAGATCGCAGACGCCTACGAGGGCTCCGCGAGGGCTGATGGGTCAGCCCAGGCCATAGAGCCGTCCAGCAAACACTCCACTCAGAAAGGCAGGTCCCTCACTCCTGAGGGCGTGTGCTGGGAGTGGCAATCCCATGAAGCAGGAGAGGAAGCCCTGAAGGGTAGGAGGGCGGGCCATCCAGAGCAAGTGCCCAGCAGCAAACACAGCACCTAAAGGCCGGGCCCCCAGCACCCTGGAAGGCCTGCACGGCACGGAGCTCTGCGAGGCAGATGCCTGGGTCCTTTATGAGATGGGGAGGCCACCTGGGCCGCCACGCTCCCTCCACAGATCAGGGAAGTCCACTTCCCACCCCGGGACGCAACAGAAATGCGACCCTGCCCCACTCAATACAAGAAAAAAGAAGGTGCAATTGAGCAGGCCAGTAGCCCACACCATGGAAAAGTGGCCAGCAGGCAAAACTGGGACCAATTATCTCACCTGGAGCTAAAAGAAACTAAGAACACAACTAACTGATGGTTTGAAAAACAGCACAAATCAGAAACAGAAGTTCTCAGAAGTGAGACGGCCTGACAACAAGAGCATATATAATGAGAACCAACAAAATTCAGGAAAATGTGAGAACTACTCTCTAGAAATCAGACCAAATTAAAAGAAACGTAAGAGCAAAGAGCCATCACAGAAAGCACAGTAAGAGAAATGGAGGTGAGAGGAGACAAGTGAGGAGTAGGAGAATCAAATGTGCTGTGTGGACCTTGGCTGGATGCTGATAAAAAGCAAGCCAACTGGGCTTCCCTGGTGGCTCAGTGGTTGAGAGTCCACCTGCCAATGCAGGGGACACAGTCCGGGAAGATCCCACGTGCCGCGGAGCGGCTGGGCCTGTGAGCCATGGCTGCTGAGCCTGCGCGTCCGGAGCCTGTGTTCCGCAGCGGGAGAGGCCGCAACAGTGAGAGGCCCGCAGACCCCCCCCCAAAAAAAAAGCAAGCCAACTGTAAAAGGACATTTTCAAGACAACTGGGGAAATGTGAATATGGGCTGAGTGTTACATGATGTGAGGGAACTACTGTTAATTTTAAGTGTGATAATGACATTGTGATTATGAAGTGAATGACCTTATTTTGTAGAAACAAGTATTCAGGAGCAAAATGACATGATGTCAGAGATTTGCTTTCAAACCTTACAGCAGAAACAACTTTAAGAGAGCAAAGAGCAAAGAAAAAAGAAGATAAAGAAAATATGGCCAAATATTGGTGATTTCTGATTTAGGGGAAACGTTAATTGGTGAGGGGTACCTTCCTGCTGCTTGATCAGGGGAGAGCAGAGGAGGCAGAAGGAACAGTGCTGAGGCTCAAGGCAGGAACTAGCTTGGAGAGTTCCAGGAACAGGGAAAAAGCCTGGAGCAGGTGCGGGGTGATGGGGGGGAGGTGTAGTGGGGAGGGAGGTCATAGGGGAGGTCAAGGGGGAAGTGGATAGAGCTGAAGCTATGGAACTAAGCAGGGGCCACATTATGTAGGCCTTTGTAGACCAGGAGGAGGAGTTTGGAATTTGTTCTTAATGTGATGGGAAGCCACTGCAAGGTCTAATCATTAGGGACAAAGTTGAATTTATGTTGGAAAAACACTGCTGTGTGTAGGGGCAAGAATGGAAGTAGGGAGACCAGTGAGAGGGGTTTGCAAGACTTCAGGTGTGAGATGGGAGCAGCTTGGACCCGGGCCACATTAGTGGTGATAGAAGGGTGGGATGTGACATGTAATTTAGAGATACCGCTAGCAGACTAGATTGGGGGGAAGGAAAAGTGGAGGTGAAGAAAAGAGACATTCACTCTTGGATTTTGGCCATCATAATGATCTGTCTAATTGCAATCTTTTCCCAGAAATGAGAAAAAAATTTCCCAGTTCTCTATGGTTATCTCTATACCGTGCTCTATGCAAAGGGCCCTCTTTCTCTAAAATAAAATTTCAAAAGCACTGTCAGATTTAAATCACCATCAGAAGTCTGATTTACACATGCCCTGGCTCAGGCCACTCCCTACACAGATAATGAAGCCATAAACACACAGACTATGCAGGTAAGTGACAAAGGAGAGTTTACTGCAAGGCCCACTACACTCTCAGTTAAAAAAAAAAAAAAAAAAAAATCCTACATTGGCAATTGCTATCTTCCCCCCAAGCATCTTAGCTCTAATACAGGTATCTTCTAATTGGATTTGTTCCATCACAAACCTAAAGGTTTCAAATGTAAGAGGTCTGAACCATCGAATATTTATTTCAGATCCTTTTGGAGGAATGAATACTAAAATGATCTGTCCCTTCTCCTTACGTGGGAAATGAGGTCAAATTTCATATTCCATTTCTCATTGGAACAAGTCCTCACTACAAAATAGTGCCTTTAGGTTTACCGAAAACTGACAGTTTTAGCAGGCTATTCCTCTATCAAACGCTGATTTTCAGAGATGTTGTACTGTAAGCAGAGGGACAGACAGTCAAGCAGGGATGTCTATGTCGTCAAGGGACAAAGAACAGAAATATCTGCAAGGCAGCGAAGAACAAACGTTACTTCCAGCAAAAATCAGCTCCTCAAAAGCCAGGCCCTCCTCCTGAGGGCACCAAAGTCCAAGGTGACATGACGTGTCACCTGTGCGGTGAGTCCTCCCCAGCACCCAGCACTGGGCCTTGCGGACACGGGGGGCTCAGCAAACATCCACTGAAAGAACGAATGAGTATTGCCTTTGATTCTAACGGTCCTTCTCTCCTGAACTCTCCAAGCCCCTGAGCTGGATGAAGAGAGGCTCAACTAGGGGCAATGCTCCAGAGGACACAGGTGGAGAAAACCCCTGGTGACATCACAGAAAGAACTGGCGTGCCACAAAAGCTACCGTCTGGATGCCGGGCAGCCTACCAAGCTTGCTCCACTGGTCCTGTTCAGAAAGTCAAGAACAAACTTAGGACCCACTGACAAAGCGAAGAAGTGGGAAACGTATAATGCAATCATGGTAAGTTTTTCAGGAGAAAGGTGGAGGAAATGGGTCACCTCCCAGCCACCGAGGGAAAAAAGAGGCACTGTGGGCATGAAGGTTAAGGCCAAGAGGCTGAGCTGGATACAAGCCTCGTTATCAAGTAGCAAGTGGGCCAGAGTGTCTAAAATTTTCTAGGTCTTTATCAGGAAAAGAGTAAGCAGCTGCATTATTCCAAATAAAAAGTGGGGTCCTTAAGAACATATACTTCATTTGTTTTGAAGCATTTAAAATGATAAAATTAAGCCTAAAGGTATGCAGGAAGGAAGATAAGGAATGTTCAAACACCATTTATCTAGTATCCACCTGTAAAGGAATTTTAAGAACAGCATGTCATATCATGTCATAATATAATCAATCAGCAAGCATTTAGAAACAAACTTCACAGCTTTAGAAAAAATTGAGAATGTTTTCCAAAGAAGACATACAGATGGCCAACAGGCACATGAAAAGATGCTCAACATCACCAATCGTTAGGGAAATGCAAATCAAAACCATAACGAGATACCACCTCACACTTACCAGAATAATTATAAAAAAGACAACAAATAACAAGTGTTGGCAAGGATGTGGAGAAGAGGGAACCCTCGTGTACTGTTGGTGGGGATGTAAATTGGTGCAGCCACTGTGGAAAACAGTGTAGAGGTTCCTCAAAAATCTAAAAATAGAGTCACCATATGATCCAGCAATTCCACTCCTGGGTATTTAGCCAAAGAAAACAAAAAACACTAATTAGAAAAGATTTATGCACCCCGTGTTCACTCCAGCATTATTAACAATAGCCAAGATGTGGAAGCAACCTAACTGCCCATGAATAGATGAATGGATAAAAAGGATATGGTATGTATGTGTACACACACACACACACACACACACACACAGGAATATCAGTCATAAAAAAGAATGAAATCTTGCCATTTGTGACAACATGGATGGACCTAGAGGGTATTATGCTAAAAGAAATGTCAGACAGAGAAAGACAAATACTACATGATTTCACTTAAATGAAGAATCTAAAACACAAATTAACAAATATAAAACAGAAACGAGTTACAGATACAGAAACAAACAGGCAGTTGCCAGAGGAAAGGGTGAGGGGAGAGGAAAGAGGTGGGGAGATTAAGGGGTACAAACTTGCAGCTGCAAAATAAATGAGTCACAGGTACGAAACGTGCAGTGTGGGGAATACAGTCAGTAAGTACGTCGTATCTTTGTATGATGACATACTGTAACTAGACTTACAGTGGTGATCATTTTGAAGTGTACAGAAACATCAAATCACGATGTTGTGTAACAGGAACTAACAGTCTTGTAGGTCAATCATACTTCAAAAACAAACAAACAAACTTGCAGAAAAAGAGACCAGATTTCTGATTATCAGAGGCAGGGGTGGGGGAAGGGAGAACTGGATGGTGGTCAAAAGGTACAAACTTCCAGTTATATAAGATAAATAAATACTAGGGATGTAATGTAAATACATTAAATACTAGGGATGCAATGTAAATGTAAACATGGTCAATATAATGAACACTGCAGTACGTTATACAGGAAAGTTGTTAAGAGAGCAACGCCTAAGAGCTATCATCACAAGGAGTAAAATTTTTTTCTATTTCTTTCATTTTGTATCTATATGAGATGCTGGATGTTCACTAAACTTATTGTGATAATCATTTCATGATGTATGTAAGTCAAATCATTATGTTGTACACCTTAAACGTACACCGTGCTGTACGTCAATTATATCTCAATAAAACTGGGAGAAAAAAAACTGAGAATTTTTTTCCAAAACGGATTATGTACTTTTCTATATTGAAATGTATAGAAAGTCATTACTATTACAGAATTTATAAACAATTTAATATATCAATAAAAAACTGCAAACACCCAAATGCCCAGAACAAGAAGATAATTGACATCAATCACAAACCATCGTCCTGTCACCGATTCCTATCTGGAAAAATCCTCAACTCTGTCAGTACACTTTCTTGCTTCAATAGTTATCTGTCCATTCCCTCTTTCTTCCTGGTAACCCAAACCCTAACTGTGTCAGATATCATCCTGCAGGGAAGGCAGCCTCAGCCCGAGCCACAGCCGGAGGGTGAATCCAGTTGAGGTAATTCTGGATCCCTGGGCAATGACCTAGATGCCAAGGGGCATTTGAGTGATGTGCGACCTTTTGGCCAATGAGACTTGTGGGGAAATCAGCTGCAGGGCTTCTGGGAAAGGTTTCCTTTTTCTTAACAGGAGGCACCAGAATAGGCAGAAACACTTCCATCTGGCCTTTACCTTGTGGACCAAATGGGCTGCAGCCATCTTGCAACCGTGAAGGGGAGAAAGACTAAAGGCAAAGGTCAACATGCTGAGAAGAGCAGTCTGGAAAGACGATGCCCACGAGCTACTAAATGACTGTATTTCACTGGATTCTAAGATACATTCCTCCCCCACATTTCATCATCTCTCAAACCAGATGTCTTTTACAATCAATAGTATGTCATAGTTTAATTGGCGGAGATTTTTCTTTTTCAGTGGAACGTAAAATGAGGGTACCTCTTACAGCTGGTGACATCTTAGATTTGATTAAATATAGTACACCACAGCACACTCCCTATCTTTGAACTTCCTGTTATAATAAATTGTCTTGTAAATAAAATGTCCTGCTGTTTAAGTTAGTTATACTGGGGTTTCTGATACGTGTGGAGTAAGGTACCAGGCTTAACTGATATGCAGTCGTCCCTTGATATCCACAGGGGATTGGTTCAGGACACCCCCCTCAGACACCAGAATCTGAAGATGCTCAAGTCCCTTATATTTAGATAACGGTGCGGTATCTGCATGTAACCTACTCACATCCTCCCGTATACTTTAAACCATCTCCAGATTACTTAATACCTAATACAATGTAAATGCTATGCATTCAATAAATAGTTGTAAATACAATTAAATGCTTTGTTGCTTTTGGGAACTTGCTAGACTTTTTTTCCTCTGAATAGTTTCGATCCGCAGTTGGTTGAATCTGCACATGCGGAGGGCCGACTATACAGATCAAACAGGAGTAACCTGGGGCTCCCACGTGATACGGAGTCCATCTACTGACTTCCATTCCCTTCCACCTGTACTACTACTAGGCTAGGTTGTCCATGACCCTAGTCAGTCAGGATGTGTGATTCTATCTAACCATGCAGATAGGGTTTTTACAGTGAGAAGGGGCTTGAAGTTGCCAAATTTAATTATTTCATTTAAGAAATGAGAAAACTCAGGCCCAAAGGGAAGTGACCTGTCGAGAGATGTGGAGCCAGTCAATGGCAGAATTTGAGTCTTGACTGTGTGATCTGGGGTGTCCGGTACGCCCACTGGGGCCTCCTTGTGCCCACATGCCCAATGGTGTAGCACAGGAGAGAAAAATGGGTTAACAGGAGAGAATGGGTTAACTCAAGCAGCATAAATTCTCATCCAGTTCATCTCTCGGGCACTACTTTTGCACTGGGTACTTTCTCCCCGATTCAGCTGTGCTCCCATGATCACCCTCTATTTGTCCCTTCACTAGTCAGTGCATCTGAGATCACTTCCTCAGTGCTGGTTTTCTATGTATCGCCTCCATTTTCCATCAGTTCAGAAGCGCGTCTACATTTTTTTTTTTTTTTAAGAACAGCAAACCCAAAAGGTGCCGGGGAGAACTGCGTGATTCAGGCATAAAAACTTTGGTGAGAGTGGGTGATCAATGGAACCTAAGCGATTTTCTGCCTGATACACTTGGTTCTAAAGTTAACTCTCATCTATTTTCATGCTGACCTTTAAGCCAATGTAAAAAGCCATAAAAAGAAACTTAATTACTTTGTGGTCATTCGTAAAACTTGTTTTGGTTACTGTTATTTATTTTTTATCCTTTAATATGTGAGTTGGAAAAGGATTGCTGAATACTCAAGTATGTTTGTATAGTATCGTGGAGCCAATATTTTTAAAAAGGAATGTATCTCCCATTTTATCACCGAATAAACAACAGGTTAGCATCACACCTCTATTATGATAAGTTCCCCTAATTTTTAATATTGTAAGCAGTCACCCCTCTATATTACAAAGAGTATATACAGGAATGTGGTTAGTGGGCTGTCCAGACCGTGTTACTTTTCCTTTAAGCTTGCTGGCCAACCCCATTGCTTATTAATTCCTCCAACAGACAGTGGGCAGAAGCAAAGACAAGTTCAGCTACATGCTAGTGTTGCCAGAAAAGAGGGCAGGAAAGACTGGGACACATGCGGATGGTCATGTCCCAGGTCTCAGGACCGCCAAGTGTGGGTTCTTGGCTTCGTGCAGGAAAGAATTCAAGGGCTAGCCACAGTAAAGTGAAAGCAGGTTTATTTAGAGAGGTACATATTCCATTGACAGAATGTGGTCAGTCTCAGAAAGTGAGAGCAGCCCTGGGAGAAACACACTCCACAGACAGTGTGAGCCATCTCAGAAGGCGAGAGGCCCCCCACATATAGGGGGGTTAGTTCTTATGGGCTGGGTAATTTCACAGGCTAAGGAGTGGGAGGATTAGTCCAACGATTTTGGGGAAGGGGGCGGAGATTTCCAGGAATTGGGTCACTGCCCACTTTATGACCTTATGGTCAACCTCAGAACTGTCACAGCACCTGTGGGTGTGGCATTTAGCTGATGTGTTAATGAGCATATAATGGAGCTCAAGGTCTAGTGGAAGTCAACTCGTCTGCCATCTTGGACCCAGTTGGTTCTAACCAGCTTATGTCATGTCCTATGGCTGTGTCCTTCTTTGAAAGGTTGTGCCTGGCTCCCTTCCTGTCTCACCAGAACACCAAGGAAAGAACTAACAGAGAAGAAAGGAGACTAAAACTAAAACCAATGGCTACAGGGAAGCACAAGTTTGATAAAACGTCCTGAGTTCTCATCCAGTTGCTGCTTCTAAATAAACAAGCTTCATAAAGTTTGAGCAAATATTATCTCTCTTGGTTTCAGTTTAAAAAGTAGCTGTGTCTAGAGTCATTCATTCTTTTAACCAACATTTACCACATCCTGTACTGTCAAAAGCACTGGGGGCACAAAGATGAACATGATACAAGCCCTGCCCTCAAAGAGTTCCTGGTCTAGAGAGGCAAAGAGAAACATCCACGTGGAACACTGGACAAGATAAGGAATGACACAGACAAGAAACACATGGGCATGATGAGGATACAGATGGCTTTGGGATCGACTGGGTGTGAAACAGGAGGGAAGGGGGCAGGGTACAACCTTTCAAAGAACGACACAGCCATAGGACATGACATAAACTGGTTACAACCAACTAGGCCCAAGATGGCAGAGGAGACTTCCACCAGACCTTGAGCAGCCGTATACGCTCCCTGTAACACGTCAGCACGCTAAATGACACACCCAGAGGTGCCATGACAGTTCCGAGTCTGACCATAAAGTCAAAAAGTGGGCAGTGACCCAATTCCTGGAAATCCCCGCCCCTTCCCCAAAACAGCTGGAATACTCCTCTATTCATTAGCCATGAAATTACCCATCCCTATAAAAACTGACAACCCCGGTACCCTGGGGCCTCTCTCGTCTCTTCTGAGATGGCCCACACTCTGTGGAGTGTGTTTCTCTCTAAATAAAGCCAGTTCTTAACCTATCACTGTGTCTCTCACTGAATTCTTTCTGCGAGACATCAAGAACATGAGCTTCATTAAGTCCTGAGAGCAGGTGTGTGATCTCAGTTAAAAGACCATGGGTTGGGGCCTCCCTGGTGGCGCAGTGGTTGGGAGTCCGCCTGCCGATGCAGGGGACAGGGGTTTGTGCCCTGGTCTGGGAGGATCCCACGTGCCGTGGAGCGGCTGGGCCCATGGGCCATGGCCGCTGAGCCTGCGCGTCCGGAGCCTATGCTCCACAGCGGGAGAGGCCGCAACAGTGAGAGGCCCGTGTACCGTGGGGGGGGGGGGGGGATGACCATGGGCTCAAGTCCCAATCTGAGTTTCATGGTTTCAGGTGCAAGGGACAGGAATTCACTAAAACTAAAGGAAAATGAGGGAGTTCATTGGCAGGACACCCAGATGTCTCTTGCAGACCCAAATAACAGGAAAGCTGCCAGTCTTCCAAGGGAGAAGGCCTAAGAACTGAGGGGATCTAGGCAGCATCTCTGTCTTTCTCAGGGCCAACAGCTATTCCACTCAGCAGGGTCTGTGATGGAGGACTGTGGGGTGTGAGGTCGGCAGCTTGTGTAGGAAGGGGTGTGAGGGCAGAGGAACTGGTGGAGACAGAAGGTTCTATACGGACCAGAGTTATATTACATATATATTACATATATACATATGTAATATATATTACAGAGAGGAGTTAAAAGAGATCTTAGAACTACATTAGTCCAACTTCTCATAGTTAAAAGTGAAGAATCTGGGGTGAACCAAAGTCTTGTGGGCCCAAGTTCACCTGGCTAAATTGAGAGCCCAGAAAGGACCAGCCTCTGGTCTCTCACTAAGCCCAGGAATCCAACCCCACCCCTACTCTAAAATGCTATGATGCAAGAGATTCAGTTATTTCTCCATTATCCTAATCAGCTGGTGATAAGTTATGATATTAAAATCAAAGGCCAACGATTCTCAAAAGACATGAAGCCCCGAGGCTTGGTAAATACTCTGGAAAGCAGAGTCCAAATCCAAAGCGATGCTAGGGAGCCAGAAATCAAAATGAACAGAATTTCTCAAGAAGGAATTTAATAAAGATGGATGCATTGGGACTGACATATATACACTATTGATACTATGCATAAAATAGATAACTAATGAAAACACACTGCACAGCACAGGGAACCACTTAATGCTCTGTGGTGACCTAAATGGGAAGGAAATCCGAAAAGGAGGGGATATATGTATATGCACAGCTGATTCATTTTGCTGTACAGCAGAAACTGACACAACATTGTAAAGCAACTATACTCCAATAAAAATTAATTTAAATTTTTAAAAAAATCAAAGGCCAAGAGGAAAAAAAGAAAAATGAAACAGACATGGGTGGGGGGGAGGTGGATTAGGTTATTTTATTACTGGGATGAGTGATAGGATTAATCGAATGCTAGTCCTGAAACCAAACAGTGAACAAATGTTATCACTAATCCAATCTTCCATTACTGATAGGCCGTGCCAATGGATTAAAACCAATCCTGCTGGGATAAACAAGGCAATCTAGGGAAGTGAGCAAAGAAGTATCTTCAAAGTCTCTTTTCTTCCTTGATAAGCTGAACTTTTGACTAATTTGCCTCATCACTTGCTTTTTAAAAATCTGTAAATATAAACTGTTTGCAGTGATTATGGAAATAGCTACCAAAAGACATCCAACCAAATAACAAACACAGCAATAAACTCAACTGGTTCTGAATGTAATCTACAGTGCTATTATCTAATCAGGAAAGACTAAAAAACAGATCATTATGTAAGAATGCTGTAATTATAAAAGAGGCTCCCCTCCCCCCACCGCCCGTTTTGCTCTCCCAAACCCTGATCACAACACAGTTATTTCAAGATTCTACTTGCAGGAGCTCCATTTAAACAGGAAAAGCACTAATTGGGACTCTAGTAGCAGCTGTACTACTTTGATGTCAGTCGCAAGGATGAACTTGAGCAGAATTCTTTACAGCCCTGCCAAGCCAGAGTTAGGAAGGTTAACCCTTAGGCAGCTCGTTCATCCAGTCCTGGTTTCTGGAACCCTATTCAAAAGCTGCTTCTGCAGGAACACTCCACCTGTGACACGTCCTCTGACTGGGGTCCCTGTGGCTATCACAGAGCAGTCAAGTAGCAACTGAATGAGTCAGATAAGGAAGTGTCGGCTCCAGAACCCAAGGCAGTCAGGTCAAGGCCTGGTTTCTGGAAACGGAAATGTATTGAAAGATGGAAAATTTGGTTTCCATTTGCCATGACTGCTTAGCCTTATACAGTCTCTCAGGGCCTTATTTTCCTTGAGTGTAAAAGCAAGTTGGTCTGTTATGGAGCTGGGTGGTGCTAATGGCTGCACAACAATGTGACAGTACTTAATACCACTGAACTGTGCACTTACAAATGGTTAGGATGATAAATTTTAGATTATGTGAATTTTAACACGATTGAAAAGAAGAGAAAGATCCAAAGAAAGTAATTTGGTCCAGCTGATTGCTAAGGAGTATTCCAGCTCCTTAAAAACCCAAATTAGGGCAATGTGATTTATCCAGCCCACCCGCTACAGGCTCTCGGTGGTGCAGACCAACCTGCTCTTCTGGCCGGCCCCTGAAGAAGGCCTGTCCCCCCACTCTCTCTAGTGGGGGTTCTGGAATCCACTCCACCCCTCAGCTCCCCAGTAGCCGTGGGCTGCTCTAGGTCCATAGGAAGGACCTAAGCCATCTCAAAAATGAGTGTTCCTGACCAAAAATTTTAAACTTTAATTTTAAAATAATTAGAAAAACGGTGAATTGGTTATTATTGATGGATGCTAGAGAATCAACCCTACTTTGAAAACTGATGGATAAAGGGAAATTAAGCATTTACTCTGCCTGTCCTAAGTAAGTTGCACCACTGGATAACCAAGCAGTTGACTGAGGGGAGTGAATCCTTATAGAAGCATTCCGGCGAGTAGATGAACAAAGGAGTGATACTATTAATATACTGCATTGCCCAGAAAGTTTGTTCGGGTTTTTCTCTAACATCTTATGGAAAAACCTGAATGAACTCAGTAGTAGTTCATAGTAGTTCATAGGCTCAGTAGTTGTGGCTCGCGGGCTCTAGAGTGCAGGCTCGGTAGTTGTGGTGCACGAGCTTAGTTGCTCCGCGGCATGTGGGACCTTCCCGGACCAGGGCTTGAACCCGTGTCCCCTGCATTGGCAGGCGGATTCTTAACCACTGCGCCATCAGGGTAGTCCCAGTCATCAATTTTATACACATCAGTGTATACATGTCAATCCCAGTCGCCCAGTTCAGCACACCACCACCACCACCCCCCGCCTGTTTTCCCCCCTTGGTGTCCATACGCTTGTTCTCTACATCTGTGTCTCAATTTCTGCCCTGCAAACCGGTCCATCTGTACCATTTTTCTAGGTTCCACATATATGCGTTAATATACGATATTTATTCAAACTGTAACTATTTCTTTAAATGACTTTTGGTCTTCAAATTGCCAAAAGTACAAATATATCACTAACAAGAAAATCACTGTTTCTTGCAGGGAGGATATATAAAACAGCCTTAACATTGGGTAGAGGGGAGGGGAGAGGAGAGAAATCGAGCTGCTGCCTAACGAGAGCCATAGCTATAAGCACTAAACTGCTTAGAAATGAACTGGCCACCGAGTTCATTAAATATCAAATGCTGGACCAGGCAAAAATTTCCTCTCACTCAGGGCACACCTGATTTTGACCCCCAAACACAGGCTACTGTAATCAGCAGAAGGTTGCACCGATAAAGAGATTCTAGCATTCAGGAGAGCCGAAAACAGACTGGCAGCACCAGTTCTTGTACACAGCAAGCTATTTCATGTGTCTGCACTTTGTCTTTCCATAAAACACATGGGACCTTAGGGCAAAAAGGTAAGGGGTACAAAATAATATATCACTCTTCACTTACCAAGAAGAATCTGACAGGAGACACTGCTGCTTCCCAATTAGTTCTTAAAAAAAATCAGTGCACAATATTCAATCGTTTTGTGAATTTTGCTCTTCTTGGAAACTCTCTCTTTAAAATGGGTTTTGACTGTTTGGTGGGAAAGCTGTAGAGAAACATTAGCGTGCCTAGTCCCATTTTTTCAAAAAGGCACAAGAGACGTTGAGCTTTAACTATTACTTCACTGCTGCTAAGGAGAGCCTTCTTAGTTCAGGGAATTCTGACACTTCTTGCAGGAGACAGCAGTCAGCAAAGACACAATTTAATTCCTTGTTAGTGGAAGAAACAGTTCAATGGAGCAGATTAGGAAATAAAACCCTGGAGGAAGAGCTTCAGTCACCTAAATTTTTTGACAGAATTTGCACATTTTAAAAGCAAGGATTAAATCCCAGGTTTTCACCAGAAATCAGCAGGGCTTTCTTTCTTTCCTTTTTTGATTCTATTATAAATGGAATTGTTTTCTTTGCTTTGTTTTCTGCCTGTTAACTGCTGGTGTACAGAAACACAACTGGTTTGTGTATTGATCTTGTATCCTACAGCTTTGCTGAACTTGTTTATTAGCTCTAATTGCTATTAACATGTGACCCCTGCGCTAGTCCACACACTTTCTTTCATCCCCATTTAATTGTTGAAGAGACGGAGTAGCTGGGACTTGCCCAAGGTTCTACTGCCTCTTCCAGCTGAGCTCCCACCCAGCTTAGCGCTCCAGCTCACCCCCTTAACTGAAAAGGCTCTTTTCAGTGTACTAACAAAGTCCAGCAAGTACCCTCTGCGAAGCCTCCCGTCCGTCTCTTCCAACTTCCCAATCTCTACCTCCTATTTGCCTTCTTTTAACCATTATCACGAGCCCAGCTGGACTCCCACCCCAACCCTGGCCCTCAGCTCTAGCTGTCTGGTCGCAGAGATAACGCTCAATAAGTGAAACCCCAGGACCCTTTACCCCCAATCTCCTACCTGGAGCAGAGAACCACAGGGGGCATCCACCACCTCAGTTCCCCCCCAGCCCCTGGTAACCCTGGTCTCCAACGAGACAGCCCTGGTCTTAGGTGTCCCAGAGCTCTGCACACACGGCCCTGGCAAGATCAGACCCTTTACCTGCAACACACCTTCCAGGAAAGCAGGCAAATTCAGAATGCAAACCAGGTTTATTTTAGGGGTTAGCCCCCCTCCCTCCGACTTGGAATCTGGTTTTCATGCTCACAAAAAGGCAGACCTAAAGGTGGGACTCCCGGCTCCAGATCCAGAGAAGCTCCAGCCTAGCTTTCTTTATCAAGAGCTAAATCTGGACAAGGGGATCATTTCTCAGAGCAGCAGAGCTCCTACCTGCGACAAAGAACACCGCTGAAATTGTTACCCAAAATATAAATATGATTTCAGAGCTGTTGGTGAGGACTCACATTTTGTGACTACATGAAACTTAATTTCACACCTTGTATAAACATTTGCTCATTCACAGCAATTGTTGCAAGTTCTAGGGAAAAACCACTATTTGCTTTAGCTAAATTACAACACATCACATGCTTCTGATTTCTGCACAGGGTGAGAGCTAAAGACATTTTCCCTCAAAATTGGCGTAAGACGAGCGTAAGCTCCATGGAGTCTGGGCCCATGTGCTGAAATGAAACAAAAATACCATCTCCGATAATGAAGAAGTCAAACACATAAGAAAATGCACAGATGATCCCAAATGCCTTTTTCTCTAGTTCGTTTATTTCAAAATGTGGCCCTTTGTGAGAAATGATCCTAACTGATGCGAGTGGCACAGCTCTTCCTTCATCAACTACTCCGAGGAGAAGCAATGACTAGTCCCAAAGAGGAGGACCAGAGGGGACTCGCAGGACTCACAGCCACCTGGGTGGTTGAGCTGGTTTGCAGCCACAATGGCAGGAAGGCAATTTACCATATGGACACAACCACAGAGCAAGGCTACAGCGTGAGGAAGGAGGGCTACAGTCAGCTGTGCGGGCCCAGAATCATCATGCTACCACCCAAAGGCAGCAAGGGGAGCTCGGGGACAGGGGTACACTGCCAGGCAAGGAATTAACACGCTTTCAGACAAAAACTGGCCTCAGATTTCCCACCAAATCTGATCACTGATCTGTCTTCTTCCAACTTTATTTTGAAGTGGCAGGGAAGGTGAGAAAAGGGATTCTCATCGGAAAGAAAGCACTTGGGGAAAAGAGCTTACTATGCTTAGACCAAGCCCCCCATCCCACTTAGACAGGTATATGCTAGTGGCATTAGCAACAGTGGTAGCAGAGAGCATTTATTCCACACTTCGTATGTCCCTCCACGTGGAGTAGTCGGCTACATGGATGGCCCCCAACAGAACATGTCCTGGTATTTATGCCCTTGTGTTGGGCAGTCCCTTCTCCTTAAGTCTGGGATGATCTTGTGACTTGCTTTAGCCAAGAAAATGTGGCTGTACTTCGATATAACTCAGTCTCAATGCCTCAAGAATGCTACACTTTAGAAGGAAAATTTTAAGACGTGTATGCAAAATTTAGATATAAAAGCCAACGTGCCAACTTTCTCATTTCCTAATCATTCTGTAAAACTTTTCCCTCACTAAATAGGTACAGTTAATTGCCTGGGAAGAGTCTCCTTTTATGTCAGCAGTAGTTCTCATTTCAAAGGCTACCTGTAATGCTTTACAAAACTGGCTTTGACTTTGGTGTGAGACAAATATATGGAAGTTTATTACTACATTAAACCTAGACTTCCCTTCCAGTAATTAACAATAAATATTTTTAGCACCTGAAAATGTGCATCTCAGACAGATATATAAATATTTAGCGCCATCCTTTTGAGACTGTTAAGTTTTCATTTTCAGTCATGCAGGCGTATGTAAGTGTTTTCATTAATAGCCTAATTATATCGAATATTTTCATTCTGCACAGTATTTTGCTTCTATATTTGAAATAACTGAATTCATCTGTGCTAATGAATGTTCTAAATGGACATTTTAGTAACTGAAATCAGCACACATTGTAACCCTCAGAACAATATATAAAACAAGGACGAATGTTTATATTACACCAAGGCAAAACTGCCCATGATCAGTAGCTTGGCTCAAGGTCACATTTCAGTTTAAATTCCTTGTGTTGCTCCAACTGATTCTGATCGGGGGAAAAGAGCTTACCACGCTGAGACCAGTTTTTCACCTCTAGTCTCACGAATAAGACCCAACATCTTCACTTGCTGTTCAAGGCCCCGCTTGTCTTTACAACCTTATATTAATGCTCCCCATTCTTTTGTGTTCCTCTGACTGGAACTGTTGCCTCAGAGGACTACACGGCTAAGCCTCCTGTCACATGTGCTCGAAGGTCTCCTTCTCAAGGAAGTCTCCCCTCACCATTCCTTTAAGGCAGCTCTCCCAGCTCTTCTAACATTCTATACATGACTTATTTATTATGGTTACTATCTTCCACACTCTCTCTGCTAGAAATGAGGACTCCACGAGGAAAGGGGCTCTGTTTTGTTCATAGAAATATTCTGAGCACCTAGAACCAGATATACATATATACACACATACATATACCAGACACTTAGTAGATACCTGTTTAATCAAGAATGACTTATCTGCCAGGCACTGTTCTGTTCTAGGCCCTGGGGCTACGGCAGTAAACAAGACAAACAGGGTCCCTCCTGCATAGAGACTTCAGCCAAATAATTAAAAAAAACCAAAAAAACAAGACAATAAACCAATAGAGGTCAGCAGACAGTGATGAGTACTACAAAGATAATTAAAAGGTAGTATGGTAGAGAGTGACTGGGGAAGCTACTGTAGACCGTAGTCAGGGAAGGCCTCTCTGAAGAGGTGATATCTCAGCTAAAAAACTGAGTAAGGAGATCTCTGACTCTTGCACATGCTTGTTTTACTTTCCATATCCCCGACCCGTTGTGGGCTAAGGCAAGTCACAGTCCCCTCCTTCTGCCCAGTCTCTGTTTCTCCTGGCACTTCCTGCCTTTATACGGTCAGTACTTTGGCCCCAGGTTTACCTATTATGGCCTCACTGTGGACTGTACACTCTGTTGTTATGATGTTTCCCTCTACAGCCATTTACGCCGTGTGTCTTTTATTTTATTTAATTATTTTTTTGGCCGCGTTGGGTCTTCGTTGCTGCACGCGGGCTTTCTCTAGTTGCGATGCGTCGGGGCTACTCTTCATTGCGGTGCTCGGTCTTCTCATTGTGGTGGCTTCTCTTGTTGCGGAGCATGGGCTCTAGGTGTGTGGGCTTAGTTGCTCCGCGGCATATGGGATCTTCCCAGACCAGGGATCGAACCCGTGTCCCCTGCATTGGCAGGCGGATTCTTAACCACTGCGCCACCAGGGACGTCCCACGCCATGTGTCTTGAACTCAACTTTCTGGCATTTCTATCACAAACTTAGTTTTCTCGTAGTTAGAAACGCAGGATCTGTTTTTGTCCAATATTCCTTGAATATTGTACATAGTAGGGTTTTGGTTTGGGGGACAATCTGAGTCTTTTTACTTTAATAGGTATTTATTCTATTGGGATTTATTGACAGTATAGATGTGTAGTCTGAAACTGGTCATCTTATTTTATGGTTTTAGCTATTAACGCTTTGTTGTTGTTTTTATCTCTTGCTATATGGATTGTCTTTTCTGTTGCCTTGGGGGTTTATACTGCATCTTCTTTCTTTTTTTTTTTCAAGTTCTTTCTAATTTTACATCATATACTTAAACCTCTATTTCTTGATGTTTAGACATATCTCCGGCTCCCAAATAAGATGAGAAAGTACGCCTACCCAAACTCAATTCTATTTGCTCTATGAATGTTTCTACATTCTCATGTTTTATAACATTTACCTTCTCTTTTTATTCTTGACAATTATTTGGCCTTGACTATTTATTCTAAACGACAGATGGCTTTGCCATTATTCACCAGAATGTAGACGTCTATATTCCCTGTGCCTAGAACAGGGCTTGGTACCCAACAGGCAGTCGATAGACATTTGCTGAATGTATGAAGTGACACAGTTGATCCCTTGACTCAACTGGATTTTTGTCATTAAGTACGTATTTGAAGAAAGGTTCATGGGCCTTTCCTAGAGTTCATGCTTTATCCCTACCTCCTTTTTTTTTTTTTTTAAAGAACACTGCTAACACTGCTATTTTTCTATATAACAAAACTTGGCTGAATATAAAAATTCTTGGGTCAAACTTTCCACACAAATTTTGTGGTATGCTCCACGGTCTCCTGGCATTGAATGAATGCTGTGGAAAACAATCTGAGGCAATGATTCCTGTAAAGTGTGATACTTTCTCCGGTCACCAGCTTTTTTTTTTTTTTTTTTTTTTGCAGTTCGCAGGCCTCTCACTGCTGTGGCCTCTCCCGTTGCGGAGCACAGGCTCCGGACGCGCAGGCTCAGCGGCCATGGCTCACGGGCCCAGCCGCTCTGTGGCATGTGGGATCTTCCCAGACCGGGGCACGAACCCGCGTCCCCTGCACCGGCAGGCGGACTCTCAACCACTGCGCCACCAGGGAAGCCCGGTCACCAGCTTTCAAGTAGGTTAAGACCCTTCCTTTGATTAACTGGTGCATCTTTTGTGGGTTTTAACTTCTTTTTTGTTTCTTGCATTAAGTTTTATGAGAAGAAGCCTGGTGCAGAGACCAAAAATCCAGGAAGTTTTTGAAACGGAATAAGCAAAGGTATAAAGATGAGAGAGAGCAGAAGGATATGGGAATGAGCAACCGTGGATATGATGTTTCCCTAAACCAGCCCCGCAGAGAAATTCACTCAGTGTGGAAGTGGGGATGGCTGGGAAGATGGGCCGGCAGGAGCTGGAGCTCTCTTCCTTCATTCTAAACAGGTTCTATCTTCAAGAAATCACTACCTCCCCAAATATCACACATGACAACGCACAAGATCAAAATGTTTTCCTGATGATAGTAAGTCAGTCTTTTAGGTATTTCAAAGGCATTCTTGCTTTCTTGCAAATTTACTCAATTTTCTATTTCCTCTTGCTTTCTATTTACATTATCCCAACTGTCAGGGGGACAATATTTTGACACAATAGCGAGCAATTAAAATGCTACGGGCAGTCATGAAGAATTATGCGTGAAACTGGTCCTCTTCCTACTGGAACAAGTACCAGAAAACCTCATTCATCTGGATTCTACTGAGGCAGTGGGGAAAGCAGTCCACTGGGAATCAGGACGCAGGGGATTAGCTCTGGCTCCCATCCTAGTTGTATGTAAGTTACTGTCCCTCCCGAGGCCTCAGAGTTCCCAGTTAAGCAATGAGAGTATATGCCGAGGTCCTGGGCAGCAAAAAACTACTGGAAAAGGTCAGAGTTTGTGTCTCTTAAAACATGGACAGAATGAGTTGACTTTTAGGTTTACAATTTGTTTTTTTTAAATATGAGCTAGGAAAATTATTTCTGTAAATAAACAGTCACAAAGTAAAATAAAATCGTGATATTAAAGGGATAAAATCATGAGCTCTTCCTCCTTTTTAAAAATTTGTCTAGCATGTGATTACTCGTATTTTTTTATTTTAAAAAAATGACAGAGTAAATACTGAGAAAACATCCTTTGTCAGCCACTTAGATATGCTTGTTTACACAGGAATAGTTATTAATGTATCAACTGTGATTTTTCCATTAAAGAAGCCATTAACTTTGCAAACCTAGCTCTGAACGAGGATACGCAGAAGTGTGGGGAGATGGGAATGGTGCTGGATTTCTTCATATTCATTATCTCATTCAAACTTCATAACAATTGCAAACGTTATCATCCCTATTTTGATAAATGATAACAAATGTTATCCTTATTTTGTGGGTGAAGAAACCAAGCCTATGGCAATTATATAAGCAGCAGGTGACTATAAGAAAAGAATATTTATAACACTTTGAAAATATTACATTATTCAGACTTCACTAATTAAGACTGAGCTTCCTCTTAGCAAAACCATGAAGCGACGCAACTGGTGTGGTTCTAATATTTTACCTGGAACTTCCCCCTCAGGACAAAAGCAGGAGCCCAGGATCTCCCTTGACCTTTCATCCCATAAAAACATGCCTGAAGAGGTCTCAGCAGTGGGTTCTGTGGCTGCAAGCCACACTCTGACGTTACTCCTTCGTAGGTAATGTGGCAAAATACAAAACACAAAATTCTACCGTCTTAACCGTTTCCAAGTATACAGTTCGGTGGCATTAACTACATTCACAATGTTGTGTAACCAACTTTGTTATTTTTAATTTAACTTTTTATTATGGAAATGTCTGAACATATCCCAAAGTAGAGAGAACCATATAATAAACTCTCACATCAGCCAGCTCTAGCAATTATCCATCCTGTTTTATTTACCCACCCCCCATATAACCATACTTTTCAAAAAACTAAAATAGAATAACACAAATTCATTACCAATCCACCTACAATCTACTTCAGCATGATATGGCAGTATTTTAACACCTGCCACTAGGAAGCAACAGATTCACCTTTAAAGTGACTGAATTATGAGCACCCTGCTCAAAATACTTTGTTACTGACCACCTGCTAGCTAAAACCCACCTTCAGCCAGCACCCTCCCATGCCCCTGCTTTCACACAAACCAGGCAGTTCACGATCTTTTTTTTCTGGTCGTGCTGCATGGCTTGTGGGATCTTAGTTCCCCGGGGATTGAACCCGTGACCTCTGCAGTGAAAGCGTGGAGTCTTAACCGCTGGACCGTCAGGGAATTCCAGTTCATGATCTTTTCCCATCTCCGGTTTTCCTTAGACTGTCCTCCTCCAGTCCACCTAATGTTTCCTCCTCACACCTCCTCTGTTTAAGAAAGGCTCTGCTTCCTTCAAAGTCCAGCTCCAGTCCTCTCTGCAAAGGGTCAGGGCCCTCACGGTGCTCTCCTTCCCACAGGTGAGCCTACAGATACATTGTAATAAACACCTATGGCTCATCTCCAACAACGCAGTGATGCTCCACGGAGTCAGGCCCTCTGCAACCTTCCTGCTCTGATGGGCATCTTCTGTTTTATCCATGGGCCTCTTTCTGACCGATCCTGAGGCTCCTGACGTGGGGTCCTGAAATTGCATGCGCTGTTTGCTCGCAAGATTATAATTTCCATGAGACCAGGGATCTTGTCTGGTCAGGTATCCCAGATCCCTAGTGCCTAGAACAGCAACCAATTCCACCAATGTTTATTGAGCATCCTATACATTTTCCAAAGGTGGGGAGTGTCTCTTATTCCAAAAAAGGTCCGGAACCTCCAGCCTAGTCCTTTTGGATCCATGCCTTGGTCATACAGCCCACCGGGTCGTTGGTTTAAGGGTCACTTAAGAGGGTGTTGTCTCTTGTTTCACCCTGAATTCCATGCTCTGCAGCCTGAAAGCCAGTCCTGCCTCAGGGTCCTAGGTTCTGACCAGATAGAGGACTTCCATTAGAGCAGGAGATCTGGCCAAATCTTACCTCCCGGATGACCTCCGCTCACAATAATCTCGCGAAGGACTGTCTATACAAATCGTCAGGGGCTGATATTCCCTGTCTCTGAACATAGTCTCACCCTTCAATCGGATTGCAAGCCCCTCACAGTCAAGGGCATGTAACACTGTGCAGTAATCAGACATAGGGTGGGAAATCCATAAACACTTGTGGTCAATTCATTAATCAATGCCACTGGCATTACAGGGGCAGGGAACAATGAGAAACGTGGAGGTATGCTAACGAGCAGAGAGAAGTGAGTCCTGTCTTTTAAATCGTAATACAGAGGCACTAAAAGAAGAGCCTGTTTTCCCTTCCAAGACAACTTGTGACAGTTTTTCATAACTGCTACTTGTACCCAAATATCTTTAAGGCAGACGCACTAAACAACAGACGCTTGCTATGTAAAAGAAGAGCTGCATTTCAAAAGCTGCAGGTGCCATCAGAGACCTAAGTCTGCACCTGTGGAGAGAGAACTACCCCGAGACACCACCATTCAGAACTGACATTTTAGAGCAGAGCTGTTACTTCCACATCCTCTAAGCCAGCCAGGAACCCCTTAGAAAACAGACAGGAACAACCTAATTTTATTAGTTGCTACAGAAATCCAAAGCAATCTATTTTCTAACTCCCTATTGGAAGCAAGAAAAATACCTTTGACACTTAACCCTGCCCACACCCCACAAAGATCTGAATCAAACTCAATAAGGGTAACAGGCAAATCTCCACTGAACTTTGTAAATGATCTGTCCTCTCACAAAGCCAAAGTATCAGCAATCTAACTTCCTGTTTTATGGCAACACACTTAACAAACATAAATTAAGAATTTTCAAAATCAAAACGCAATAAAACATACAACACAAAATACATAAAACAGAATTTAATTTTTCTTTGAAGGTTCAGGAAGGAACTCAGATTTTTCAGTGTTTTGGATTAATTTAAATCAGGACATTTACTAAAAATGCCTATTAGTAGAGCTTTTTATAAGTTCCTTTGGTGACCTCTGTTATGATATTTTATTATTCTTCACTGCCCAATTCCTGTGATATTATCTGGAAAGAAAGCAATGTGCTCCCATGTATACTGTGTGTGTGTGTGTGTGTGTGTGTGTGTACTCAACAGAAAAGATACAAGCCAACAGGAGACATAATTTTATCTGAGTTTTAAACTGATGAGAAAAACAGGAGAGGAAGGCCTTGTTACTGTTTCTATCACCATTAACAGGCATCTTTTTACTTTGTAGGACATGGCCGTGGGAGAAGGCTATATGTAAACAAGGATAAAAATCTACAAAATTCCAATCTATCAACATTGTTTCTCTTTTGGTGCCATCTCTTAAAAGGAATGCATATACTCCTACAAAGGATAACTCTTCAGAGCCCACCTCCTCCACGAAGCCTTCTTCACTGCCCCTCACTAGAACTCCTGACCCGTAATATTCATTTGGTATGTACTACTATCATCTAAATAACAATATGCATAGTAAATAAGCAGCTAGCACTTAGTGAGTGGTACTATCCTATTGTCCCATTATTATTATCCCCATCAACCAATGAGAACACTAAGGGTGAGAGAGGTTAATTAAGAAGCCCAGAGACACACAGAGAATAAATGGGAGACCTAGGGTTCAAACCCAAGCAGACTGACTCCCAAAGCTGTTTTTTCAGCCTATACTTCCTTGTTTATTTTTCATATGCACTATGTTCTAAATCCCCTTGCCTGCAAATGTCTAAGAACAAGGGTTCTCTGTGTTCCTAGAGTCCTCTACCACCATGCCTTACATAAGTTTGCTGATAGTACATAACACAGTAGTTTAATATCAGTTCGTATTCATTATATAAAAAAAAAAAAGCCCAGACTCTTCTTTTGCAAGCCCTTATTTACCATGTTGAAAGGTTACAGAGAATGCCGCGTTTTATTGTGCTTTGCTTCATTGAGCTTTGCAGATACTGCGTTTTTTACAAATTGAAGGTTTGGCACAACCCTGCATTGTCAGATGATGGTTAACATTTTTTAGCAATAAAGTATTTTTAAATTAAGGTATGTAAACTGTTTTTTTAGACAGTGTTATTGCACATTTAATAGACTACACTATAGTGTAGACATAACTTTTTATTGTGTGTGTGTGTGTGCGCGGTACGCGGGCCTCTCACTGTTGTGGCCTCTCCCGTTGCGGAGCACAGGCTCCAGACGCGCAGGCCCAGTGGCCATGGCTCACGGGCCCAGCCGCTCCGCGGCATGTGGGATCCTCCCGGACCGGGGCACGAACCCGCGTCCCCTGCATCGGCAGGCGGACTCTCAACCACTGCGCCACCAGGGAAGCCCTAGATATAACTTTTATATGCATTAGGAAACCAAAAAATACGTGTGACTTACTTTGTGATATTCGCTTTATTGGGGTGGTCTGGAACCAAACCCACCGTATCTCCAAGGTATGCCTGTACAAAAAATATTAATACTGGCGGTAGGGGATAGGAACTAAGACCAGCATTCTGGATCCTAGCCACACAGTAATAGTCTTATGGCTGAGAAAAATTACAGCAGACAGGAGACACACCTCTCAGATCCCCTTTGGGAAGGCCTGGCCGCCTGGCTGTGGGGAGTGCAGTCAGCAGGCAGCCTCCAGCTGCCAGCTCATTCAGGGTCAGTGTCAGCAAGCCACTTCTCTGTGTTAACACTAATTCCCAGAGACCTAAACCTTCCTCACGGTCTCCCTGTTAAGAGTTGGGGGGGACTTCCCTGGTGGTCCAGGGGTAAGACTCTGCACTCCCAATGCAGGGGGCCTGGGTTCGATCCCTGGTCGGGAACTATATCCTGCACGCATGTCGCAGCTGAGAGTCCGCATGCTGCAACTAAAAGATGCCGCATGCCGCAACGAAGATACCACGTGCCGCAACTAAGACCCGGCACAGCCAAAATAAATAAAGTAATTAATTTAAAAAAAAAAAAAGTGGGAGCCCATGGGGGTCAGGAAGCAGATGAAGCCCTAGCCGAGGCCCAGCTTATGGCGGGTCCACCCACGGGGTCTGCGGGCGCAGCTGGCGTGCGCCCTTGAGGCCAACGTACTTGGCAGTCAGCACAACCACCACTTCAGGTCCTTGGTCTGTGGGGTTAGACCATCCATAGGGGAGAAGGCCAAGTGGAAGTGTGATGCTGCCCTGCCCCACCCCACCACTGTCTCCCAGGCAAGACAGTAGTAGATCAAAGAGAATACTGCACCCCACGGCAATGGCAGAGATTAGTACCATCTTGAAGGATCTCAAGGATGCAGAGGAAGTGGTCTCCATCCTATCTGGACTGGTGTAATTTGCCAGTCTGACTCCTGCAGAAACCAGACAGATCCTGGAGGAAAACTGCAGACTACTGAGAGCTCAACCAGGAAGGTAGCCCTGATCACAGCCACTGTGTCAGATGCAACATCTTTTCTAGAGCAGGATAATACAGTCTCTGATCATACAAAGCCATTGGTTTAGTGAATGCATTTTTTATTCCAATCAAACGAGAAGATCAGAAACAGTTCATATTCCATGGGGGGGACAGTACACGTTTACAGTCTTGCCTACGGGCAAACTTCTGCCCTCTGTCATAACACAGCAGGAAGAGCCCTGGATGTCTAGACATCCCTCTGACCGTCACAGTGATCCATGACATAACGACATGATACTGATCAAGTCAGACGAACAGGAGGTGGCCAGGTCGTTGGAGGCATTGGTAAGATACATGCTATGTCTTCCCCATCCATAAAAATGTTTAGGGATCCGGAGGCCAGGTGCATGCCAGGACGTCTCACTGTAGAGAGACAGCCCTCTGCAGATTTCTCACACCCTACACATCTGCTGGGTATGCTGAGAATACAAGGCCCTGACCACTCTTTATCTGGGACATCTCTCAAGGTTGTGTTTGCAGTGAGCAGCCTTGAGGGATAAGGTAACATCTCCCTGCAAATAAAGAGCAAACTTGCTGACAGGCTGCTCTAATGCGGTGGGTTTTCCAGGCTCAGTGTCCCTTCCTGTGATGTAACCCACTGCGAGGGCAGGCATCCGTCTAGGCCCACCCGAATCACCCCTTAAGGGATTCAGGAAACTAAGGAGACCCTGCTGACAGCCTGGCTACTCCTTTTCCTGGGACTTCTGTCAGCATCTATGTGACTGTGATAAGCTAACATTTTAGCTTGCAAAAAAGAAGCGGGGGGTGGGGAGGTAAAAGCCTCAGACCTTTCACAGCTCTTGACACCTACATAAAGTAAAACATAATGATTGCATTTTGCACCTCTTATCACGAGGAAAAGCAGCACCATGTCTGGTGGGCCTCTTTGGGTGCTATCAGACCCACCAAGTCCTCAGGTTGCACAGGCCCAGCCACAATCAGCTCTGAGATGGAAGCAGTACACCCTGGACGGAGCATGAGGAGAACCAGAGGCCCTGGGCTCTAGGGCGCCACCACGCTGTCTCAGCATCCCTCCCGCAGCCTGTGTCTGTCTGTATAGGGAATCCCATACGATCGACTGGAGGAGGAGGAAAAAGCCCAAGCCTGCTTCACAGACAGGCCGCCTTGGTATGTGCATACAAGCCAACAGTGCACAGCAGCTACGTTACAGACTCACTCGGGATGAGCGTAAAGGCCAGCAGTAAGGGAAAGGCCTCCCAACAGGTAAGGCTCAGAGCATTCGCAGCAAGGTGTCAACCTTGTGTAGAAAAACAAGTGGCACAGGATAGACGATATATGGGCTCATGGGCAGTGACGAGTGGTCCAGTCAGATTGTCAAGGGCCTAGAAGGAAAGACTGGAAGGTCAGGACAAGAAAGTCTAAGGGGCAGACATGCATGAACACATGGGGGTGCGCTGAAGGGTAGAAGATCTTTGTATCACCCACCATGGAAGAGCACTGGATAATCAAGGGGAAAAAGTGACCTGACCAGTTAATATCGATCAGCCTTGTCAGCATGATGGACCCATGAACAAAGTGGCCACAGTGGCAGGAATGGGCCCAACAGCACGGACTTGCACTTAGAAGAGTTGACATAGTTACTGATGCTAACAAATGTCCAAACTGCCGGCAACAGAGACCAATACTGAGCCGTACAGGAACAGTGGTGTGGCTGACCGAGCGTGACAGACAAGGACATGCAGCAACAGGTCCCTCTTCCAGGAAGACCTTGCTGCCTGCCTATGGGAGCGCGGTCAGCACTCGGCCTTCAGCGGTCAGCTCACCCAGGGACAGCCTCAGAGAGCCACCCCACTGCAGTCACGGCCCTCCTGGAGCCACGTGCGTCTGGTGACCAAGAAAGACTGGCCGACGCAGGACAGCTCTTACAGGCCATGCTCGCTCCATAGACCTCCTGGGCTTTGTCAGACTGTATCACAGTTTACCGTCTTCCCCTGTCCAGTCATGCGTCTTCCCCCTTCCTCTGACAGGTTCTGAGCCCTAATAAATATAGCGCACCCCAAACTCCATCTCAGCACCTGCTACCGAAAAACCTGACCTATGACAGAGGTGAATGCAAGGCACAGCGCTAACTTGTACGGCTCAGATGTGTGGGTTCCGGAGCCCCAGTGCCCAGGTCTGAACCCTAGTCCCGCCACCTCCCAGCTGGGAGACTCTGGACAAGGTTTAGGCAAGGAGAGTAGCAGTACCTCTCAGAGGACAAATGTAAGAATGAAACGGGTGCCTTTTGTTTTGGCTTTCACCACTAACCAGTCCTATGCTCTTTCTTCCCTCCCTGTAGGTTCCGCTTTGGTCGGTGATCCCTCACCTCATTTCTTTGAACCCAGAGTCTATAAATCTGGGCTCATTTGTAGAACAGAAATATCTGTCCCTACTGGCTGATAAAGTATCGTTTCTCTGCCAAAAAGAAGTGCTAACAGGGCAGAGCTCCAGGGCCACAAGGAGCACTGAAGCAGAGAGCTGGAATTCGTAACACACAAATGCTGAAACCGCCTCGTTCTTCTTGCAAAGAACCAGAAGCAAGGGCTGTGTGGCCTCTGCTAGGCTCACACACAAGACTCAATAAGCAATCAGTGAAGTATCCCACGCGGGGAATCTCAGAACAGCAAACAGGGGTGATGATTCTATGATACCATCCAAAAGCATCCACTAAAAAATGATGCAATTTTTTAATATCCTGTTTCGGGGTGTTTTCTCCTCTCTCTCTTCCTCCTGCGCTGCCCCCCCCCCAAGTCAGGAGAAAGCAGGAGGATACCAGCAGGAGCAGAACAGTCAAGGGTCCAGTCCTGGCTCTGCTCCTAGTGAACCTCTGTGACTTCTTGGAGAGAAACACCTCCCCACCTGCACCCTCAGTTTCCTGCACGGTGAAATGATGGGAGGGAAGCAGCTGCCTCCTGGCTCTTCTGCGTCTGGGCTTTCATGACACTCTAGACACGTCCCTCTACAATATCAGAGGTTCCTTAATGGGCAGGACAATGCCACATGCTGTCTAAATGTCTGTTGGATGAACTGTATTAAATTAATTGGTCTTAGAAGACTTTAAATATTTAAGTGCACTTTGTTAAAAAAAAGTGCAAAAAAAAAAATCTTTTAAAGGAGAGGAGAAGTTCATTTGTAAGAACCCATCCTAGCCCACCTCCGATCTGTGAAGTGAGGTTCTCTGCATGCCACACTTGGGGCCGAGGGGTGGGGTAGGGTGGGGTGGGGGCGGGGCCTATTTGAACTGACAAGAGAATATGGCAGTTCCGGCCAAGAGAAGGAAAAGGAATTTGGTGCCCTTTATTTACTTAATTTCAGTTATTTTATTTTATTTTTCCCAAGGTGCCCAAGTCAACGGGAAAAAAAAATCTAAATCTATTTGGTTATATGTCAGATAGGAAAAGAACATCCTTCTAGAGCTACTGTGCTTGGGATTTATCCTGGCTTAGTGATATGGTAAAAAGGAAATGAAATTTTATTTAAGACTGTGAGAGACTTACAAGGGTATTTTCTTTGGGGCACTGAGATGTAAAGAAGGAGTAGATACGTGGAAGGAAAAGGACCCTAGGAAACACTCCTGCGGCTGCAATGAGTGGGGCTAGGACTGGAGAGGGGACAAGGTATCAAATCTGTAGCTAAAACCCCCTCGGTTTCCTCTCTGGAGACGCAAGTCCCAGCAAATCTAACTCTGCGTGTGGAGAGCCGGGGCAGCTGCACAGAAAGAAAGTTCCCAGAGCCAAACGTTACATTCCTTCAAAAGATCTACCTGGGAATGTCTTTGCCTGAGCCCCCAGTACATCAGGGCGGGAGAGGTGGAGGGGCATGAGGACGTTCTGCTCAACAACACATAATGGAGTCAGTCTGTGGGCAGGGCACACAGGGGAATCCCAAAAGGTGGTTCCATCCTTTATGAGTGTCTACCAATGCTTAGAGACTAGGATCTTCTGTAAGTTTGATCCCAAGACTGGCAAAGTGTCTTGCTGTGGTTATTAAACAGGAAAAAAAAAAACAAAACTAAGTTTCCAGGGACAAAGATGAGAGGGGGAAGGGAGAACAACCACCTCAGAAAAAGAGCCAAAGACAGGAGCACTGGGCCTCAGGCCCGCTCTCACCGCAGCCTCCCAAGCCTCTTCACATCACGGCACCCACAGATGACATCTACAGGACACAGTGACACAAGGAACTGCTCAAAGCCCCAAGCAAGTCTCCTTGAGAGCTGAAGGGATCAGCATCCCTTCACTACTCCAGGAAGTGGGCTCAGGTGGAAGAGTGAGAGGTGGGATAGAGTGGTCCCATTCAGCAGTTCCCACTTCTCAGAGTCTTGTCTCTGCCCCTTCCTTTTAGGGGTTAATGGGCAGTGGGCCTGTTTTTGGCTGCTCTAATATGAGCCACCAACATTATATTTAAGTCCGTTTACAGGGATTTTCAACTTTTCCGAGTCCACATCCTCCAAGGAGCCTTCCTGGTTCCCTTGGGTTGATTTCATATCCTTCTTTTGAACCCTAATGGCCTCTTTACTTATCTCCCCAGGGCACTCTTAAGTTCTTTAAAAGAAGGTTTATTCATCACTGAATACTCTGCATCTAGCATTATGGACATTAGATTTTAATTTAAAATTAATAAAAAGCAGAGCAGACTAAATAAATACCAATTAAAGATAAGGAATAGGGCTTCCCTGGTGGCGCAGTGGTTAAGAATCTGCCTGCCAATGCAGGGGACACAGGTTCGAGCCCTGGTCCGGGAAGATCCCACATGCCACGGAGCAACTGAGTCCGTGCACCACAACTACTGAGACTGCGCTCTAGAGCCCGCGAGCCACAACTACTGAGCCTGCACCCTAGAGCCCGCGAGCCAAAACTACTGAGCCCATGCACCTAGAGCCCGTGCTCCACAACAGGAGAAGCCACCGCAATGACAAGCCCACGCACCACAACGAAAAGGAGCCCCCACGTGCCACAGCTAGAGAAAGCCCACACGCAGTGACGAAGACCCAACGTAGCCAAAAATAAATTAATTAATCAATTTTTTAAAAACCGATAAAGAATAGCAAGAGTCTAGACTCCAGCGGTTCAGAGACCAGCACCCCTACCAGAAAAATCACTACAAATGAAACTAAAAACCTATCCCCAGCACCAATCAACTCCAGACCCACAGCATGACACAAGTACAGGAAAGAAGATGGACATGGTGAAGAAAAACCGTGACACACTCAAGTAGAACCTGCAGTGTTTGATCACCAGGTGCACCAGTCCCCGATGACCATTTCCTCTGAATTCCTCACAGCAACTGGTAGAACGATGAGCACACAGTAGGTACTTGACAGATACTCACCAATATATAATAATTTATCTATGACAGACTCTATATTAAGGCATTTTCAAAGCCATAAAGGAAAGGAAACCTACATTTCTCAAATTTTTGCACTTCACCCAAAGAAAATATACAGATGGTAAATAAGCACATGAAAAGATGCTCAACATCATTATTCACTGAGGAAATGCACGTTAAGACCACAATGAGGGCTTCCCTGGTGGCGCAGTGGTTGACAGCCTGCCAATACAGGGGACACGGGTTCGTGCCCTGGTCCGGGGGGATCCCACATGCCGCGGAGCGGCTGGGCCCATGAGCCACGGACGCTGAGCCTGTGCGTCCGGAGCCTATGCTGCGCAACGGGAGAGGTCACAACGGTGAGAGGCCCGCGTACCGCAAAAAAAAAAAAAAAAAACCCACAACGAGATACCACTACATACCTATTAGAATGTCTAACATTAAAAACACTGACTACACCAAGTGTTAGTGAGGCTGTGGAGCAACTGGAACTCTCACACCCTGCTGGAAGGAATGTAAAATGCTACAATCACTTTGGAAAACAGTTCAGCAATTTCTTAAAAAGTTAAACACACACCTACCATATGACCTAGATATTGTACTCCTGTTTACCCAACAAAAATGAAAGCATGTGTCCATACAAAGACTTGTACCTGAACGTTTATACTGGTTTTATTTGCAATAGTCAAAAACTGGAAACAATGAAAGTGTCCAGCAACAGATAAATGAATAAACAAATTGTGGTATATCTGTTCAATGGAATACTATTCAGCAATAAAAAGAAACGATCTGATACGTGCAACACTATAGATGAATCTCATAATAATTATGCTGAGTAAAAAAGTCACATTGAAAAAAAGAATATATACTGTATGATTCCATTTATATAAACTTCTAGAAAATGCAAACTAATCTATAGCAACTAAAAGTAGCTCAGTGGTTGTCCGGGGACGAAGGTATGGGGTGAGCAAGTTTACAAAGGGGCATGAGGAAATCTGGGGGGTGATGTGTTGATTACCTTGATTATGATAAGTAAGGTGATGGTTTCACAGATATGTCAAAAACTATATACATTATACGTGTGCCATTTATTGTATTTTTTGTACATCCCAATAAAGCTGTTAAAAAAGCTATAAAGAAAAATAAGACACATCAGATCAGCAATGAACTAAATTGTGTACTTCTGATTTACATAAATACATTTAAAAGCATCCAAAATGACAATGCAACATGCTTAGTTGTGATACTAGTTTAACTAGAAGGACGAACCACTAATATAAAATAAAAATACATTGAAAGGAAAAAAAGTAAAGTATCACCAGACCGTCTTATTCTGCGGACCAAAGAGTCACAAAGCTAAATAAAGCTGGTCAGGGAAATAAGGTATTGACGACACCGGATACATCTGGGAGTTGATGAGGAAGCAACCAAGTTAGGATCCACCTTTTTCTGAGTTTTAAATCCCAGCAGGTTCTCATCAGTAGCCTTGAGCAAACAGGCTCTACCAAATTTTCCCCACAACAATTATTCCCCTCATCGTATAGACGTGCTGACAAGTGTTTTCCCAGATACCTCCATCCCTGGAGTGTTCCTTGCACCCCTCCTGGAGCAGGGGTCCTGAATTTCAGGGGCAAACAGGAACCACCCTGGGAGCTGTTTAAGAATATGGATGACTGGGCCTCTCCCCACAAAAAGCTCCCTATATGATTCTAATATGCAGCCGGGGCTGGGAATCACTGCTCTAAAGGCTCCCTCATCTCTGGAGAAGAGCTGGGGCGCCACATCCGGCTGGTTGGTCCCTTTACTTGGGAGCCCGTTCTAGCCCACTACTACCCAGCTGTCAGAATGTCCCCAGAGGGACATCCCTGGTGGCGTAGTGATTACGAATCCGCCTGCCAATGCAGGGGACACAGATTCGAGCCCTGGTCTGGGAAGATCCCACATGCCGTGGAGCAACTAAACCCGTGCACCACAACTACTGAGGCCCGCGCGCCTAGAGCCCACGCTCCACAAGAAGCCACGGCAATGAGAAGCCTGCACACCGCGACGAAGAGTAGCCCCCGCTCACCGCAACTAGAGAAAGTCCATGCACAGCAACGAAGACCCGATGCAGCCAAAAATAAATGTCCCCAGGGTGAGGACTGACCTTGAGAGCTCATCCTAAGAACCAGCAGACCTTGAGCTCAGAGCTTAATCTAGGTTGAGGAACTGCCTCCAGACAGAATGACAATGACCGGTTCCTTTACACGAAGCAAACTTGGGGAAGAGATAGACCTCAAGTCTGAGGAAGCTAGAAATAAGTATAACCTGGGCTGAAAATAGGGTTTTTTTTCATTATTATTAAAAATTCTGTGTATCTGCCATGAATGAGGACTGTCAGAGCGACCGGCACCACCAGATCAAAACCCATTCTCCCCGAAAAGACTCAAGCTAAGAGACAACGCCATTTCCTAACTCAGCCTGTTCCCACACTACCGAGGTCACTGTACCTGTTAAAGCTTACAGAACAGTTTTCAGCACAGATAAACAGAGATACTGGCTCGGTGCTTCCTGCCTATTATAACTCTAAATAGGGACTTTCCGGGCCCAACTCCACAGGTTACTAATGGTCCACATGGCAGACAGAGAAAGAAAGAGAGCCACATGAAGAGACCACCAAAATTACCTTCCATTCCAAGAAAGAACAGAAAGATGAAAAAAAGAGAGTTTCACTTAAAACCAGCGTGGGTTGGGAGTGGCATAGTGTGAAATATTAACAGCCCTGAAGCTCTCTTTGTTATGCAAAAAGGGATTTTAAAAAAAGATCCAGCTTCTGTCTGATGAGTGTGCTACTCAAGCACCCGTTTCTTTTCTTCCTTTGCCCAGGAATGGCTGGAGTGATGTAATTACCACACTAGACAGCTGTCTTCCTGGATAAAATCACCTTGTAAAGGAGAAATGCAACTAGAGGATGCAATGAAATACAACGTTTAAACTGATTTCGCAGGCTGCCACATTCGAGTTGGTGCTTCATGCCAGCTTCTTTATTACAGTTTTCTATTTTATGCAATTTCTCTTTGATGCAGAATCTATGGAAGATATGGAGTCTTAAATTTTAGTCCACGTCACAGAGGGTCTGAGATAAATATAGGACAGATCAGCTGAGAAGCGAGGCCAGGACCAGAAGCAGACAATAAAGGGCTGAAGTGCCACCTGGCGGCGGGGCAAGGCTGGGCAGGGCGGCAGCGTCCTTCGCCAGTGCTTCCTCTGCGTGCCCCCCTCTGGTCTCCCTCCGCCACCCCGGCAGAGTCTACCACTCCCAAGACCTCTCCCATCACGCCTATACTGCTGACTGCCGAAACGCTACTTCTTCAACAACAATCCAAGCTCCAGACCCGTATTTCCAAAAAAACCATTTTGTTGTGAAATTTTAAAAAATATATTCCAAGGTAGATAAACAGTATAATGATCTCATCGACAGTATTACATTCTCATGATCCAGTTTCAACAATTAGCAACTCTTTTTATCATATCCTCCAACACTTTTGAGAAGTGGAAGGCTGGAGTATCTTACAGCAAGTCGGGTCCATCATACCGCTTCCCCAAGGCTTATGGGCACCTCCCACGTGCTTCAAAGGGAACTCATTCTCTTTTCCGTTGGTTTGCAGACAGGAGTACTTCTACACCTTCAGACTGCCAGCCTGATCAAGCATACGCCTAGCCTGTCGAGAGGGCTTGATGAATGCGTGCAGAGGGAACGCTACAAACATAAACACACTCGTGCGAGCACGCACACGCACACAAGCACGCACATGTGCACACACAGTAGCAAACTAGACGGCACGAAGCAGAGGTCCAGACGGAGGGTCTAGATGAGGAGACGGGATCCAGGACTTGCTACCGGCTTCCTGTCACGGGCCAGCACTTCTGAGAACGGGTGAACGCAAGGAAACCCTCTGGCGGAAGCAGGGGAGCACAGTGGTTCTCCTGTCCGTCTAAAGTATGGGTTTCGGCAGGCAGCTACTAGTTGAACCAAATACGCTTCTCTCAGGGGGAGGAGAGGCTCTTTTACAACACATATGCTAATGGAGCACAACGACACAGAGCATTTAAAACACAATGTCCCTATGTTTATTCTCCATAGACAGACTTCTACATTAATATTTATGAGGGATTCCTCGTTTATTTCTCCCAGAGATTTTTCTCCTGCCCAAATAGAGGGGGTAAGAGATAAGTAACATGAACCAATTATCTTTTAAACAGCTACGAAGGACCACCGTGTTTATCTGCATTCTGCTCCTTGATTCATCTTCCCAACACACCACCTTCCGCACACCAGCCCCTGCTCACGGCCCGGGCCTGCTGCTCCCTGTGGCGCGCTGCAAGGCCTCTGTCTGCCTTTATGGCCCTGCTGTTGCTGCCCCGGCCTGCAGATCCAACCCTACCACCCTCACTCAGCAGAGCCAGACCCACAACTGCAAATGCTCACCTGCGGCATTCCTGCACCTGGCTCCCAGCCATTTTACACACCCAACGCTTACGCTTCCAACTTATCAAGAAGCATGAGCAGTACAAACACACGTCCAGCACATCTTGTAAAGACACTCTCGCCTCATCAGCTTGGTGGGGGGGCGGGGGGGCCAGCACAGAGGGGAACTAGCCTCCAGGGCTGGTTCACTCAGCCGTCAGTATGTGAGCCAAGGCCAGGCCGGAAAGGGACACAGGGAACCCTGGTCCCCAAGGAGTTTCCAGGCTTAACAAAACACAAGGCAGACAGTGGCAAATGCCGTGGAAGGGTTACCAAAATAAAGCCGTACAGGAGTTCAGGGTTGAAGGTTTCTATCTGCCCAGTCACTGAACCACATTTTCCCTTCCCCAGTCAATGCCACAGACGGAGAAAGACACTTTCCTTCTCCACCCAACAATAACACAAGCAATAAAAACATAAAAAAGGACATTTCAAGAACTATTACTGACTGCGTCTTCTCCGGGCCCTTGAATGGAAACTCTAAAGACCAGGAACAGGCAACAGTGGAGCCTGGATACATAAGAAGACTATTCCACACCCTTGGCCTCAAATGCCTTCTGATTCGATTTCAAGGCAAATGGAAAACAAATGTGAACAGCAACAAAAAAGCAGAGAAAGAAAATGAAATGATGCTTGTGCAGTTAAACTTTTACAATCCAATTGGGTGAGGCCCTGGGCTCTTCCCTGTTCCCACGCTGAGGTTAAGGGTGCAGGCTGGCTGCACGAGCTCAGAATACCAGGCATCTGACCACCAAGGGTTTCTTTCTGTCACAGCATCGAGATGGTCTGACAACATTTTATAGAGTTCTCACCCTTTTCCCAGCCACAATGATAAAAACCTCAAAACAGCTAGGCATACCAGTTCCTACCAACCTTTTAACCTGTACAAGGAAAACTGGTTGAAACTAACAGGCTGAAAATTATTTTGTTGGCGAAACAGAGGGATACAATGAATTACAGGATTGAAGAGCCATGGACAGGTAACCCCTACCATATTAACACTCCTATCCAAACTCAGGACGCTGAATAGGTTTGGATAAATTTTTTTTTTTTTTTTGATAAGACTGGTATCCCTCACTATTCCGGGACACAGCTCCAGTCTCATAGGAAAAAGGCAAAAGAAATACTGAGTCGGACAGCTTAAACATAACTGATGTTAATAAATGAGCTTCTGGAGTGTTGGTTATTGGTAACTGATCTCTTCCTTATTAATATGGTCCCGCAATGGAGAGGAAGATTCTTCCATGTTCTAGAATGCAAACAATGTTTTAATCTTTAATTATATTCTCAATTTCAACTCTTCTGGAGAATTATAGCCACCAAGGCCTAGGATTATTTCTTTATTACACAGCCTCTCAGTGGTATTTAATGAATATTGTTACTTAATACTTGCCAGTAGGGGAAAGGAGGATTTAGTGAATTTCTACTCAAGTTTTGATGACTTTTTGCGGAATGTGAGGAAACTTACAGCTGCAAAGGTCTCTGTTTCCTTTCGGGAACACTTGCTCTGCTCACCAGCCCAAGCGCAGAGTCAGCCTGGGAAATCAGCATCCCTGGAAAAGGGGATTCAGGAAGCGATGCTGTGTATTTCTAAAGCTCACGGCAATGAACCGGTTTGCTTCTCATTCGTGGTGTATTCACTGTCGCTTTGCTCAGAGACAAGCTAAACTCTAATAAAAAGAGATGCCAAACATTCTTGTTCAAGGCTCCTACCACCATCTAAGTTGAAGAATTTAGTATAAACTTATCAACATACCACCAAATTCTGCCCTCAACCAAATATCAAGGTCCTCGGGAGGCAAAACAAAGCCCAAGTGATCAAGAAGAAAATTAGGTCCCTGCGAGGAAGCAGGTTCACAGCCACTATCAAACGACGTCTCTATCAAGGTTTCTGTAAGAGCATAGCTATTAAATACAGAAACTTGGAGTTTCATCTCTGTGTGGCTGAGGAAAAAAACTAGTAAAAAAGGTCTGGAAAATCAACAACAGAAGAGATAATGATGTAACAGCCAGGAAGCTACAGGAAGAGACTCTGGGTTTAGTGCGCTTCATCCTGGCAAATATTTGCCTTTCTCAGTTTAAACGTCAGTGACCACGGTAAGTGGAGCCCCCTCGTTCATCACTATCGCCAAGGACGGATTCATGTCACCGCTTTGCTCTCCGTGATTCCTGTAGGTTTCACGTTAAGCAAAAGACAACAGAAGCCTCTGCCTTTCGAGAACAGAAGCTGCATTTACCACACATTTTGGAGAGAATCCAATCATCTGTATAAGCACCATGTGTAATTTCAAGTCGATGATCTTCTTGGGAATTAGCGTGCAAGGCAGTGGCAGAAAATGAGCCTCTTTCAGTTAAACTCCCAGAACCAGATCAGTGGCCGCCGTACCGAAGGCAATCTGTTGTTCAAACACGGGCCCCCTAGGTGTGCGTGTGGTGTCATTATCCCTGTTACCTCCTGAATGGGCGGCCTTTCTCTCCAGCAACACTTGTCCCTGCACACAGTTTCTGTGTGTTGTTGTTACTCAAACCTGAAGTAGGTCATCCAAGAACAGGAGCATGAAGTGAAGACTCCCCACACTCTCGAAGGTATTAGACAATATTGAAGCAGATGCCCAATGGTGAGGAAATGCTGCTGGCAGGCTCGGAAGAACACCAAGGAATCCTTTTCAGCAATAAAATGGAACGAGGCACTGACACACACACCATGAATGAATCTCCAAAACACCACATCGAGCAAAAGAAACCAGGAGGAAAGTATTCCGTGCGGCATGACTCTGTTTAGGGAACGGGGATAGAAATCGGGGCAGTTGTTGCCTGGGGTGCTTGAGAAACGGGACACATGTATAGTCAACTCCTTCAGGGAGGTCTGCGGTAAAGAGGAGAGAGGGGAGCGGGGAACTGGAAGGGGGAGGGGATTATGAGTCGGGTGTTCTCCCAGGAGATGGTTGTGGAACAAGCATGTCTGCATTCTACCAGGAGTGGGCCAGGAGAAGGGGAACACTGATGGAGCAGGACAGAAACAGGAGACCCACGGAGAAATGGCTCGGAGCAGGTGAGAGGGGACTGGGCCTAGTGGACAAGCAGAAGGGCCGCTCTTGGCCGCGAGCGGGGACGGCGCGTCCCCGGTGACTAGCGAGAAGGCAGCCTACGAAAGGCCCTTAATTTCGTAGGCAGGACCTCTTCACAGACCATAACGTGATACAAAAGAAACTGCCTGGCCTGACAACTTCCGGGGCAGGGGGTTGAGGGGGAGGCAGGTAATACTTTTACAACTAACCTTTCTGTAAAACAATTTATGTTTTCTTTCCTGAAACCTAAATGAGATCTGTGTGTGCGGAAAATAAGAACACAGAAGAGTCTTTCACCTGCTGCCACTGAAAGCCGGCATTTCCTCAGGCCAAGGTGCTGAACAGGAGTCACAGGCCAGTCAGCTTGGCCATACTGATTAAAACCAACATCCCACGTTGCCACAAAAGCACACTAAACAATACAGCATAGAGCTGAGACTGCTATCTAAGAGGGCACAAGTAAACGTGCCCCAGCTGACATAGAGTAAGTACACAGCGATCTCAGGATGCAACTCACAGATCGATCAAGTACGACAGCCACTTCCCAGGCTGATCCCAATCCTACAAAGGTCAAAGGCTGACAATGTTTACCCTGCAACAGGGGACACAGCTCCTTTATGAAAACGATAGTGTCCGTCTGCAAAAGACTTAATATGAACGCTCGGGAATCACGGAAGTGAGGTCGCTTCACCAGTGCCCTCTGAACGCTAATACGGGATCAAAGACCTTTCATCATGAACAACGTCTTTGTCTCCTTACAAGCTTCTTTGGAGGGGGAGAAAGATATGAATCATTAATCCCACAAATCACTAATCCTCTGGGAACTCGGGGAGAATCTGAGTTTTCAAAGACTACTGCTATTAAAGCCAACCGCATTTAAAAAACAAACACATTAATGTGTGGTACAACTCTCCTGTGTTCTTGCCACGCCTGTGGTCTCGGCGCACTCAGGCAGAGACAGCGGTTTTGTGGCAGTAGCTTCCGTGCCACCCAACTGCTGACACAAGCCAATGCAGAAACTCAACTGCCACCACACTAACAGACGCACAGAGTTCCAGGGGTGGGCGAGCGAGGGGCCCGGCCACCGGTCCTTCACCGGCCTCCTCCACTGTTTAGAAATAAACCCTTTCCTGGTGAGCTGGGACGAAGTGAGAGAGTGGCATGGCCATATATACACTACCACGTGTAAAAGAGACAGCTAGTGGGAAGCAGCCGCATAGCACAGGGAGATCAGCTCCATGCTTTGCGACCACCTAGAGGGGTGGGATAGGGAGGGTGGGAGGGAGACGTAAGAGGGAGGGGATATGGGAATATACGTATGCATATAGTTGATTCACTTTGTTATACAGCAGAAACTACCACAACATTGTAAAGCAATTATACTCCAATAAAGATGTTAAAAAAGAAAAGAAAAAGGTTATTGGAGAATATAACACAGAAAAAAGAAAAAAAAAGAAATAAACCCTTTCCTTAGAATCCTGTAAGGTCTATGCAAGAAAGCATCCAGCTCTCCATGAAGGAAAGCCTCCGTCCTTCACAGCTGGCAGTGGAGAAATCGGGTGAAGTTTGGCTGGGCCTCCCTGAGTGGGTCTCTCTCAGCATCCTGCCTGTGGCCTTCTCGGGCACGTTAGGACCACTTCCTTAGGACTCGGCACACTTGACTATGACTCCCTGCTACTTGTTTGTTCCTCTATTTCTACTCAGAGTGTCCTGAAAGCTGAAATTCTATCTTATTCATCTCCAAATCCCCAGCACGGAGCACAGAACCAACCACCTATAGGCCCCGAGTAAATATTTGCTGAATAAATAAGTCAATGGGGCTCACAGGCTCCGCCACTCTTCCCTCTGTGTGATGGCTCTCCTCATTGGCAACTGGGGCGCTTTTAAAATACGTCTGCAAATTCTTTTTTACTTTTAAATTTTCTAAATTTTTTGGCTGCGCCCCGCGGCTTACAAGATCTTCCTTCCCCGACCGGGGATTGAACCCGGGCCCCTGCAGTGAAAGCGCCGCGTCCTAACTACTGGACCGCCAGGGAATTCCCTGAAACATGTCTGCAAATTCTGACACTCCATCCTTCACAAGGGAGAGGCTCTTCCCCCCCCCCCCCCCCCGCCGCCGACCTTGAATGTCAGTCAGACGTAGTGAATCATTTCTAACACACTACAGGGTGGAATGGATGCCACATACCTCTGAGGCGAGGCCATAAAAAGGATAGGCTCTGCCTGGCTCGCCTTCTTCTAGATGGCTTGCTCTGGAAGAAGTCACCCCTAAGTCCAGAGGACACTCAGGCACCCTGTGGACAGGCCCACGTGGAGGGGACTGAGGTCTTCCATCGACAGCTGGCACCAACTTACCTGCCATGTCAGTGAGCCACCTTGGAAGTGACCTTTGAACCCTGGTCCAACTTGCAGATGACTGTGGTCCTGGCTGCCATCTGACTGCAATGTTACGAGAGGCTCTGAGCCAGAACCATGCAGCCAAGCCATTCCCAGGTAGGATCCACAGAAAATATGGGCGATTATGTTTACTGTTATTAAACCACTAAGTTTGGGGGCAACTTTTTACGTAGCAATAGATGACTACTGTAGCAACCCTGGAGGATTCGGGTGTTGTTTTATAAGGGAGTTTCAAGGCATTTCCATAATGACAAAGATAGTTTATGGTCATATCATACTTACAATAAAAATTCTGTAATGAGTCGTGTCCTACAGATAAAACCACAACATGGCTGATTAACAAGCAAATTTAAGTATTCCACAGGTCAAATTATACTACCTTAAAATCTAAGAACTACATTCAACAAACGTTGGGATGTGATACAGAACAATATTACAATTCTTCTTGAAGGTTGTTTTTTGTTTTTAAAAATTATATATTACATACGCATAGAAAAAAATCTAGAACAATATCCATCAAAACTTTAACAATAACTTTCTCAGGGTGATGGTATTATTATTTTTTCTTTCCTTTTTTAATACCTTTGGTCTTTTCAAAATGTACAATATGTATATATTACTAGTGTCCTATTTTTTAGTCTAAAAAATATATATATGATCCAATTAGGCCAGCAGCTATGAATTGCTGGTGTCTCTATTCTGGACATCTAACACTATAAGTGGCACATAGTAGGTGCTCAATAAAAGTGAACAGAATGTCCTTTAGCTGTAGATCCTGCCTACTGGACAGTCACTTTACAAAGGGATTCCAGGATAATGTGAGTCCACAAAGCTCAATGATGTGAAAAGGCAGCAGTCAATTTTCACAGGAAAGAGTCTACTAAGTAAAGGAAATCATTTCAACGTTGTATTCTTAGGACGCAGTAACCACTTTTCTCTTTGAAACTAAGTATTGTAAGTGATTTATTATAAATTTATAATGACAGTTGTGAACACCAGTTGTTTTCTTTTCTTTTCTTTTCTTTTGGCATGCGAACAGAGCCTGTTGATTGCCTTGGTGCTTAAAATAGTTTCTAAGTGTCCTCATAATAGCATGTCACCTGTAAACAGGTTTCAAGCCAATGCAAATTAACAAATGGTGAACAGATGGACTAAGAATTGACTTTTGTCAAGAGAGAGTTAGCAACAAACACTTTTGGCTCCAGCCTTGCGGGACCATTAGAAAGTCTTTCACTTCTCGCCAAGCATCTTGCCTCAGTAGACAATCCAAGCAGAGAAGATGACAAGTTATAAGGGCCCGTTAGACTTTTGAGAGCCGAAAGTTGAGATGTGCAGAACCACCAAATCAACACATGAGAAGCATCAGACAGAAGAAGCTTCCTGCCAAATGGTGAAAACTCTCTCTATCCTGCATCACTCAAAGAAACTGTCCCTGTAGTCTCTGGAAAGGATGGCACCTGTGCCTGCAGCAGACAAAAAATAACTTGTTGGAGGCTGGCTGGTTATGTTCATCCCGTCCTGGAAGCAAACGTTAACTGTGAAGAAAACCTGAAAGTCATAGGAATGGTGGGCTATGGGTGTCCACTGGTGAGAGCAAAGATCCCCAGAGCCAACCCCTGCAATCTCCCAGCTCCCGAATGGCCCTTCTCCTCCTCGTTCTCCGGGTCTCCCCCTCATGTCATCTCCCTGCAGAGGCCTTCTCTGACCCCTCCTTACCACCCTATGTGTTCCCTTCCTAAGTACTAATCATAACCAGAAATCGTTGTAGTAATTTATTAATTTGTTTAGGGGTACTTGTTTTTTGTCTTTTACCCCCAGTTAAACCAAAAGCTTCAGGAAGATGGGACCACGTCTGTCTTGCTCACGATTGTATCCCCAGAGCCTAGGGCAGTGCGTGGCAGAGAGCAGGCATAATAAATAGTTGCTAACCAAACAGAAAATAAATGAGATCCTGTGTAAAGGCAAACAACCGAATCTCCCCTGCAAACACTCCTCTGGACTGGAAATTTTAAAATGTAGTTTGTAACTGAGGATGTAAGCAAAAGAGGGTACAACAGGAGGGCGGGTTGGGCTGGGCAATGTGTTTAAAGACCAAGTCGAGCTTTGGGGAGTAGTGCCCCTTTCAGGGGAGTGTTCACGTGGATAGAAAATTTACTGGCAAAGACTGGTGTGCTTCAATTTCTGACTCCACATCACTGACTGAGCCTTGGCCTTCATCTACTGGGGCTTCTAGTAAAGAACAACCCAACGGGTAGAATAATTGTGGCATACTCGAAGGAATACTACACAGCAACAAAAAAGAACAAGCAACCTGGATGAATCTAACAGATATTGTGTTGAGTGAAGACAGTTGATATAAAAGATTACATATTGTGTGATTCCATTTATATGAATTTCAAGAACAGGTAAAATCAATTGTTCAAGGAAGTCAGAATAGCTGTTAAACTTAGGGAGGGAGGCGGCACTGGGAACACGAGAAGAACCCTCGTGGGGGTTCTGGAAGTGGTGGCCACGTGGCTTGATCTGGGTGGAGCTACACGGAGGTATACACATGTGAACAACCAGTGACCTGTACACTTTACAGGGTCCGCTATCTCTCCTATTGGGAAAAGGAAGAGCACATATATTACTATTTTAAAAAAGAATCAGTGGGCCTAGCACTGATTCTAATCCCAGCTCTACCAGATTCCCTAGATGGCCTGCAGCTTATCAAAATGTGCTCCTCGGCTGTGTCATTTGTAAGATAAGGAGAACTGCCCTTATGCTCTGCCAACTCTGGGAATGTGACAAGGAAACAAAGAATAAGCTCTGAGGCATCCTGAAGTCCTAGAGTCACACACAAACCGTGTAAACTATGAAGTGCATTATAACTGCTTCTTTTAAGACCTATGCAAAATAGATTACCTACATGTTTGGTTTCTAATCTTAACAGATACCTTTTTAAAAGAAAGAAATGACTTTGCAAAATCAAGTTTCCATTAGCTAAAAACAAGCACAGAGCAGACTTCCCCCAGGACAAAAGTACGTTTTTCAAACCCATCACTCACTGAGGCGGTAAGACAAGAGTCGTGGGTTGAGCCTTTGGTCTACGTTTAGCAGATACTCCCATCTGGTTAGCAGAACGTTTCAACGACTGTTGATTCAAAAGGCCAGATGCCAGACCTGCATGGTACTGCAACTGCAGAGAAAAACCAAACAAAAGGGGAAGAAAGATAACATTTGGTAAAAGCTAGACAAGGGGTATTACACTATCAAGACCTGATACATCTTACCGGCTCAGAACATTTTTAATAACTTCAAATACAGCTGCTAACATTTTGCTTCAAGGAATGTATTTATAAGGAGATAATCAGACAAATAGGAAAAGAAACATGAATAAGGTGTTCATCGTGGCATTACAAAACGATAAAGAACTGGAAACAATCTAAATGCCCAACAGTAACTGGGAAATTGGGTAAAATACGTAGAGAACTTTAAAACACCATTTTGTTGAATTAAAAAAAAACCAAACAGGTTACACTGTAAACAGAGAGACGCTTAAAAACATGTTCTCTAAAATGTTAACAGCGTATTTCTAAATAGTAGAATTGGGATAATTTTTTACTTTATTTTTCACCGCTATTCATATATGCGTTATGTAAACGGTTTTAAAGCTTATGTCATTTTTTTACAAGAGGAGCCAGTGGGCTTCCTTAAAGACAGATTAGTTCTGGGAACTCCTGCTGCCGTCATGTCTTGCTTATAATAAAAAGCATATAACTCATGGTCCACTGCAGTAAACCAGGCGCACAACAGGCTTATCATAAACAGATTCAAACATACCGCTGGGCTGCTGTTTCCCGGGGTTAAGATACAAGTATCAATCACAAGAATAAACACGTGAATATATCTTACGATAACGTATACAAATGGATATAGGTTCACTGAACAGAAATGGCTGGAGAAGTTAATCCCACTCCATGGGCACGCAACTGGAACAACACAACTGGGGTAAGGAAGCAGGAGACTTTAAATGGGCTGACAGCCAGCATCCTTTGCTTTGTTCACGACAAACTGCTGAGCTTCGAGGTTACTTAGGACAGATCATCTTACTTTTCTAGACTTTGATTTCTCTATTGGAAAAGAGAAATAATACTGCCTGATTCTAAAACAAACAAGGACTTTTCAAAAAATCTGCTTTATTGAGTTATAATTTACATAAAATAAAATGCACACATTTTAGGCGTACAGTGTGATGTTCTGACAACGTATACCTGGGACACTGCCACCCCAATCAAGATACAGAAAATCTCCATCACTGCAGAAAGTTCCCTTGCGCCCCAATGCAGTCAATCTCCCTCGCCCCCAACTCCGATCATAAGGATCTTTCCATTTAAAATACAACTCATCACTCTCACTCATTGCCAAATGAAGCTTATATCCAATTTGACATGTGACCGTGACTCCCATCTTCCTTCTTTAAATCCCATACTTTGTATTTTAGATCTTAAGAGCTGTCATTCACCTCCATAATAAAATTGTCCTTGAAAGGTATCCCAATTTTCAACAGATGTAAATAAAGCATTCAGATGTGAAAATGCCAAGCTAAGAATTCGGACCGAGACCATTTATAACATCAGTATGTTTCTTCCTCCCCTTCTCACATTAAGCAAGGTCTTTCAAACATTTATTTAGAATCAACTAATATACAAATAGTAATTCATTCTGAAGCTCTGAATCAATTTCTTTTCAAAATGCTCTTCCAAGGCATAGATTTCCTTTGCAGAGTCAGCTACATTACAGCTCATGGTAATGAAACTGGTGACCACCATACAAAAGGGGCCGGGCCCTGGATGCAAAGGGTAATAACCTTCTGAAAAATAAATGGCCTCACCTAAAGCCACTGGGCTGCACACAAATACAGAGTGGAAGAAAACAAAACCAATTGAAATGATCTGCTTCTTGAAAGTGGCTATAAAAATGAAGCTATCCAGTGACCCAGTAACACTGAAGTGTCTGTGTTTGGAGCACCCATATTGCTTTTTAACAGGTTCTTGATTTCCTTGGTCGATTTGCTGTGGGAGCCCTATGGCTGCACAATACAAGACAAAGATACATCACATTGATAATAAGAACGGAGCTCTTCTCGGGGCGGAAAGGGGGGGCATAATTTGGCTCTAACAACTCATCGCAGACCAATGAATTTTGCTCAAATTTGTTTTTCTGCGACAGATTTCTTAAATGGGAAATCGATGGAAGCAAGGGACAGTACGAGTTTGAAAGACGATGTTTCAAAATGTCAGCTACTTGGGTTTCGATCTTGCGCACCAGAATCTGCAATGAGTGCGATATGCATGGAGCTTTACGGAATTAAAGGGAAAGACAGCTTGGCAGGGGCCCCCTCCTGGCTCAAGGCATCGTCTCTCCTTTTGGCTCTCCTTCTTCTGTGTATCTTACTGGGGTCCACGCAAGCTCAGCCACTCCAGCCCTGCTGACTCTTTTGAGTGGACGAGTCCTGCCAACCACGCAGAGCAGCACGGTGGTTCTGCCCACCTGGCGTCATCTGCCCAAACAAACCAACCCAAAACAGCAGAAACGCATGCTAGCTGCTGTCTTTCAAAGGGTTCCTTTGAAACTTCTACCATCTTGGATGCTCTTAATGTACACCACACCCCTAAGAGCACAGGAAGATGGAAGGACTTTTCTTCCCCCAAAACGAAACCTGCCTGTGAAAGCTGACTCACAGTGATTAAGCAACATTTGTTCACCATATATACGCTTCTCGGTTTCCAGGATCACAGCTCCGACTGTCAAGATCTATAAGGAGCCCATTAAATATTTACCGAACCATCTTTATAATGGGAGAAAAGGTCAAAGTTAATAAAACTGACAGGCAGCTCCTGTCCAACTGGATTTATACATTATTTAAGCACTAAATACTCCATTCCATGAAACACAGTTTAGATTTGAAAAGACTCTTGGAAAATGTTCACTCAGACAATGGTTCTAGAACAGGAGAAGGGAGTTCAGAGCTAATCTACAAATTAACATTAAGAACATATCACTCCCCAAAATACTGCCATAAGTTTTCAGTTACAGGCTCTGTAATATTTTCTATAAAATATATACTTCAATAAACATATGTGGCTTGGGAGCAACTCTATTTCAAAAGGCAACTAACTTATCGAAGTTATAATGTGATTTTTCTATCCAAGATCATTTCTCCATTAATCAGCAAGAATAAAATGAAAGGGGGAGAGAGATAAAGCCGTCCATTCTTTTAACTCCCACATCTCACAGCTGTGGGGAATGGGAGTTCGTGTGGTCAGCTGCGGTGAGGGGCTCTTCATTTACTGGTAAGTGGCTACTCCGCAGTAGCAGCTATTTCCATGCTCTCTGGATTTTGAGAACATTTCTCTCAGTTCCTATTTTGCTATCTATTAATGTCAAACTTCTATTTTCTATGACTAACCTCGGATTCTTCTGTCAGGTCTCAACCTAAAGCCCTTTCTAATCAATTATGTCTACTAATTAGCTCTAGGCCTGAGATATTTTCAGCAACTCATAATGATCTGAGGGAAACACCATTTTGAATTAGGAAAACCTTGATTTACTGCATATTTCTTAAAGTAATGCTGTTTTAGTAATATTAAACATGCAGAAGTGTTGAAGGTTACCAGGTAGGGTCCTGGTAAACTCTAGTGTACAGACTAAGAGCCTCTGTAACAAGCATTCTCTTTGAAAATGTGCTACTGAGCTCTGCTACTAACAAGAGCTGTGCGGCCTTACACATCTCACTCCCCTCTCTGCAAAACATGCGTTATGTTTTCTCCAAGGATCCACCTAGCTCTAAGGTTTGATTCCTCTAGGTTTCTAAAGAAGTTACATGGGTATTTGACTTCACCACAAAGTGTTGAAGTAATGTCCCTACAATTTCATACAACAGCAAACCCTTTTCCTCTGGATAGCCTAAGTCTTTACTGCTTTTCAGAAAGTCCAAATCCAATTAGCTTTAATATGCTTCAAATCACAAGTAACAAAATGTACTGGAAGGAGATGACATGAAAGGAAATTATTTTTAAAAATAGGACTCAAATGCAAAGTTTCTGACTTAAATCTCGGGTTCAGAAAATCAGATGAGCAATGATCCCCCTGCTTAGTTCTCCAACTTGTTTCACGTCCTCCATGTTGTTCTGAATGCTCTACCTGCTCCAGATAGATAAAGGACGTGTTCTGCAATGGACAGAAGTTTGAGAAGAAAATAGAAGGAAGTTCATCATACTGATTACATTCAATATACTAATTAAGCCAGTGGTGTTCAATTAGGCCTAGTACTTAAAAGCTGTAGTGGTTCCTAGAACCTCCCAGGGGACCACGGTACAGCATCTATTCATAAGCAACACTATCCTACCCATGCCATATGGCCTGAATCCCACTTTAAGAAAACTGACATTCAAAAATCTCAAAATTTATAAGCCAGATCAATGAAGGTTCGATTCTCCCTACTCTGAAAACCATTGTTTTGTTTTCAAAGACTCATCAAAGGCTTCTTTAAGGGTGGGGGCAAGTTCAACAACAACGACAGCAAGACTCCTCCAAACCTTAAGGCATTTCACTTTATTTCTAAAAATCACTTTACACAGAATTACACATACGTTTCTAAGAACACTAGGAAGACACATCGGTACTTCCAGTAACTAAACCCTTTGGATGAAGAATGAGCTAGAAGTCAGTCATAATAAATTCTGGCTGGCTTAGAGCAGGGCCACAGGAGGGGAAGAAGAGATGAAGGCTGGGGAGCCCCTGGGCCTCCTCCAGTCCCCCTCGGGCAGCTCCCTTCTCCCAGCAGAGCTCCTCTCTGTCACCGGGATTTGGCAGCAGGTAAAGTAGCCTGGTGTTCTTTCTTGGTCCAGGAGTGAAGCTGGCCACGAGGGAGACACATCTGGAGGACACAGCCTTGTTATTGATTAGCCTGCATTCTCTGCAACCTGCAGGGTAGCGCATGACGTACAGGTGATGCTAATGAATTTGTCAGCTCCTAAGTGGACTGGCAGATTGGTGAAAGTGCCCTGGCCTGGCCTGTCACTGGAGCCAATCTGGAGAACAGAATGACTCCATCAGACAGTCCTCTTAAGGCTGGTCTCTTACAAAAGCAAACACACAGCTTTGCAGGTGCTCACTGTTGTGACAGAGCCCTGAAGGAATCCTTTCTCCCTCTTACTCTAATTGCTAAAAAAGCGGGCATGTCTGAACCTCTCCGCAGGCTTGAGTTCAGGAAAAGGCATCCATGGGGACTGCACTCGGATTACTTCAAATCATAGAATTCTCATGTCAGAGAGGAGTCTTAGTGAAGCCTCCCCTCCCCCCACCCCACCCCCACTTTACGGGAGAGGAGACTCTGACCTTAAAGAGGTCACACATATCACAAGAGGGAAAAAGGCCATTCAAGGTCCACCTTACGTATCTTCTTCCTGTGGTTTTAAGTGTGCTGCATCTTTCTAACCGGAGGACCTGGCGTGTGTCACCTCCGCTTCGGCAATGACACACAGGTCTTCTTCTCGGGCAGGCGGAAACTAGCGCTAAGGGAGCGGGCGCAGAGCGTCACTGGCGTTCGCTGGCTCTTGTCTGCTCTGTTCGCTCTGACCTCTTGCAGGCGCTGAGACGTCACATGTTTTTCCCTCCTACTGACTCCAGTCATGTCTAAGGTGGGGAGTTTGGGGAAGTTCTAAATGCTACCATTTTAAGGTTTTAGTATCATCCGGCATCAAAAACTTTGGTGAAAAGAAACCAAGAAACCATAGAAACCTCAATATTGTCAGAAAACGTAAATTCTAGACTCAGCAGTAACACATCTGACCTTCCTAGCAGCCCTGATATCGTTTGATGGGGCAACCGTGCTGGTGCTTCATGGGTTTTCATAAATTACCTCATTGTCCAGGAGAATCCACATGTCTGTTATCTGTTTTTACTGAGGGATCATCTTTGAGAATTTGTGTCATACATCATGGTAGTAAGAGGCAAGGGCACTATCCACGTGGGACCACTTCCCCTGCACATCACTGACCATAACAACCAGAGCTGGTTGGCATAAGTGTGCTGACAATCTTCCCAAGACGCAAGAGTGCACGCCAAGCTCACGGCCCCAGTCTAGGGACATCTGACACCGGGATCAGTTCATGCCACAAACACCTGGATCAAGCCACACGCCATGAAGCTGCCGTGTGTGTATGTGGCGCTGGGAGGGTGGGGGAGGCTAAGGTGAGATTTTCATACAGTCATATTTCTCCTAAACCATTAAGCTTTCAACTAAAACCATTATTTGTACAAAACTAGGAACACTTCGTCACCACTTCGAGTTGCAAAAACCTTTGCCCCTCATTATTAAAATGTGTTTTGTTTCCAGCTAATGAGAAAGAACCATGTATTACAATAAAGCTCTGCTTCTTCTTTGGAACATAATTCTAAGGAAAGAAAGAAGCAAGGTTGCCTGGTATTATCTGGGCCAAGGAAAACAACTACAGAAAAATACCATAAATCTAATTGTTTTGCTCAGGTTTTTAATCTAAGTATCGGATAATGATATTAGGTTCTTTTCTCATTTTATCTCCTACTGCTTCTTTCATATAGCCAATATGAAAAAGAAAGAAAGAAAAAACAACCTTAGATTTGAGCTTTTATGGGTATATTGTTTTTTTTTTACTTGGGCAAAACAGCATCAATAAACCATAAGGAAGCGTCCAATTTATTTGCCTATTTGTTCTCTACTGGGAAGCTGGATTTCAGGCCTTTCAATTACCATGAAAGCAGGACACCAAGTCAGGGCTGTGCTTCTGCTCAACTGTGGCATCATTTCCATGCTAAACGCCATTTGGGTTTCTTTTTTCCTACATATGAGTCCTCAAATGTCCAAACTTCAAAACTGTCAAAGAAGTAAATAGAGAGCATGGATAGCAGTCTTCTTCTTTCTTAAATATCTGCAATGTTTAGAGTTGTTTAGAATTGTTCCTCTGGAGAGTTCCAAAACTCACACCTTTATTAACAGGCCTTTCTCCACAACTGCCCCTGTTTACACTACAGCTGCATGCATGTTGTCATACTTCAAGGATGTCAATCAGCTGGAACAGTTATATCACTCATATATCTAAACAGATCCAACAAAAAGCAAACTGTGAATGTGGCTAAAAACGGAGGAAACAGCCATCGTAGGGACTATTTGTAGAGGCAGAGAGAAAGCAGACAAAAGAAAGCGAAAAAGAGACCCTAACAGACAGACAAGGGTACACAAAAACTGGTGTTGCCCCATCTCCTGTTAACCACCCTGCCTTTCATACCAGGCTTTCAACCTGTTTGCCCTGCGTGGTCCTGGAGAGCAATGCACAGGGTCATAAAAAACATGTTGGGGGGCCACCGGGCCACTGAAGAAGGTGAAGGCAGGATATGCAAACAGGATCAAGGCAGAACCTGACGATTCACTAATGAGAGCGTTCTAACAGGCTAGTAAACGATGGCGACAATGAGCGCACGTCCTCTGAAGAGGGACAACACGGGGGCAATCCTGCTCACCTGCATTCGTATTAGAGGAAGCAGTCCATGCCAGATGGGCCACCATGTCCTTGTCTCCAACTAAGCCTGAACCACCCCAGAATCATTACCCATTTACACACTATACTATATCCAACAAAAACAAAATGTGTCCTTGACCTTTCTCTATCACTGACCAAAGACAGAAGTAGCAGGGAAGAATGACACGCCCCAGAATTAGCTTTATATTTCCACCAGAAATGCCAAATACTAGTTTTCTATTGCATACCTAGGGCCTGGATCCAAAGTCTAAAATGGAAGGCTAGAATGATGTCTAGGGTGCCTTCTAACACTGAAATTCTATGATGTTGTATTTCTCTATGAAAATGCAGTCTAAACTTGCATTGGTGAAATTTAAATATATTTTTGAAACGCAAACATTTTATCAGTCACCAGAAGTCTCTACTTAAGGCAGTTAAAGAAGGGAAAGGGCTCTTTGTGATGTCTGATGCTCGGCTGTTGGCTGGCATCTAGTGCAGTGCTAGAGGTCTAGCGAGTAACAAATGTCTGCTGACACACACTACTTTGTTATCCCCCCCAAACATTCACAGGGGAGGCCTGGAGGAAGAACTGAATATTCCCATATAATAGGTGTGTCCCTGGATATTTCTTTCTTTCTCTTCCTCCCAAAGAAAACAGAGGTTTCTCAACTGAGAAATGAGTAAAATGACAACCACCGGACACTTCCATACCTGAATTCTAGACACTGAATTCTAAGCATTAGTCGTTTGCTGACTTATCACTGAAAAGATTTCAGTCGAGAAACCAGTAAACATGATTTTTAAAAATTACCAATCTGACCAATTTAAAATTATGATTAGATTATTACAAACTTCTTTTATGGGTAGTAAAAATGATTCCTATGTGCTCATCGTCAGTCAGTTTAGATTCAGTTGGACAGTTTAACTCTCCCTTCTTCTAATGTCATGAAATGCGGAGCTCTGCTTCAAGCATCATCTTCATCACCATCAAAAGCAGCCCCCATCGGCTGCTTCTTCTTCCTTCCGTAAACATCATAAACATCGTCAGCTGGGAGCCAACTGGCCCCAAAGCAGGGATCTGACCAGCCTCAGCCCCAGTCCTTGCTTACTCAGGAAATGAAGCAAGGAGGCGGGGAAGAGGGAAAGGCAGCACAGAGAAAACTCAGAAGGAAGAAGGATGGGAAACAGCCATACGATCACTGACTTTTCTGACTTTAAAAGATACGCAACTATGATGTCAGTCAGACAAGCTGAAAATAACAGGAGTGGAAGCAAAAGGCCAGCAGCTCAGGTCAGAGGCCTGTGAGAGCAGGAATCAGGAAATAGAAGAAAACGTTCAGGAAGACACTCTTCTTATTGATCATTTTTAACAACTGCCTTTTCCCTTCGGGAATAGGAGGAATAAAGCCTGGTGGCTTGGGGGCAGTAAGTCCAAGGAGGCAAGTGCTTTTCCTTTGTGCTTTGGCAGCAAAGGCTGCAACTCCAGAGGCAGTGTGGTCCCCTGGGTACCAGGAGGACGAGCTTTGTAGTCAGACAGCCCCGAGTTCAAACCTCAGCTCAAGTACGAGTTATTCTGGGCATTTCTGGGTGTTTCCTCTTCCCTCTGAGCCTGTTTCTCCACCAGCCCAATATGGGAAAAAAAAACAACCAGATTTCTCTCGCAAGGACAAAGCTGTTCTCCTGTTGACGGAGCACACGCCCTAAGGCAGACTTCAAAAGTGCCTTTTCCTTATCTCACAACAACCCCAGGGAGAAAGGTACGCAGCCTCCTTTTACAGATGAAGAAACGGAAGGGCAGTCATAGAAATTAAGTGATACGGTACGTGCAGAAGATGTAAGCACAGGGCCCAGCGCCCGGGGAACAGACAGAGCTGGTCTTGTGATTATCAGAAGTGACTATGCCCCAAAATTCGCCTCTTCCAACAATGCCCAGAATGACCGAATTTTCACAAAACTGATTAAGAGTATATCACCTTTTAATCAAATACTGTCATCCTAAACATGCCAGATAATAAACTGGTAAGTGTAATGGGAAAAAGGAAGAAGTACGCCCCCATCCCCGCTGTTCTGAATGAGTTCGGTGCGCGGGGAAGGAGCCCCGACTTGGTTCCTCTTGTACAAATGAGGAAAAGGATCCATCACGCTGGTGATGCCTCACCCAGGACAACTGTACGGGGCCTAGGGAGACGCTGCAAGCGCTCACCACTACAGGCGGCCCAGAGGACCAGCTGGGAAGCCCCTTCTAGTACACCGTGGAGAGCGGTTCTTAAAGCTACGAACCACCTAAATGCCCAGAAACCTGGCTCAACCCTGATGCATTAAACAAGCAAGTTACAGAGTATTTCTTAGGCAGCTAACAAAGTATTCAGCACTGGAAGATCAAAGTCTCTCTCCAGACTCCCAGAGTACAGTCTTCCCTAGGTATCCACGGGGGACTGGCTCCAGAACCTGCCGTGGATACCAAACTCCGCAGATGCTCAAGTCCCTTATATAAATGGTGCAGTATTTGCATATAACCTACACACATCCTCCCGTATACTTTAAGCCATCTCTAGATTACTTATATACCTAATACAATGTAAATGCCATGTAAATAAGAACAATGTAGATGCTATGTGCATAGCTGCCAGTGAGTGGCAAATTCAACTCTTGCTTTTTGGAGCTTTCTGGAATTCTCTTCCCAAATACTTTCGCTCTGCAGTTGGTTGAACCCGAGGATGCGGAACCCACGGATACGAAGAGCCGACTGTACTCGTTTCCTTCCTTATCGGACTGTTGAAGGTTTTTTTGTTGGTTTAAGTTCTGACTGTGAATGTCTGCACAGGATAAAACGGGTATGTTTTCGGTTTAAAATGAACAACAGGTCAGTGTGAAATTTCTACTGATCAACAGGACTGAGGTACGACTTCTACTGATCTTAATCTAATTAAGAGTGTAGGTATGTAGTCAACTATGTGGATATAAACCATGAGCCCTCTACTTAACCACCCGTGAGCTTGGGGGAGTTGTTCAACTTTCCAGAGCCTCAGTTCTCTTCTATTACTGGAGATAATACTGCTACTCGATACCACTTGATGACCCTAGAAACGATCTGGGGTTTCACGGAGCAAAACCACAGTCAGCTTCTTGGAGTTAGTGAGAATTAAGTACATGAAGGCACTGAGCAAAGTGGCTGGCACAAAATACACACTCGAGAAATGTTAACTATGATTATTATTACTCAGCTGAGGCTGCTGAGCCATTAACAATTAGACTGAGTGTGAGAGGTGACTAAGCCAATAACTGGAAGGCCTTGCCTCTGATGAAAAAACCTTAGAGGAGATGGACCAGTGAAGAAAAACAGGCCTGTTTCTGGGTGGATCTGGGTGAGGGGAGTGCACAGAGTTTGGCAGGACCATAAGAGAGCTGAGCCCCTGACACAAAAAGGGCTGCTCTGGTGTGCAAGTTACTTACTTCTATGATGCTTGGCAGCCCTACGCAAACCCCAAATTGTGCTGTAAAGAACAAGTCACGCGTACAAAATGGGGACAGCGGGAGGCAGCTGGGAATGTCCAGGAAGGAACAGTGACAACACGTCTATCACCAGCCACATCCATCCAGAGGTGAGAAGCAGCCTCCTTTTGGACCAGAGAAGGGAAGATAGTAGGCAACTGGTGCCACAGCCCATGCTTCCTTTTGTTACACAAATCAATACACCGCCTTTCCCCTTAAGCACCTGGCAGGTAGCAGCTGAGAAGAGCTGAAGCTAGCTCAAACCAGTCCAGAAGTCTTTCCGAAGCCCCTTTTACAGGGCTGGCCACTAGAGAATGGTTTTGTGTGTATCTGTCTTTGCCAGACGGTCTCGTACCATTTGACAAGCCCCACAGGCCTAGCAGAGGGCTCTACAGGATGTTCCATAATGTTTGCTGGGAATGGGATGGCCTGACAGATGCAGAGCACAGTGCTAGACACGGATGGATGTAAAAAGAAATGTTCTCTGCTTTTAGAGGGTCAAGATCTGCCTAGAACGCACGCTCCGTAAGAGCAGCTAAGAGCACCACAGAGCTCCTCAGTCTTCATTGCTAGGTCCCCTTGTCTAGAACAACGCTCCGCATAACAGTAATAACGACACGAGCCAATGTGTATATAGGACTCATTGTGAACTGACTAGGTGTTATTCTAATTCATTTAATTCAATCAAACTACACAACCATCCTATGAGGTAGGTACTATTATCTGTATTTTACAGATGAGGAAATTGAGCCACAGGTGGTAAGTGGCCTGCCCAAGGTCATGGAGCCCAGTAAGTGGCACGGTCAGGCTTGGAATCTGGACAGCCTGGCCCCAAAGTCCCTGCTCTGTAACCACTACACTCCATGGCTTCTCCAGAACTTGGCATGTTCTCAGTAAGGATTTTTAATTTTATTTTTATTTCCTTTTTGCTTTTTTTTTTTTAACAAACCCTTGTATCGAAGTATTTTTTAAAATAAATGAATACATGAATACAGAACTAGCAGGGGACGGCTAGGGGAGATTTGAACTAAATGACAGAGTACAGTGGGAATCTGGACTCTGAATCACCTTCTCGCATAAGGTCCCTACAAAGTGGGAGGATGATGGGGCTCTACTGCCTCCCCTTCCTCCCCTTTCCTCATCTGTAAAATAGAGATAATAGTACCTACTGCATAGGGTGGTTGCATAGTTTGAATTAAATGAATTAGAATAACACCTAGTTCACAATGAGTCCTATATACACATTGGCCCGTGTTACTATTATTGTTATGTGGAGCATTGCTCTAGACAAGGGGAAAAGGCCCAGCTCAGCCTTTTCAGGGTGCAACGAGCAGTCACACCCAGTTAATAAGGGTTTGCTGTGAGGCTCCCTGGGAAGTAGAGAGAGCAGATGTGTCCCCAAGCAGTCCCCTTAGAAAACAGGAGCAAGCTCGTGCCATTCGGCCAACTGCTGCCCAGCTCACGGCCGCTCTGGCTGCTGGCACTCGCCGCCTCTCCCAACTCCCTGCAACCAGCTGCTCCTGACTTGCCCTTGTTCTCTTCCAGGCCTCCGCCTGCTGCTATGTGAGTGGGCAAATTCGCACACACCACCTTTTCACCCAGTTAGTGCCTTCTCACACCTGAGAAGCAAAGGATGGACAAGAAGCTGGCATTACAGAGCCACAATTTTTTTTTTTTTTTGCAATATAAAAACGTGTAAAAAGTTTTGAAAGTCAAAAGCTTTCTCATCAATACAGGCGCCGAAACTCCTGTGGCAGCAAAAACGGACATGAACTGATGTGAGTCTATTTAAACCCTAATTTATCTCACGTAGTGTGAACAGTCGAACGTTTTGCTACACAATGTTTGATTACAGGGTGCTGCCCCAGGCCCCGCTGGAGACATTCGTAGCATATGAACCACGCTACCTTTCAATAATCCAAAATACTCAAAATCCAAAACACAGTCGGACCCGAAAGCTCTGGACACGGAGCTGTGAAGCCGGGCCAGGCAGTGGCGAGCGGGCCGGCCAGCACGCGCGACTTCTTGTCACGCGGGTCTCAACCTGAACTTCACCTTCGCAGAGAGCCTCCTCTGGCCACGGGCTCCAAAGGCGCCTCTGGGTACTCTCCGGCCCACCACAGTGCTTTACCTTAATCACCGCAGTAAACCCGAACAGGTATTTTATACGTATCGTTTGTTTCTTTGTTTAGTGTTTACATCCCCCGCTCTACCCCACCCCCAACACATACACTAGAATAAAAGCTCCACTGAAACCCAGACGCTGGCTCTCTTCATCACCACTGCAGCTCCGACACTCAGAACAGTGCCTGCCACACAGCTGTAGCTCAATAAGTGCCTGATGAACGAATAAATAAGAAGACACTCAGTAAAGGCACGGAGGCATGGCAGGAATGGTGCACAGCCAGACCCACACACCCTGCCTACACAAATTAAAAATCCATATACTCCCAAGCAGTATGGATTTTTTCACACCCTCTGCGGACTTTACTTGGTAGACAGTCGGGGGGAGGGGTGCCACTGAGGATATTAGGCAGGGGAGTGGTACAATCGAAGGGTACTATAGCCTCATTCTTCAAAACAGCCCGAGATCCTCTGCCATCAGAATCACCTATAGAGTGCCCACCAAAAATGCAGATTCCAGGGCCCCACCTTAAATCTGCTGGATCAGAATTTCTACCAGGGAGCCCAGGAATGAACACTGTAAGAAGCAACCCAGGCAGCTCTGAGACACACTAAAGTCTGAATCCATTCATAGTATAATCTCAAAAACATCTGTTGACTCCCTGATTGAAGAAGTCAGTCTCTAGCTGGAACCCACCAAGAATACGCTACACAGGGAAACCTCAGACAAGTCACAATTAGCTAATCTAAGGACACAACACTAGTTGGCCCCCCACGTGGACTCAGGGTTTTAAACATAGATGCAATATGCTTCCAGCGTTGAGAAGCTTCCATCTTTCCAACTCCTATAAAAAAAAAATCTGACTGTTTCATGCATATATTGTTGAAGACTGGTGGAGACAGAAGGATAGAGTCGCACAGTAGAGACTGAAAGAGCTTTTAGAATTCTGAGACCCTACTCCAGCTCTAACCTACACTTGATTAAGCAAATACAAAACCTGCATTGCAAGAGTCTTCAAATAGTTAAATTTTCAATCTTTATAAAAAAGAAAACCCATCAGATTTGATTGATAAGTGTACTTTTTAAAACTAAGAGTAAAAAAGTGAAGATTGGCAACATTTTTTGCCACATAATTTGCTTTCTTTGCCTTTTTCCACAGCACTGCACATAAATCAAAGAGATGCTGAAGAGGTCCATACATCACCAGCTGGCGTTCCAACACTATTTACCAAGTCTTTAACAGACGCAGGTCAGAGTATGGAAAACCATGACCAAGGAGGCTGCAATTAAAGGGAGAAAATTAACTCAAGAGAGTTAATTAAGTTTACAAGTAACTTTCCAATGAGCAAGTTATGATATTTAATAAGAACAGCCTCCGTGAAGCAGGGTTACAAACTATGCAGGAGGGCGGGAGGGGGGGTTGAGGAAGACAAGCCAACAGAATTTTCCAAACAAGAACGTATATTTGAACAAGCTGCCTTTCTATGATTAAGCACACAAATCTGGGAACAAGGCAGAGGAAATGATGTTTTAATAAGGTATGAGACAGCCTTGTGAGCTGCATTTTGCATTACCCTTGCAAAAAAGGGGGGGAGGGGAGCCCAAAAGTTGCAGATCAAAGTGTACAGGCTACTGTGTGTGCGTGAGCTGCCGCTAAAGGTGGCGCAGAGGTCAAGCAAGGTGGATTTAAATGGGCTCGACTCCCCATACAGAAAGTGCAAAGATCCCTCAAAGGCAGCATGCTGAAATGGGTGGCTTATGTCCTCATTCCCAAGGACAGGAAGAGATGTACAAGGCTTTACTTGTCTGCCTCCATCAGCTCAGCTCTACCGTAACAAAATACCGGGAGACTCAGTCACAGACACTTATTTCTCATACTTCTGGAGGCTGGGAAGTCCAAGATCCAGGTGCCAGCAGACCTGGTTCTCAGTGAGGGCCTTCTTTCTAGCCTGCACAAGGCCACCATCTCACCATGTGCTCACACGACCTGTTCTTTGTGTGCTCACAGAGAGAAAGCGCTCTGGCCCCTCTGCCTCTTCTAGTAAGGCTATCTAATCCCATTATGGGGGCCCTACTCTCATGAGTAATTTAATCACCTAATTTATCACCTTAAAGGCCCCACCCCCAATACAATCACAATGAGGTAACATTTGGGCTTCAACATATGACATTTGCGGGGGGGGGATATAAACATTCAGTGCATAAGATGGTCCATCTGTTCAAGATGGCACAGGCCTGGTGAGTGCCTGGCCAGGTGCTCCACCATTATTCCAAGAAGCAGGGCTGTGTGCACTGGCAGCAGAGCCATGCTTAGTCCTGGGGACAGCATCCCTCCTCCCCCTCACTAGAGCACTGCTGGCCTTCCCCTGTCCCTGCACAAGGGCAGCGGCTCTAATTTTAATGGAGTCACTGCTTCTTTGAAAAGTTCAGCCTTTAACACTGCAATCACCCCCCACGTACTCTTGCCCTCAACTATCACTCCGGAAAAGCTAACTGCTGATGGCCAACGTAAGACGAAAGCTCCACTGAGAAAGAGGCTTTAAAACGGCCTGTAGGTAAAAGAGGGGGAAAAGGTCAGTCTTTCCTTCTCAAGAATTCAATGTTTTATCATCTCGCTTTGCTGCTACACAATGAAATATTAGCATCAGACAGATCCTCTTAGAAGGCATACTAGGGAACGAGAGACATAATACCCTATTGCAAATCAGCCAGGTGCAAGTGTCTGCACAAATTTCTTAGAGTCATGCAATGAAAAAGAGACCTTTCATGGAAAATATGAGCCCATTACATCAAAATGTGCTTTTTAAAATACTCAGATGTTGGAAACCTATGTGTAATAGAAGGCAAAATGTATCCAAAACTGGAGCCAGAGGTCTTCTTGTTGCACATGGTAGAATGAACAGTCATGTTCACTACACTCCCTCCCCAAACCACAAAAACTACAGCAAACACATACACAGGGGGTGTTAATTCCCAAGGATAAAGAGAATAGGAGAGGAGACGACAACAGAAAAGAGGTCAACTAAACCGTAGAATACAGAAAGCACATGGGCCAGCACTACCTCAGCAGAGCGCAGTACTTGAAACCTACCCTGGCTGGCGGGAGGTGGGAGGGAGAGGGGAACAGGGTTAGGGAGGCTGGGAGGGTAGAATGAGTCAATAAAGAGCGAAGTGAACTAGACTGTAGAATTTCCAAAGACTAAGGAAGTGGAGGCGCCCAGTATGGTGGAAGGCCAGTGGGGTGGGAATAAAAACAAGGAGTATCGGTTAAGTCTTTTGTAAACATAGATCCCTACTCCCATCAGAAGCCAGGAGAGGCTGACCTAGAGGGTCTCAGAGACAACTGAAAACAGGGGGACAAGTCTGCACTCTGAATGGCGAGACAGCCTCCCACCCCCAACCTTCACAACAATCGTGGTTCACTATATGGCTTGGCTGTGAACAACACCTCATACTCATGATAGTATAAAAACTGAGTATCGGGGCTTCCCCGGTGGCGCAGTGGTTGAGAGTCCGCCTGCCGATGCAGGGGACACGGGTTCGTGCCCCGGTCCGGGAAGATCCCACGTGCCGCGGAGCGGCTGGGCCCGTGAGCCATGGCCGCTGAGCCTGCGCGTCCGGAGCCTGCGCTCCGCAACGGGAGAGGCCACAACAGTGAGAGGCCCACATACCGCAAAAAAAAAAAAAAAAAACCAACTGAGTATCAATTAAAGCAAATTGATGGGGAAAAGGTGGGATATGAGAGTTAAATCTGTCTTCCATCGTGGAGTCAAAAGATGACATCTAAAATAGCAGTCCAAGCAAGCTGTTAAGAAAGACTGTAGGCAAGTATCCAAAGAAACAACTAAAGGAGTTCAAAGGAGTTCCCTCCAGGGAGTGGCATGCGGTACAGTCAAAGGACGAATGCCTTTGTTATAAACCTTGTAGGATTACTTATTCACCTTTCTGTATGCCTTTGATGAAAATAAAAACTGTAACAGAAAACAGAAAGTAGAGCTTCAAAGTTAAGCAGGTCCTGAAAATGTGAGCCCCTGCATACTACAAAATGTGCGTCATCACCTGGGGACTATTAGTTTACTACAGTAACACTTAATTTTATTTCAAGTTTTACTGCAGCAGTTAAAGGTTTTTATAACAGCAGATGCCTTCCCTCCCACACATCAATTAATTTGCAAATTATCTCAGGTTGCAGATATAATGAGGTGCAGAAAGCTTCTTTCCACTGGTGAGCACTGCCATCAGAAGGTAGATGTGGTGGGCGAGGTGATAACCGTGATGTTAGCTGCAAGCCAGAGCAGCCTGGGCTCTGGAGGATGCTCCGCCATTAGCCCGCTAGCCCCGAGGACCCGTCCCTGGCCTCAAATCAAGAGAAAGAACATAACGGCAACCACCATGAAAGACGGAAAAACAGTGGAAAAATTCTAGAGACGCGCAAGGGAGTGAGAGACTGTCTCTGCCTCATGAAATAAAATCATGGTTTTTATGCTCCTTTTTATAGCTTCTCATTCGGTGTTTACCAAGAAAGTAAACTTTTTGAAAAGAAAGGATGAGGCGCTCTCAGTTCAACTTTGGACTGTGGTTTGGCAAAACCACCTATCAAGCCCACACATTTGATTTCTTTTCTCTTCTTCTTTCTGAAAGAGCTGAACCGAAGTAACCAAAGTTGTTTCAAAACACAAGGTTGAAAATAGTTACACCGCTTCTGGCTCTGCCAAAGAACCGTTTCTTTTCTCACTTTCACTTAAATCTCTCTTTTTTTAATGAACCAAATGATAAGATGAACAAGAAGACACTTTATCGTTTTCACGTATGCAAATAACATTTTGTACGGAACAAGGCAGCAATTGTAGATCTTAACACCTTGAGGGGCTGAGAGGGCTCATGAGGCAGAGCCCATCGGTAGGAATGGCAAACACCTCCATCACCAGGGTCCCTTTCCCTGGTTCCACGTGCTCTAGGAAAGCCCTCTTTTCCACCCAGCCTCCCTCTTGGCATCTTCCCCCCCCCCCCGAAGCCTTGAGTCAAGCCCCTTTCCTCATGGGCAGCGCCTGACACTGCAGCCCACGCTGAGCCGTCTTTCTGGTCTGTGATAAATTGTCTGAGTGTGAATAAGCATTTCAGGAGGCTTCCTGCTTTGAGAATTCACCTTTCCAACGAATTAAATAGGTGTCTACAGCAGCCTGACAGATAGCAGACACACATTCTCTCCTTCACAACTGGTCCTGTGCAGAAGTAAACTATCACACAAATATTGTTCATTCCCCGCCAGCCGAAAGCAGTCTCAGGCACAGCGTTTGTTCCTCTAAACACGCCACTCTATTAAGAATGCCCGTCAGAGCCTCTGGAGTTTGAGGACGATAATTTTCTTTACACGCTTGTGAAAGCAATCCCAAGTTCCCCTGACATTTTCTGACCTGGCACTGTCTGTAAAGGGCACAGGTTAACAACGTTTAAGAAAAGATCACATCCAATAATATATACATCACGGAGATTCCTGGGACATTGTGTGGTCCAGGACTTCGGATTCAATACCATTATCACCAAGAAAAGAAACAGCTCTTCCTTCCACTCGCACACCATGCTGCGCTCCAAAAGCACCATTAAAATGCCAACAAAGGCATTTTCGGATCTACAATCATCTGACATTTTTGCTAAGGAAATTCAAATTTGAAAAACTTTGGTAAATTTAGAGTCTTGTGAAGTACCACCCGCCTCCCCTTCCACTCCCCTAAAAAGGGCAAGAAGATTCATCATCAAAGGTTACCCCTCCCTCGAATGTCATCAGAGTGTGGCATTTCAGCACATACATTTGTGTACATGAATCTCCAACTGTTCTGAGATCTCCACCGTCGCTGGCATAACCGGATGAGTTAATAATGGAACGGCTGCCTTCCTCAACTCCTTTTCATTTGCTCTTCATTTCTGTTGGTGTAACTTAGACCCTCGGTGTTCTGTGCAAGTCTCTGGATTCTATTTGGCCTAAATGTAAGAGGAAGACACCTTCCTTCCTTCCCCTACCAGCCCCCCTCTCCCCACTCAAGAATCCAAGGACATTCATAACTTGGTGATTAAAAATACACCATTTTTATTTCAAAAATTCAATCATAACACATTCCCTTCTTTAAAAATTTTATAGCATCTACACTTTCAATTTGGGATTTCTCATTCATGCTAGGTGAGCCTCTTATGTTCTATATTAAATGCAAGGCATGTGTGATCGGTACTATTAATAATATAACAGTGCCAATCTCAGAAGCAGCAACACAGCACTGACACAGAGCCCCTCTGAAGAGGTGTGGAATCGTGAGTACCACGGCAATATTATTAAACACACGGGAATAAAGAATGCGCCTTACTGCCCCTCCCAGCTAAAGAATCAGGAGGAATTTTTCCTCTTTCCCAAAGGCATAACGTATCATTAGCTCTCATAAATATAAACAGACCTGAAACAAAAACAAGGGATTACCTTTATTAGATTCGAGGAAGGAAGAAAGAGAAGGTGAGTTTTAAAGTATTCATGGACAAATCAAGATTATAAATTCATCAAAGTGTATCAGACTCAAGGATTTAAGGTCACTAAAAGTCACCTTTTATGATTATGACAATAAAATAAACCCCAGTTCTCACTTCTTCAAGAACCAGTTTCCTAACAAAGCTTGCCCTTCACTTTGATATCATCACAGTGCTCTGTCCAAGGATGCAACTTGGGGAATGCTCTCTAGAGACGTCTGCAGAAGAATCCAAGGTATACCTCACCCCCAGGTCCGAAAGAAGGCTAAAAATGAACAAGTGGTGGAGAACAGCATCTCAAAGTGATAGCTTGGGTTTCTGACACGTTATCATGAAGACATTTAACAGCACCCTCCTTGTTTCCTCAGCAATCCCACGTACTGTTTAACTTAGGGATGGTTCCTCCCTTTGCATGCAGTGGATTCAGGCAGAGTTCCTAACTGGGCACTGTCTGTGGCCATCACCCTTCTCCTGTCTGGCTGTGAGCACAGGTCAACGAGAAAGAGACTCAAGGTAGGAGGACATTACATACAGGGTTTTGTTTTGATTTTCATTTCATTCTTTTTTTTTTAATTCTTTACTGAAATATAGTTGACTTACAATGTCTTTATTATAAAACATCCGATTGTTGAGAGTAAAAAATGGGGACTGTCTGTGCTGAGACTTCAGCTCACAGGTATGTGAAGGTGGCCTAGTTCGTTCACAGCACGATAAATTCGCCAGAGCACGCGCACGTGTGCGCGCACACACACGTGTACACACGTGCACACTTACCTCAAATGAGCAGCACAGAAACAGAAAAGACAAATCAAGACTCCTAGTCTGCACACCTCCTGAAACAGTAGCTGTCGCCTCTGCGTGTCTAGCGAGTGCTAGGCATTTAGTATTTACGACCCAACAAAGGAGGAGGTGTTCTCACGGGCCGCACTCCACCTTTAGGGGAAGAAGCTTAGGGAAGTTAAGTTACTTGACCAAAGTCACACAGCTGATCTCAGGTCCAAAGGAGCCCAACCCTGCAAGTTTAATGACTAAGCTATACTGCCTTGTCAAATAGAGTTTCACTCATTCAATAATGAATGATTAAAAAAAATAATAGTGAATGATAGTTATAGATATGTATTGCAAATCTAGTACGCCTGGCACAGCTCTAAGTACAATACTGGGAAGAAAGCAACGAACAAAGCAGACTCCCATCCTCACGGACAGTACGTTCCAGAGGGGCACGGGAAAGACAACGAACAAAAGGAATAAGGAAAACACGCAGGATGAGCAACGTCAGGAGCGGGGGAGCAGGTGGGGGCAGCGGGGGGGGGGGGGTACAGTACTCAATAGGGTGGTCAAAGAAGGCCTCTCTGAGAAGGTGCCATTTGAGCCAAGACCTGAAGGTGCAAAGGCATCTTGAGGAACCCAAGGAAACTTGGGACAGAGGAGGAGACGCAAGCACGGTCTGTCTGGCACGCCCTGACGCTAAGAACCCCAGAGGGGAGCCTTTTTCGGGACAGCTGCAGGCTATACCTGCGCTGCTTCTCTCCCTCGGGCGCCCGTGGGTGGGTGAGCAGGTCTCTGGCCTCCCCGCCACCACACGTGATGGCTGACCGGGCTGGTGCTAAGCCCGGCCCTCCTCTCTCTCCAGCTCCATTCGCCAAAGTTCACTCCACACGAGGAGCGCTCGTCCTGACACTGCTCATTCCACATGCCCTCCCACGCCTGGCTACACACACGTAAGAGTGTGGTAACGTACTTTTGTTTGCCCATTGCATTAACAAAGATCTAAAGACTGGATGAAATCGAGTGCGAGGCAGAAAACACGCACTTGGTCTCTGTTGGTGGAGAGTGTAAACCGGTACAACTACCCTGAACGGCAAGTGGACAGTATCTACCAAAAGGGTGAACGCAGTTCCCCTTACGCCAGAGACTCCTCTAGAAACATACTGGACATCTGGGCAAACACTAACACGCCAGGATATCTGCTGTGGCATGGACTAGAACAACCTCAATTATTATCATTAATAACCTAAATCCCCTCTATGGAGAGCTGGGCATGGCACCCCCACAGAGTAGGCTCGGAGCAGCTGTTTAAAAAAGAATGAGGTAAGAGTGGTGAGGATGAAATACTGGTCTTTCAAAAGAATACGTCTGTCAGGAATTGCAGCTGTAAATGAAGATCCCTTCGTTCTTAGGAGTAGAGGGTCAGGATACAGGATATCTACTCTCCAATGCTTTAGCAAAAAATATAATAATGACAGTATGCATAATAACAAAGATAAAGTAAATGTGGTTGAATCCAGTTAAAGAGTATACAGAGTTTAAGGCACTATTCTTCCTTATGACTTTTCTGAAAGCTGGAAATATTTTCAAAATAAAAAGTTTAAGAAAAGTGTCGAGACCATGGCCCATCATCGCTAGGGGAAAGCTCTACGACACGCAGATGACCGGGAGCCCCTTCAAGGAGCAGGCATCCAGGCCGGTACCCGAAGCAGGCTGAGAAGGGGCAGGGGCGGAAGACCCCTCTGTGGCAATAACTAGCCCAAAGCTTCAGTCAGTCAGTTAACACACAATCCCCTGACCCAGCCGGAGAGGCAATAACGCAAGTTCCGACACAGATGCTGGGTCAGGGGCCGTGCAGCCCACGCTCCCACCCACACATCTTCCCAGTCCAGCCCAGCGGGAGCTGACATTCTGACTGATGGCTATGAAGGACCTGCAAACTCCTCAAAAGAAAAATAAAAGAATAAACAGGATGAAAATACATTTGTGTGCTGGGTTACTTAAAGTAGAAAAAGAGATATTTTGGAAACACCTGAAAAAGCCAGAGAACAAAAATAATATCTGGCTAGCTTTTTTTTTTTTTTTTTTTTTGGGTGCACCGGGTCTTAGCTGCAGCAGACGGGCTCCTTAGTTGTGGCACGCGAACTCTTAGTTGCGGCATGCACATGGGATCTAGTTCCCTGACCAGGGATCGAACCCAGGCCCCCTGCATTGGGAGCACAGAGTATTATCCACTGTGCCACCAGGGAAGTCCCCTGGATAGCATTTGATAAATAAGAGCACCTCATTTTCCTAAGCGTCCGGATGCACTCGGAATACAGGTCATTTGGTTTATCTGTTATTGTGTTTTAACTGTATTAGTAATTCATATATCGGGAATGCCAACATCCCCTGCTTATTAAGAATGAACATGTTGCAATAGTTTGGGTTTGAATCTTGGCTCTGCCCTTTAGGACCTGAATGATCTTAGGCAAGTGACTTAACCTCTTTTTACCCCAATTTCAAAAACATATAATACACAAAATTTCATAGGGTTGTCTGTGAAAACTAAAACACACCATTCACCGCAGAAATATTACTGATTCTATTTCCAGGTACAGTGCTAGGTGCTAGGGATACAGCTTTGAGCCTCATGGAGCTTACAGCCTGTTAAGTATAGCTAGACATTAAATAGATAACCCCCGAAACTAAAAATTCACAAACCTTTGTGACAAATGACTCAACGAAAAGGCCCAGTGCTGAAAGCCTAGGCCAGGACATTCCCAGCAGAAGGAACAGCATGTGAAAAAGCAGAGGGAAGGGGGAGCTTGTGAAAGTGAAAGGCGAAAGTGCGTGTGAATGTTGAATCGCAGTGCTGGGAGCAGGGGAAGCCCTCCACAAAGGGCGCGGTACTAACGGAAGCCACCAGACAAGAAGCACACCCTGACCATCGTATGCACGTAGTACTCCATTTATCGTGGAGAATGGGAAGCTTGAGTCACAAAGTAAATAATCAGAGTTGCAATGAGTGTAATCTTAATTTACGGGCTCACTATATATGGGGTTGCTATATTCTGATCACTTTCTGAAATGACTTTCTGACTGAGTGTTGCCTATGGAATGAAAGCATGAACAGTAACAGCTGTGTGAGGTTTTCAAGCCCACGGTTCAGTTCTGTACCTGGGCACCAGCTTGTTCAGCCACAAATCGCCCCAGGCATCTACACAAAATAAGAGTAAGGTAGGCTCTTAGAACAGTGGTTCTAGCAGTTGAAAGACTAGTTACTGGCATACAAAACAAACAGCGAGCCATCGAAATCCACGGAGCGGATGGGAATTCGTATTTCAGAATCTGAAGCTTGGACGGTAGAGAGAGCAGATGGCTGTGCAATATGCAAACACATCCACAGCAACAATGGGCTCGAGCTGCCTTCGGTGGCCGAGAGCGAACTGGAGCTGCCGGGCGGTGAGGGGAAAGGACGACGGGCTGGCCAAGAGGCTCCTGGGGACATCACAAGATGCCAACAGGCAAAACAGGCAGGGCTCTCCCCGAGCAGCTGGGCCCAGGCAGAAGAGGCATGTTTCTTGCACACAAGCTTCGGCCAAAACAGAGAGCGTTCCCGCGCCAGAAGTAAGAGCAGCGTGCAGATCTCTGGATCCAGCAGGGATGTGTCACCTGTCTCCCCAATACCAGCTAAATCCTGCCTGGCCCACGGATGCCACAAGCTGGGTAGTGGGAGGACAGATGAGTGACGCAACAACTAAGGTGCAAAGAATCCGCAGAAGTTATAGTCGGGAGGATGCGGCCTTTCGTCTAGTGCGCGCTGCTACGTATTTAAGAAAAAACAAAAAAAGGCCCCAAGAGAAAGTGGCTTCACCAAGACGACACTTTCATCCATTTCTTTCACTCATTCATTCGTTCGTTCAACAAATATTTATGCGTTGCTTCCTAAAATGTGCCAAGCATCTTCTAAGCCCTTGGCAAACATCAATGAAATAAACAAAGAATATGTCCTAGTAGAGAAAGACAGACAATAAGCCCTTTTCCTTTTTAAAGTAAAATATACGGTATGTTAGAAGATGAAACGCATTATGGTTTTAACACGTGCAGGCTAGGGAGGCTGGAAGCGAGGGTGCTGCAACGTTAAATGCGGTGCTTACTGAGAAGATGAATCTCGAGTAAAGACTTGAAGATGAGGATACAGACATGTGGCTATTCAGAGGAAGAACGGTCAGCCCAGAGGCCCTGAGGTGGAGATGGGAGCGCACCTCGGATGTCTCGGAATCAGGAAGGAGGCTACTGGCTGGAGCAGAGACAGCAAAGGAGAGAGGAGAAGCGCAGGGCTGGGAAGGGTGGTGGGCAGACCTCACGGGGTGTGGAAGGCCACCGAAAGCATGGTGGCCTTTACTCTGGGACAGATGGGAGCCACTGCAGGGCTTGAAGCAGAGGAGTGACATGCCTGGACTTTCCTCACTAAAGGACGCCCTGACTGCTGGTCAAGACTAGGCTACAGAAGCAGGGAGAGTCACCAAGTCCAGGGCAGGCCCAGAACAAGAACATGAATGTCAACCCGGTTTAACAAAGGCTTCAGATTTAAGTGGTAATATTTTGGTCCTTTTACTTTCAACTTGGACTTCTAAATTGCAAAGAATGTCACAGACCAAAATAACTCCCCACAGGATAAAGAGTTAACGATTTTCAGATGGGAGAAGAACGTCTCAGGCTTCAAAAAAAAGTAAGAACACAAACAGAACTATTAGTAGATTTGATGTTCAAATGCTTTATCATCAAACCTGTCATTTACTGTATGAGTGCAATGTGTCAGGCGCTTTGCTGAGAGGCAGGAGGGCTCAGGGGCCCGCGGAGGGCACGGCTCTGGGGCCAGACTTCACCACCACCCCGCTGTGGATAGTAACTGTACACATGCCTTAGGGCTGCTGTGGGGATTAAACGTGTTAATTCAAGACAAAACCTCGCCCACTGCCTGGCACTTGCCAGCGCTCAATAAACGTCAGCCACTGTCATTACTAGCTGCCACAGTGCAGTCAGGTATGGGCCCCAGGCCGCCACACTGAGGGAGGAGAAGGAGGCGGGGCCTCACGGTTGCGGTCGCTGAGCTGAACCGCCCCCTCCAGGCTGTCTGATGTCAGAGGCCACGCCCGCCCGTGTCAGCTTGGGAGGGACTCCTTCAAGCGAGTCCACCTGGAGAGTGAATGAGGACACCACTGCCCAAGGATGAGGAAAAGAAGTCAGGGGGCGGGTGTCCACCGGAGCAGAATCACGCCCCGTGTGGGCCAGGGGACACTGACACACAACACTGGGTCCCACCTCGAGGCGGTTTCACAAGGGACACCCTTCACCTCTGTGACCACAGGTCCAACCCTTATAAAAGATATTACCTCTGGCCTCTCTTCTGGCTCTGAAATGTCATGGTTCTGTGTTTTGGATTTTTTTGTTTGCCTGTTTCCTAAGACCATAGAAGGGGGAGAAGTATCAATAAAAAAGCAGGACAATTTGATGAAGAGGAAACAGACAACACGTACTCCCCCCTCGCAAACATCTTCTGATACGATGCATCTCACTCACAGTACCACACCGTTATCAACCACCCCACGTCACTTTTCAAGATGTTGTCAGATAGAAATTGATTACTTGTGAGGTTTCAGCTCGCCGTGCTCAGCATCCGTCCTGACACACGGGTCAATCGACACGAAACAGGCCGCCGGAGCCTCACTCTCTGCCCTGAGGCGGGGAACTGAATTATTAAACGATGAATGGCAAGCATCGCCACCTTCTTGCTTTACTTCCCTGTGAGAGAATACGTGAAACTACACGAGGTAAGAGGCTGCATGGCAGGTGACTTAAGAACAGTCATTTATAAAACACATACATATAACACGGGGGATGGAGTGGCGGGGCAATGAGGAAAGGGGCTGAGCGGGCCGAGGTGACTCCACACACAGAGAAGGTGTCACCTGACGGGAGCCTGTCCATGCGAATGTCACGAGAAAGCTATAAATAAGGCTGCAAATCTATATGCTGGGCAAAAGTGTGACGCGGCAAACAAATACTAAGGCAGCACGTTTACTTTTAGCCGTGTCCTGATGGGGACAATCGGCGGGCTTAACTACACCCAGACCTTTTAGCCCATTGAGATAAATCTGGATCAAGGACACGAAGGCCCCAATAAGAAGTATGAGAGGCGACAAAGTATTACACTTACTCAGCAGGTTTTCACTTCTTCCCGCCGGCAGGTCCCAGGCACGTGCACTCCACTCCACACTCACACACCAGCACACACTTCAGGATGTGCTAGGGAGGCTCCAGCAACATTTTAATTTTCCCCCTTCTTTTGCTAATTTCAGAGATAACGGATGCTTACCTTAGTCATTTCGCCTCGTGCTGAGACTGGCTGAGGGAAGGGATCTGCAGCCGTGCTCCAACGAGCCAGGCTGCACCCGCGGCCAGGATCCAGGGCCACGGAAGTTCCAGCATGACTCCGGGGGGCGCCGCTCACGATTCATCAGTGGAGCAGTGCAAGGCAGGGACCGCATTACGCACGTGACCAAACCATGGGCAGCAAAGAAGGATAAAAAGGAGGAAAGGGAAAGAACAAAATCGAGCTGAAGAAGAGGGGCAGAGAGGGGAAACACAAAAAGAACAAAAGGCAGGTCAAGAGAGGGCCGCCAATGTCAGCATCCCTTAGTGCCTGACCTGGGTGAGGACGCAGAGGAGGAGACGCACTGACAGAGGGGAGAGGAGCGTGGTGCGGTGACGCGGAGGGCGCAGCACAGACACAGTCATGGGGGAGCCAGGCTCGAGTGGGTCGGACTGAGCACATAGACGTGTGTGCGTATTCTCCCTGTTCTCACATCCTCTGTCTTTCACCGTCAGCCTGGTGATTCAGAGGCGAGGAGCAATTGCATGGACACTAAGTTTTGGAAAGGACAAGGTACGGAAAGCGTAAGGGAGCGGCACTGAATGGACATTTAACTTCTGAGAATCCAGCCTCGTGCCGGCGAGTGGCTGTACAATGCCCACAGAGCTCATCCGCGCGCCCTCCCCGCCCGGGGCTGCGGGCTCCCCTCGTGGAGTTGGCCGGCCTGCAGTGCTCCTGTGCGTGTCGACAGAGCTCTAGTTGTGAGCTGAACCCCTGCTACTGAAAAATGTGCAGCCACAGGAGCTGTGGACCAAAAAAAAAAAAAAAAAAATTATGTTTTTAAATCTTTAAATATCGTGTGGCTTAGAAACTTAGGACCGAAGTCCAAATTAGTACTGTGTGGCAAGAAAAGGGGGGCTGGGGGGGATTCAGTCTGAAGCAATTACGTGCAAGCACACGCATGGGGTCTGGCCTATGACGGCAGCTGCCACTGACTTTCTTCTTCTCAAGAATGCAAATGATTAAGATAGATTAAATACCTACTTTGCTTGAATACTCTTGATAATGAGTTTCTTTCCTTCTTTTAAGGGTGTTTGATGTTGGCAGCTGATGGATCTTGAGTTAAATTGTTTTAATTCAGAACAGCACCATCTGTTGTTAGGATCTGCCGGCTCAAGACAGGAGGCAAGACACCACCGCTGAGAGCCAGTGAAGGTGAGAAGCAAATGGTGCAGATGTTGGCGCGGAGAGGTGGGTGGCAGGGTGGAGAGAGCACTGTGCGGGGAGGTGGGTGGCAGGGTGGAGGGAGCACTGTGCGGGGAGGTGGGTGGCAGGGTGGAGAGAGCACTGTGCGGAGAGGTGGGTGGCAGGGTGGAGAGAGCACTGTGCGGGGAGCTCAGAGACTGCGAGTCTTGCCTCACCTCGGCCTCTGAGTGCCCATGAGATCTGGGACTCGATTTCTTCTTCTACAAAACGGGAGACTGGCTTGAAGGTGGCGATGACGGTGACACTGGCATTCACGACTGGCAGCTACGATTCTTAGTGCGTGCTGTGTGCCTGGCACTGAGAGGAGAGCATTACACAAACGAACTCACCTATACCCTTTTGATACCTTGTTTAAACTCCTTATGCCCGAGAGTATGTGTACTAATGTTGTCCCCATTTCACAGCTGAGAAAATCGGACTCAGAGAGGTAAAGTCACTTGCCCAAGGTCACACAGCTAAGAGTGGGAAAGCCAAAATATGTGTCTGACTCTGGAGACTGCGCTTGTAACCAGGGTACCATGCTGCCCAGCAGCCACCTAAGAGCCTTCGAAGAGCCCTGGGATTCCTGCCCCTCCAGTATCCAGAGCCCAGTGGCCACAATCTGCCTTTGCTCTGAGTCCTCACTGAAGCAAAAGCCAAGGTAAGAGCTAAGCAATTCTGCTCCTGGAATCTTAGATCTGGGAGTGGACTCGGCTGCGCCCGGCAGTACTGCAAGACAGGTCTCATTTCACTGGGCTCCACTTTCAGTCCACATCTGTGACCCGAACATTGAAATGAGTTGTAAAAATTAACAAAACCTGAGCTAGATCCAGTGGAAAATCCCCAGCATTTGATTTTTGAAAGGCTCGCTAAGTATCTTCCAAGATATGCTTATTCACTTGGAACCATGGCACTGACTGTATGAAAGGGGTGATGGTGTTCCCATTAATCGTGTGGACATTACCTCGACCAAGCCTAGATATGGGAACAAGTTAGGGGGGCCATCAGGTTACTTTGTGAGGGGCAAGGTAAGTTTTCTAGTAACATCTGAAGTGGGCAAATATAAACTCTCGGTAATAAAAGCACTACCTCCAAACAACTTGGATATACTCTTCAGAAATCTATACAATTAAAATCAGGAGATGAGGAGGACATCATACTCCCCAGAAAATGAGCAGATAGTACAGTGTTTCAAAAGAGAAAGGAAAAGTAACAGCCTACCAGAAGCTCAAGATTTAGGTGCTAGCATCAGAGTTATTTTTACTGCCAGACTCTGGGCAACTCGTTTAACCTTTAAGGCTCCATTTTCCCAGCTACCATCTTAAAAAAAGGGGGGGTGGGGTAGTAGGTAAAAATGTCTGCCTTCAGGAAATAATAAACTCAAAATCGGGAACACTGCATGGTGGGGTGCACTGGGGGAGCTGGAGGAGGAGGGGCTCAAGCACCTGGGCAGGAACTGTCCCCTGGCTTGGTTTCTTAAACTAGGAGTAGGTACGTAAGTATTCACTTTCTTATTATTTATGCATTTCAGTATGAATAGCTTCATAGTTTACATATAAAATCTTGCATAATTTCAAAAAGAAAAAGCTCTTCTGATTGCCCTGATGTGGAGAGCAAATGAAAACATACTCTATCAGAAAACAGTAAACGATGACTTCGATTAAAATTTAAGTTAACAGATTTAAAAAGGAATTCTAACGGTCAGTGCCGTAATTTATGATTCAGGAAAAAGAGTCTTGGCGTGACGGAACCAACATTCGACAGCACAGTGGACAGATACCAATAAGATAAATGAGAAACCATCCAACCGAAAGAAGGGCCAAAGCATGAATGAGCAAAGTGCAAACGAAGACACACTAATACCACTTCCTCCTGGGGAGCTGGCAGAGCTCTTCTTCCGTTAATATCCGGTATTGACAAAAATCACGGGAAATGGCATCTGCACACACTGTGGTCCAGGGTGTCAGCTGGGACTTATTTTCTTCCTCATAATTGCTATAATTTCCAAATTTCTGTAATAAACCTGTAACTTTCATCATTTAAAATTAAGTTTTTAAGTGACTCATGAGTTTACCGAAAAGGAAAAAAGAAAAAAAAGACAAAGGGTGGACAGAGAGGCAGGAGAAGGGAAGGAGGGAGAAGAAAGCAGGAAAGGGGAGCCTGAGGCTTGGCTCCAGGCTCGGCAGCTGTGGGCCTGGCACAGGTCACTAGTTCTCCAGGCTCAGTTTTCTCCTCCGTGAAAGAGGGACAACAATGCATATGTCAGAGTCGCTTCTAGGCTGAGAAATAACGTGAAGCACCCAGCACGGTGTCTGAGAGTTTTACAGGTGCACAACGAATGCTCTTTTTATTATCACTCCTATTTCTCACGGCCGCCACTTCTTCAGGGGTCTTTCGTCAGAAACCCTGGAGGGAGAAGGGGCTGGTGCCCACGAGGTCTGTCCTCAGGGGCGATGAGAGAGGCAGGAGGATGATGCAGGCTTCCCCCATCCCCAGGGTGGCTGGTCTATTGGCAGCCTGTCTGCCCAATGCACCACATTTTTAGTTTGCAAGCTAACGTTGTTTCTAATTATCTGCTTTGCAGTTGGATCTGCTGACCTCACATCTGAAGGACAATCCTGTATCTGCTTAAATGATCAAAAACAGTGCACATTTTACCCACAAAGTCCATGGTTGGAAAATTACCTGTAGAACTGAGTCAAAATGAAGACACTCATTTAATTTGTTTCGCTTCTGGTCAGTTTTCATTTAACAAGAAGCATGCCATTAACAAGGTAAAAATAAAATTTATTTAATCCAGTGGAAATGCATTAAAAACAGGGAAAGGTTTTAATCGAAAGTGTTAGCTCATGCCACACACCAAAAGTAATTTTAGATCGATTAGAGTTAAAAGTATGAAATCAAGTCACAGAAAAACATGGGAAAACAAGATGTGACCATCTCACAACTACTTTCTTCGTTTAAAAGAGACATGAGACAAAAAGAAAAAGACCCAACAGATTTGACTAAATAAATACTTTAAAACTTCTGTGGGTTAAAGAAATATATAACAAAATCTAAGGCAAGCAAATTGGGAAGACTATATACAAAAGCAAAAAACCTTAATAGTAATAATGTTAAAGAAAAACAATGAAAAATATTTGCACAAAGTATGCCAAGATATGTGTTCAAGAATATTCCCTGCAGCATATTTTTAAGTAAAATAACTAGGCAACCTGTCTATCAATATGAAAAAGTAAAATATAGTGGTTATATCCATATAGTGGAAGAGCACATGTATGGTGTACATACATATGATCTATATGAAATATTACTGAACGAAAGAATTATAAGATGTTTAGTAAGATCCACTTCTGTTGTTGATTACACACACACACAGGAAAAGGTCCTAGAGAACTATTCATCAAGCTGTTAATGGTGGTTATATCAAAAAAAGGAAAAAAAAAAGTGGTTATATCTGAGTGGTAGGGGTAAAAGGATGGGAAGGAACCCCACCCTAGCCCTTCACTTTTTACTTTTTAGACCTCTGTGCTTGTTTGTTTTACAACAAACAGATATTACCTTACAATTCCCCAGAAAGCAATACTACGGCAGCCACTCCCAACTACTTGTCAATATCTATTCTCCTTTACTTTCTTAGAAACAGAAGCCCAAGCTTTTAAACAGGAGCCACTGCTGCCCAGCCAGAAGACTATATTTCTCAGCAATCCTTGCATCTAGGTATAGCCAAGTGTCTAAGTTCTGACCAACAAACAAAATGTTCTGGCAGGTCCTGCGAAACCTTAAAAGCTCATGATGACTGCCCTCTGCTCTTTCTTCTTCCGGGTTGCTGCTAGGAATGAGAATGTGATGATGGCTGGAGCTCCAGCAGCCATACTGGACAACTTGGGAATGAAAGTTATGCATGGCAAAGCAGTAAGATAAACGGAACCTCGGTCCCTGACAATACGGAGCTCCCGTTACCAACCCTGGAATATTTTGAAAGGACTATGGCATCTACAGCCAAACCTGATCCTGATATAAATACACTTATATGTCTAAACTTAGCAAATTAATAGGCAATGATCTGAATTGACAAATAAAGAGAAGAAAAGAAATACACCTAGGAAATAATATAGAGGTGAAAGTTCAATCTCACTACTAATTAAGGAAATAAACAAACACAGTAAACTGCTGTGGTTCACCTATCAACTAAGTAAAGATGGGAATATTTTTGTCTTATTCTGACAATTTTTTCCAATACTCATCTTTTCACACACTGAAATGGGCCAACTGGTATTGCCATGGATTGTCAAGTGGTATAGTCGTTTTGGAAAGCCAGCTGGTAATATGTACCAAGAGTGTTTTTAAAAATCCATACTGCATATCAGACCCAGGTAAGAGTGAGCATTCTCCACCCTGCCTCTCCACTGACTGCAGCTATGAAACCTGCACAGCACGTATGGAGCCGTTATCTGAGGAGTCTGAGAAGTAAACAGTAGCAGATGAATTAAGAAAGAAGACCAGAAGGCAAGTACCACTGAACCAGGGATGAGTGAGCCATCTGTTTGCCCTCTAGTATCCCCCAGCCTGAACTCAACGCTGCCCCAAACTGGAAGTATGCATCTCTAGTTCTGGCTCAAAGAGCGGGAAGAGGGTTACCTAGTTCAGAGAGAGTGGGCAAACTCGTCAGCTGTTGGTTTTTTTCTCCTCTCCATTCTCTCACGTCCCAGCTCCTCAGCAACTGTAGCAGTGGTAGTGACAACAGCATTAGCAGCTGCGATGGGAAACCAAAAGGGCCTAAAATTTTGAGGGGAGGTAAATTTCCTCTCCAATCCGAAGAGCTGTAGACCAAAGGGAGTGGAGGAACATGCCCCCACCCTTTTATTCTCTCTCTGCCGTCCCATTACTTTGTCCCAAACGCAATAGTGAGAAACACATAGCAGGGCAGGGCAAATAAAGCCCCAGCTTTCTAGCCACGGACCAGAAAGGAGAGGCCCACAGGACCAGAAAGTAAGCGAGATGGCAGGAAAAGGCGTGCCTGGGGAAGCAAACTCCTAAAGTTGTTTATGAACTCCTGCACAAGCATGGGTTTGCCCCTGGAGAGCATAAAATACATTCTTACTTAACAACTCGACTACGGGATAGAGAATCACCAAGTCACAAACACTGAGTGGCATAAACATGAAACAGAATGGAATAGCCACAAAAAGCCTTTGAAAACAAAACACTGAAACCACAGCCCATTGAAGGCTGATCTGAACCTGCAGTCTAAAACCCAACAGGGTCGACTGCCTGCTAAAACAAAAACATCCATACTCGCCACAGAATTTAAACAGTTTCCTAACGTAATAATGAAAATGTCTAGGATACAATCCAACATTACTCGGCACATAAATGATGAGGAAAATTTCAATTCAAGTAGGTAAGGTAAACATACCACTACAAGATGACAGAGATGTTGGAATTTTCTGCCAAAGGCATTAAATGGCTATTATAAAAATGCTCCAACACGTAAGGGCAAACACTCTTGAAATGAATAGAAAACTAGAAAGTCTCAGCAAAGAAAGAGCAGATTCAAAGAAGAGCTAAATGGAATTTTCAGAAGTGAAGCACAGAAACACACACACACATATCTTAGACCACTTGGCACCTCTGCAGTAGTTCAACTGGTAACCTATAGTTTTATAATAAAGCCTGTCCAAATCCTGAAAAGTAAAAAAATCCATACCCTTTGACCCAATAAATCATACTTCAGGGGCTCTATTCTTAGAAAGTACTCCTAAGCAAAGATAAAACTTTGTGCATGAAGATGTTTATCCCATCAATATTTGTAACAGTGATAAACTAAATGTCCAATCTAATAGGGAAACAGTATGGGAAACTATGGTACATGTCCTGAATAGAATATTATAGTTTTTAAATTTTAAATTTTCTGAATACTACAGAATAATGTTACAATATCATTAAAAAAAATTCTCGGGGTATAATGGGAAACGGGGTGGGGGTAGTTTTGATTGTATATGAAGAATGAATACAACAAAGCTAAACACAAAAACAGTTACCTAGGAAAAAAGACTAGAAGGAAAGAATATTAAAGTGTTAATGGTGCTAAACTAAGTAAAGGGATTATAGATGACTTCTTTTCTTCTTTCTGCTTCTCTGTTTTTCAGATTGGAAAAATAAGCACATATTACTTTGAAAATAATAATTAACTACTTCCTGCCTCCCCCGAAATTTTCCCTATCTTGCACTCTCAACATGATCTCTCAAGATACTAAGTCACATTACAGATTTTCCAACCAAAATTTTTCTCTCAGGATTGAAAAAAATGTTTCTTGAATGCAGGAATCTCAATTACTCTTGTTTCTAACCCTCCAGTCAAACACTTGGCAAGGAAAAATATTCCTACTGCTGATGGTTAATAAGTAATGTGAAATTATTCAGAACTACTCAAATCAGAACAGTCCTCCTTATTAGGAAAAAAATTTTTAATATGACACATTTGCAAGAACACCATTCCGAAGTAGCTTGGTCTCTATGGACAATTACAGAATGTCAAGCTGTCACACAGACGCCATTAATAACTAAACTGTTCTTTTGATTCCTCCTAACTTAAAGGTCCCCACCTTGCAAACTGTCAAGGAGGCCCCTTCCCCTCCATCTGTTCTACTGTACCAGGCTTAACATGAAAGGCCAACAGCAGAACCCCTCTGGGCCCGTCATCCTGGCCCTTCAACCACATGGATAAGCCAGCCCACTCGGTGGCCGCGGTCTGTCCTTCATCCGACACCCTGGTTACGGGGGAGGGGAGCAGGGATTGGCAGCATGCTGGGGTCTCATCACTCACGTTACAATTTCCAGAAGCAAAGCAGACCATTCCTAAACCAGAGAAAATTAGCTGTGACTAATTTTCAGGCTAAAAAATGCACACTGGGTTTCTGCCCTTTAAGCATTGGTGTAACCGCTTAGTTAATTAGAGATGTGCTGTTAAAAGCAAACAGCACCAAAGGACAGCACAGGGTCAACTCTGGTACCTGGGCAATTTGGTATCTTCTTCAATCTCCTTGAAATGTGATTAAGCATAACCTTTAAGAGTAGTGAATCACCAATCAATTTTGGTGAAACAATCTTGCATGGGACACAAGAGCGTGCCCTGTAGAGGGAGGAACCTACCATGGCAGCAGGGCCTAAACATCTCACTGTGCAGAAAAAGTTACCAAGATTTATCTCAATTGATTTTACTTGCAAGGAAAACACATCATAAAACTGCAACCTCAGCTGGACACTAAAGGTCGGTCTTGGCTTCTTGAAGGATGAACTTGATATCAATAGTTATTAGGACACATTCATACAAGATACACAGGAGAGATGGAAAGAAGATGCTGGTAATCCTACTTAATCCTGATGTGGCCCTAAATCAGGCTCTGCAGACTGTGGGAAAAATCAAGGAGAAACTTCAGTATTCCTGAGATGAGATTCTTTTTTTTTTTTTTTTTTTGCGGTACGCGGGCCTCTCACTGTTGTGGCCCCTCCCGTTGCGGAGCACAGGCTCCGGACGCGCAGGCTCAGCGGCCATGGCTCACGAGCCCAGCCGCCCCGCGGCATGTGGGATCTTCCCGGACCAGGGCACGAACCGGTGTCCCCTGCATCTGCAGGCAGACTCTCAACCACTGCGCCACCAGGGCAGCCCCTGAGATGAGATTCTGTGTGCATGTGCTCATCTTTGGAGCCAGAACAGCAGCAAAGTGGTGACTCTAGAGCCCCATGAAGGGAGACGTTGTGCAAGGGGCTGGAAGATCACCAGCGTCGATGCTTCCCTGCTCCTGCACTTCTCGGTGACAAGTGAGTGAGACCCGGTCCAGTGTCCAGCAGAGAACTAGGCCGGCCCAATCAGGAAAATATACACAATCACAGAACGTTGGGACCTGGACAGGACTTTACAATCAGAAAGGGCTGAGAAAGAAACACAGCAATTCGAGCACTCAGCAGCTGATACTTCATTTCTGCTCCACCAACTGTCGACTGTCGACAAGGCTGGTTCCCAGAACCCCACGTTACCCTAACCACACATTCAATCCTCGGGAAAAGTAGAAAAGTGAAAACACTGCCAGAAAGAGATGGAGGCAATCCAAAGAGAGCAAGAAAAGGTAAAATTTCTTCAACAGAAACCAGAGTCGGGATGTGTGTGTGCACAGGTTTTACACGGCTTTAAAATAAAGTTATTCCTTTTTCTTAAACCTAACACCACAAAGTGTTCTTGAGCCCAAGAAACTGGAGGAATAAAATGTTTCTTACACTGTGGAACAGGCCTGATCATATTTATTACCAATTCAACAAACATCGGGGCATTACTTGTGATGTAATACAAATGGTACTTAACTACGAATCGGGAAACAAGGGGTCCAGTCACAAGCAGGTGACACGGGAAAGCACCCCAGAAGAGGTGAGGGCAGGTGGGCCTTTTGGGATAGGGAGGATCTGGGAAAAAGTGAGGAGCAAAGGATGTTTCAGAAGAGGCACAGTATCAGCAAAAGGGAAATGTGGAATCCAAGCTGACAGAAGACTGACTAGTCTGCCTACAGGAGGGTACACTTAGGGCGACAGACGGGAGAGGCAGCCAGGGTGGGCTGCGGTCGGAATGCCAGGCTAAGGAGGGCAGGGGTCACCATGGCTCACCACCCAGGACATCGCCGTGGCAGGAAGAAGGCAGGCCACAGGTGGCAATTTACAACCTGATTTTGGCTGCAAATGTCCAACAAGGGAAGTCACTGCAAGAGACAGGGTCCAGGCCGTGTCATACTCATGGGGAAGAGAACACTAGGAAGTCAATATAAATGACAGATGCGGAGTATCTTCCTTTGACAGTAAAAGATACTAACAGCAACAACTGTAGCAGAATGCCTTCAAAGGACTCTTGGGTTGGATTTCTCACCGTTTCTCTGTAGGCAAGTCTCTACCCGGTAGCTCCCTGCAAGAAACCCCTGCCTCTCACACAGGCCTCCCCGCTCCCCACCTACAGGAGCCCCACCCCCATCTGTTCCTAGCCTTTCATCCTGCTTTAGTGTGTCTTTAAAGCACTTCTTACTACCTGATGTTATTTACATCTTTTATTTGTACGCCCCCCACCCCTACCGAGAATGCAAGCTCCATAGGGCAAGGACCTGAAGACTTTTTTCACTGCTATACTGACAACACCTAAGCATACGGTAGGCATTCGATACATATTGGATGAATGACTGAAAAGACTCAGTGATGGCCTCAATCAGCGTTTATCAATCATAACTTGTCCAAGGAAACCCTAGATTCAACACATACATACATATACACATATACATACATACACACACACCCCCATGCACATATACCTCACCCGACACACACACGCTGCGGCCAGCACTCTAATCAATCTATCCTTTTCAACTGAAGTGTCAAGACAGTAGTTTTTATAATCAATCGTGAGATGCTTCCCAAATAATGTGTTCCCAGTAACAGTTAAAGTACACGAGACTGTCAATTATTTACTGATAAACAGATCAGATTCAAGGTTATCCCTCTAACATGTCTGCCACTCATTTGCATTTCAGTAAGCTTTCCTGAGTGAGAAAGAAAGGAGTAGAATTACAGCTGGCTGGTAAATGGATTTCTAGAAGGATTAGCCCAAATGCCACATGTACTTCGTTCTAAAATCTGACAATGTTGGGGAGAAGAGAGGGCTTGTCTTAGCCACAGACTGACACCCTTTAACTGAGGGTCGATTTCTTTCTCATCCCATCATTATAATACTTTTCAAAGACCTATCCCATCTCTTGCCCACATCCCTGAGCCAGACATCAAGACTGTGGAAACACGCACAGTTAAATTAAAAGGAGGGTTATAGCACTGGTCTATGTGGCCCAGAGTTCTTTCCAGCCTCTAGATCTGTGTCACCCAATATAGTGGCCACTGGCCACATGTGACTACTTAATTTAAATTTTATTAAAAAAAATTAAAAACGGAGTCCCTCAGTTTACACTAGCCACACTCCAAGTTACATGACAATAATACACGGTACATGTCAACAGTTACAGGAGTAACCTAGAGGATGTTTCCATCATCACAGAAAGTGCTATTGGGCCTTCTGAATTCCTAAAATGAGTATGTCACGTGCCAGACGAACTGCAGTGGAGGCGCCTGAAGCGCCCGAGCAGGCTCTTCCCTCGCCATCTTAACCGCGACGGGCATTCAGCTTATGATCAATTGTGCAAAAGAGGAACCATAAAATAAAACAAACTGTGGTCCAGGAAAAAGGGCAACAGGAGAGAGTAACAGGGCTACCACTCACTTTCTGACTTATTTCATCCAGCCCTAGCATTAGCTTGGCCGAGATACGTGCGCGCTGCACACAGCAAAGCTGTCACAAGCAGAGATGGATGTGGCCACACAGAAAAGGGACCGTGAGGGAGGAAACCAGCATCGGCGAGTACCCAGATCTCTTGACTCCAGGAGAGTTGCCTTAAGACAGTTTTATTCTTTTACATTTCCTTTAAAAGGGGTCAGCTATTTGTCTGCAAACTTCTGCTTCACAAGCAAAACCAAAACATCTTGGAGAAGGGCTGACGTTTAATCTGCAAACAGTCCCTTTTTTGAGGTTTCATAATGAAAGATTAATTCCACACAGTGGCTATCTAGTGGTCATGCACTGAGTGTGTTTTTTTTTTTTGAAATATACAATGGCTCTCAGGTTAAAGCCTAATAACTCTGCGCGTAAGTAACATCTCAAAGGTAAGACTTCAATATACACGCAATGAGAAAAAAAAAAAAATCTCTCCATAACAAAACCCAGTCAAACTTAGGAGCAGTGAGATTCTCCACACCACACTCCAGGTCAAGCGAAATTACTGCTCCATCCTGTTCTTTATGAATCGGCCCCTTAATAATTCCATGGAAAGGTGGCTCAGAAACCTGTTAGTGAGCTAGGCTATAAAGAAAAACACAGTAAGGAAAAGAAAGTAATAGGGCGGGAGGTGCTAATTTCTTTACACTAAGCACCAAAGATCTGAATACAGACGGGGGCTTCTGGGGAAGTGGGGGAAATAGGCAGGTTGGTTAGAGTAAAATCTTTCCTTCTTATACACACGGACACGGACACTCTAGTGAGTGCTTACTACATGCCAAACCCTACAGGGAGTAACCCATAGATATTATCTCAATCCTCACAATAACTCAATGAGGAGGACACTATTACCCCAATTTACATGCGAAAACTGAGGCACAGAGACATTAAGCAACATGGCAGAAGTCACACAGCCAGGAAATGGCAGAAGCAGGCTATGAACCCAGAAAGCCAGGTTCTAGAACGCAAGCTTGAAACTCTGGTGCCACAATCCCGATGTTACTGCTCTGCTTTCTCCTACTGTTCTCCTTTGTGTGCGTTATGTTCCAGGCAAACCAGTCGAGTCTCATTAGCAGAAGATAGAGTTCACCAAAGTGTGTAAGATGGTGTCTACCAGCTGAGTCCTGGGCTGTTCCCAGGTGAACACTGTTTTTCACATTAGTAGCTCTGTATTACAATGTCTATTAGAAAACCCATACATAATTAATCATTAAAGAAGTCACAAAGTTTCCTTTTCAAAGAAAATATATTAAGGAAAAAAGTTAATCTATTTAAAAGGTATCAAGTAATCAAAAGTAAAAATGATATGGGGAGAAGAAGGTGGTATGGTAATCTCATTTCTTCAGATTGGCAAGTTCAGAAACCTAGTTTTTTAGCACCTTAATTTTTTTTTTTTTTTAAACATTTGCTCACACTGCCCTTTCCACCTGGAATGTTCTTCCCATTTTCCTCCCCACCCTCCACGTCTGCCTGTCAAAAGCACAGACATCTTTCAGGGGCAGGTCAACACCACCCGCCACCCCCCCGCCCCCAGTCTTCTTCAGGGTGTACTGACCAGGGTCGTCTCCTCCAAAAGGCCCTCAGAGGCCCCCTGAGCCTTCCCGGTGTGGTTATGGCCCTCTGCTCTGTACCCCGCGGATGTGTCCTGCTCACCGCTCACTGCACCGGAAGGCTTGCGAAGGCGGCCTGGTCTTCTCCGGGGCCCCACAGGGTCCAGCACACAAGACCCTCCAGAAACACATCCTAAAGGATCATGCTGGGGCCGTGCAGAGCATTCTCAGGAGACGAGATCAGGTACTCCTCACTTCCGTCAACAAAGCAGAAAAGGCGCAAAAGAGCTATGTTCCAAATACTTCCTGAAACAGAAGACTCCAGCAGAAAGGTCGGGAGCCCAAGCTATAAAGAACTGGAGATTATTTTGTCACTAATGCTCGTCAAGTTTGACTGCAAGTCTGCGGGCCTAAACCAGGACTGAGCTTTCTGTAAGTCCTCCACAATGTGCCTCACCTTCTGTGAGAACTTTATAAACAAAATACAGTAATTAACCTTGGGACCACTGAAAACCACATGTACAACCAGACAAAATTAATATTTACAAGATCGAACAGGACAGCAAAGACGATTAAATCAACAAGGATTCAGATGTGGGTCAACTCAGACTCCAAACCACAAATGCAACCTGCTGCTAGGATGCCTTCCACTCACTCACAGCACTGCTAAGCTGCTTCCAAGACAGAATGCTAGGAAGGGAAAGGCATGTGGACTAATATTACACCGATGGAGGGAGGACTCCTCATTACCCACGCGTTCACTGGGTCAACAGAGCAGCCAGAACCACTAAATCCACAGAGAGTGCAAAAATCTCATTTTAGTCAAGCCTCCATCACGACGCAATTGTAACGAGTAGTCCTGCTAAGACAAGGAGCTATTTATTGAGCCCTTATTATATGTCAGGCACCACTGTAAGTGCTGCAGGCATCTGAATTCACAGAAGCCACACAACACCCCAGTGGGGAGGCTGTTATGCTTAGGTCCCCTTCGCAGATGAGGAAGCGCGGAGGGGCTCGTCACTCAGCCCCAGGACACCCAGGAAGGACTTGGCAGAGAGGCAGGGCTTGAAGCTGGCATCAGACAGAGCCCAAGTGCTCAATCATCGTGTCATATTCTGCGTATCTAGCTTTGCAGTTTTACCCTCAAACATAACTGACATAACATTTGCTCCCATTTCCACCACGATAATTATGGCATATTGTTTATTTTATGCCTTCATTAAGTAGGACAGATAATGGCCGTTTTTACAGCTCATTATTAGTCCTACAACGCACACTGCTCCTGTGAGAAACAAAGATTAATCTTCCTACATCTGCACGGACTCCTGGTTGGGGCCGTCACGACAGCGAAAAGGAGGAGCCGACCTCAACCTCATCAGCGGACGCCCTGGTAAACGCTCACATGGCGACCCATCCCCCGTCCCAGCGATTACATGAGAATTGCTGGGTGAAAACATCCCCAACTTCCAAGCAGGCATGAGCCATTTCAGAAAAGCAACTTTCTGACTTTCAGAGTAAGAGAGGAAGGCATAGCCATGGTCCCCGAGGACTCATGACGTGCAGAGGAAGCTTCTGACTGGCTCAGCATGACTCCTTCCTCTAAGACCTGTCCGCCCCAACTCCATGGGCACATTCATTGGACCAGAACAGTCAGCTGACTCCAGATTCCCTCATGGAAAGTGGAACTGCAAGGCTCTTCGTCCAGCCCCTACTGCTCACATCAACTGAGGTGATGTAAACATCAAGGCCATGAAGCTGTCTTGCTCGACCGAGAGCACCCACCTGCAGACAAAAAAGCCTGATGGAGACACACAAAGAGCCAGGGACAAGGGACCATGAGTCCTAGAGTGCCGAGACAGGCAGAGGCGCTGCTCTGGTTCCTGACGTCTTTCTGGTTCTCAGCGCCATCCCCCTGGAAGCCCTGGCTCCATTTCCTGCCTGCTGGTCCCATAAAACACCCAATAAATGCCCCCCTTTTGCTTATTTTCCTTGAAATCAGATAAGCCTAGAAAAGGTAAACGTAAACATTAGCCTGGTCACGTGAGGTGACCCTCAGCCACCCCCATTAAGCAGGACCATTTAAAGCGCTGGGGCTTGTTTGGGCCTCATCCACCTCTAAGGGGAGAGAGGGGGGTGGGATCATGGAAGGAGCCCCGGGCTCGGCCATCTCAGCGTTCAGGCAAACCTGCCTTTGCACCAGCAAGCAAGCAGGGATCACCATGTTCAACTGGCCTGATCTGCAAGTCTCTGGGAGGTCCAAATGTGATCATGGATGGGACTCTGGGCTGTGCTCTGCTGTGAGCAATTTCTCCAGGAGTGCTAGGTGTGCCTTAAAGAGGGAACACAGAGCTGGGCACTTAAATATTCTCCTGCGTTTGTAGCCAGTTTCCTTCTGCCTGAAATAATCAGGAATAACTTAGGTGGGACCTCAGTAAACTTCATTTTCTCTAGGATAAATATAAGCACGTGGCAAAGCCAATGGGAAGCCAGAATTTCAATTTCTCAGATATTAAATTAGCCAGTGACTAGAAAATTCTGCATATATCTGGGATTTTCTAGCAGGTGGTCCTAAACATTACTCATCAAAGTGAAAAGACTTCCTGAGTTTAGGACTCATAAGCCCCCTGACGGCAGAAAACCAAGTTTATCTTTCTTCAAGATGCTGAATAATCGATGTCCCCCTCCACTTTCTCAGCCCCTCCTTGACAACAAGGATGAAGTTGTCACCCCTATGGCCTCCAGTGAGGCAACAAATACAATGGAATATTCTGTGTTCAAGGGAAAAAATATGAAAAGTGACAATCTTATTTTTTTAACGTTAAGAATTTTATGAGACTTAGCCACCAGCTTAAAAGTAAAATCTTAATATATCAGGCTGAATGAAATATGTTGATCATATGAGCTCATTCGAAAGTCACACATAAAAAGCATGATACAATATGCATTATAAGGATTCCGGTCCCCTCTTCCTACTGCATAGAGAGGCAAAGTGCATTACTTTTTTTTTTAGCAACTGGAAGGTCATGTAAAGGACACTGACAAAAATGTCCGGGCCCTCCAAATCCACATCTCTATAACTTCAGTGAAAATGCATCAAAAGCTAAGGATTTTGCAACCAGCCCCATTATCAATATACCATATTTCATTTATCCTAAAACCTTCTGAAATCAAGATACACCTGAAAATTATCTCTGGCAGCGCTCTTTCTCGTGTTTTCTCGGTGCGTCTTACAATCAATGGCATCTCACGGTCAATAAAACAGAAGCTATTTGGGGAAGGCGCCACCCCTCACAATTCACACCACCTTCCCAGCCCTGAAAAGCACTAACAAACCCACAAACTCTAGCCGCATTCTGGAAATCCCGCTTTATCTGAAAGGATGAAGCAACAGCAGTGGCTAGATGTCCTCACTACATCAGACAGAAATGAAACGTAACTCCCATGCAAGGATCAGAGAGAACAGCTCTCCACAAGTCAAACAAGACCTCTGGGATCAGAAGCCAAACAAGTGTTTTTCCTTTCTTAAAAGCTTCTAACTAGAGTATTCACTTTGGAGAGAGGCTCCTATCTCAGGGAGGGTAGGAGGGGAAAGAATCACCCTCAGAATGACTTCAGTGAAGAGCTTACAGACCAGCACGGGGCTCGGTTCAAGGGAGACAAGCTTCAAGTTTAAACAGTAATTTGTGCATAATTATCCTCACAGGTTGATACAAGATAGTTAGATTAAATAAATTAATCAAAGTACAAATTGTGCTGGCAAGCTCCAGCGTCTGGCTTCTCCTAAGGCCAACCTGCCAGCAGCACCAGGGCTGCGTTTCACAGCCCCCAAATCAGAGCTGGCAGGTGACGGGGGCAGGAGAGAGGCAGTCACACTCCCAAGCAGGGGAGCCAAGGTGACAATCAGAGGGGCGGGCAGAGGGAGGGCTCCGCTGAGCTGTAACAGTGGAAGCCTTAAACACAAGATCCATTACAGCCCGAACACCCACAGCCATTTACACATCACGGTTGGAAATAAATCCTCGGGAAAGCAAATTTCAAGGGGAAGCAGCCATTAATACGCCTTGCCCAAAGCCCAGCTCAAGTCAGATCTCTTGTCTGCCAAGAGGTGTGACCGGGACGCTCTCTTTCTCTCACCGGACCCCCTCACTTGGAAGTCAGGTTATTATCAATATATTAGGATCAATGCTAATCTATTTCATTAGCATACTCCTAAGAACTAACATTTATTGAGCCCTGGGCGAAGTTCTTTACTTAATGCTGGTAACCCAAGGAGGTAAGAACTATTATGATTCCCATTTAAAAGATGTGGAAACTGAGACTCAAGGACCAAGGGACCTGCCCAAGGTCACCCAGTGAACAAACCACAGAGCCTGGGATCAATCTAGATACATAGCTACACTGTCAGGGGAGGAGAGGAGGTTCAAGGTAGAAAAAATATTATCAAAGGAACGAAAACTGTTTCCATTTCTTTGTAAAAGATTAATTGATTTGCATGAACATGATCCCATGTGTAGAGATTCGTGGTAGAATTAGTAAGCGGGTCCCTGCTATGAGGTGAAGTAGCAGCGACCCACAATCTGGCAGAAACACAAACCCATGGCCACCGGCACATAGACACAGCCCAAAGAAGCTGGGTCAAAGGAACAAGGGAGAAGTGTTGACAGAAAAGTTGTAAAACACCGCCTTGATCTTTTCGGCTGTCAGCTCCATCTATACCCATCAAGCCAACTGATAAACATCTTTCTTTGCAGTTGGTGGGAGAACAAGCACACAGGGACAGCATCCGTTGCTGCCCTCCGACTGGGACCCCTGCACAGTCCCATTCAATGGCCACGTCTCTCTGGAAACTTCATCAGAGTGTCACCCTTTCTGAGCTTCTCTGCAGGAAACCCTTTGCACTCTCCACCCGTCACACTCCATTACTCAGCTTCCAAATTCAACTTTCAAACAAACTGTCTCAAACATCTCCTATTTTCTTTCAGAGGAAGGCATGCACGAGCTTTGCCTTTGTGTCCTGTCACCCCAAGCTCCAGATAATACAGTCACCCCTCATCTACAAAGGACTGATACAAGACTCTTTCTGCAACACTGAAAGATACTTTAGGAAAGAAAGCACAGGCAGGAGGAGAGGGACCACGGGAAGGAGGGACAAGGAATGGGCAAAGCCGTGAGGGATGGAGGCTGAACCTGGACTCGGGGAAGAAGTCCTCAAATCACAAAGTGAGCCAAGGCTAAAAAGACTGAAGGCGCCTGGTTCACAGCACACTCCTGCAGCCGTGCCCCACGAGGTTCTAGGGCTTGGCTTCGGGAGGGTCTGTCCAGCCCACCGCAGTCAGAGCTGGAGGTGAGGTTGTAGACATAAAAATAACAATACTCCTGGGGACTTCCCCGGTGGTCCAGTGAGTAAGACTCTGCACTCCCAATGAAGGGGGACTGGGTTCGACCTCTGGTCGGGAAACTAGATCCTGCATGCATGCTGCAACTAAGAGTCCACGTGCCGCAACGAAGATCCCTCGTGCCACAACTAAGACCTGGCGCAGCCTAAATAAATTTTTAAAAAATAAATTAAAAAATAACAATGCTCCTAGACCTCTTGATGTTTGTTACAAGACTGTGCTTTTTATACTTATGCTGGTAGTAGTTTGCAAATGAAGTTTGATGTGGCAGACTTTTAAACTATATTGTTTTAGCTTGAATATTCTATACTTTTAAAAATTTTTTTATAAATTTATTTATTTATTTATTTTTGGCTGCATTCGGTCTTCGTTGCTGCACACGGGCTTTCTCTAGCTGCGACGAGTGGGGGCTACTCTTCGTTGTGGTGTGCAGGCTTCTCACTGCAGTGGCTTCTCTTGCTGCGGAGCACGGGCTCTAGGCGCACGGACTTCAGTAGTTGTGGCACGTGGGCTTCAGTAGTTGTGGCTCGTGGGCTCCAGAGCGCAGGCTCAGTGGTGTGGCGCACGGGCTTAGCTGCTCCGCGGCATGTGGTATCTTCCCGGACCTGGGATCGAACTCGTGTCCCCTGCATTGGCAGGCGGATTCTTAATCAATGAGCCGCCAGGAAAGTCCCTGAATATTCTATAATAAGCTTTTATAAAGTATAACATGCTAAATCACTACAAAATTTGTTGTACTGTAAGAAGGGTGTAAATAGTTTATTAATAAAATGCTCTGTATGCAAATTTAAAAGAAAAAGAAAAAACCAATACTCCTCTCTCTGTGGCAGTGGTGCTTGAACTTGTGGGGGCCACAGACCCCTGAAAGGATCTTGATGAAAGCTGAGGATTATTCTCCTGAAAACTGGACCTACATACATTCAGGACCCAACAGAAGTTTGACCGCAGACCCCAAATTAAGGACTCTTAACTTTTGTGAGCTACTTTTTGACGACATATATTTTATCAAACAAAAACAGGCAAGCAGCAATCAGGGTGGGAGGGAGTGGACAACCGACAGGCACAGAATATATATAATTCAATGCCCCCTCCAATCAAATGCTTAAATTATTTCTATGACATCTCGGCCACATGCCAGCAGAGGCCGCAGGAATGGATGAGTACTGTTGTGACGACCAAGATCAGAGATCATTTCTACGGTCCTGAAGCTTTGGGGAGCTAAGTTATGTTTTAGCAACTCAAATTTAAAGATAACAACAACAAAACCCTGAAAATATGACATAATATAGCTAAATTAGGGAATTACAATTCACATAAGAAATTCTCCTTTGCCAGCCCACATATATATATTTAAAATGAGATTACAGACAATGACCTTTGTGACTATAAAAATGCTTGGGGTCACAGATCTCATAGACAGTTAGTAAACTTTTGGAAGTTTGTATCCAAAGATTTTACGTAAAAGAAGAGCCATTTTCTAACAACGCCCCCGTTATAAAGACACCACCATGTTCTCCAAACAGAAAGCAATTGCCCTGCATCTGTGCCACTGAGACAGCAAAGGCACACTAGAGAATAAAAGGATCTGAAGTCGGATGATCCGTGCCTCTTCCCGGGCATTTACAACCCGCTGGCCTGGGGCAGGTCTCTTAACTTTTAGGAATCTGAGCTCCCCCTTCAGTAAAATAAGGCTAAGACGCAGAGTTATTATGATGATGAGGACAGTGACAAGAATGATGGTAACTAACACATACCAGCCCTCTTCTGAGCCCCTGCATATACTAAGCTTTTGATCTTCACAACAGCCCTGAGGGAGGAAACTGTCATCAACCTCATTTTACAGATCAGAGAACAGGAGTAAGTTGCCCAAGGTCACAAGTAGTAAAGAGAAGAAGCAGAACTTGAACCCAGGCAGGCAATCTGGTTCCAGAGCTCCTGCTTTTATCACCACGCTACACAGCCTCTCCGGCTGGATGATATGATGAACGCTTCCACACTTTAGAGACTGTAAAGTGCTGAAACAGGGACTTCCCTGGTGGCCCAGTGGTTAGGACTCCACACTTCTACTGCCGAGGGCCTGGGTTCGATCCCTAGTTGGAGAACTAAGATCCTGCAAGCCGCGAAGCACAGCCAAAAAAATAAAGTGCTGAAATACAATATAAGACACTTCTGCAACGTTCACTGTCTCCTTTCTTTGCCCTTTTCATATCTGCCTCAAAATAAGATAATCTGCCTTCTGTTTGTATCCCCAAACTAGTTTAAAAGAAAAGACAAAAAAAACCCTTAATATTCATTACCCTTCAGTAAGTCAGGCCGTGAGTGGAATGCACAAACCAAATAAAGACATCTCAGCAGCTGTGCACCGAGGAAATACCGCAGCTAAGAGTCACCTCCTACCCAAACATCAAGAAAAGTAGGACCTGGAACCCTACAGCCCCACCTCTCCCCTCAAAAACACGTCACTGGAATTTTAATATTGACTTCAAAGACAAGGAAGCTACTTAGTTAACTCAAAGTGTTTTGTTGGTTTGTCTTCTTCTGCTGGGCCTCGCTAGACATTGGAAATACCCTGGTGAACAGGCGGGCAGCGTCCCTGTCCCCTGCCCCAGCTATCGGTACTTAGTCTATCACGAATCACGCCACGATGTGGGCAAGGGGGGCTGCAGGAGTACCGGGGGTTACCTCACCCTGACTTGGGGAGTTGGAAAAGACTCTCCTGAGTATGTGACCATAAACAAATGGAAAAATAAAGTGAGAGAATATTAGCCAAACAAAAAGAGGGGTGGGGCCCGCAGAAATAGGCCACTTCAACAGCATGAGGGCAGGAGGGCATGCAGGCTGAGTGCGGAGCTGGGGTACCATGTGATCCAGACCGTTACCAGCTACATTACAGAGTCTGTCTTCATCCTGAGCGCAAGAAGAAATCATCACCATATTTTAAGCAGGAGACTTGTGAGATCAAACTTGCACATTTAAAGGTCACTGATGCTATGTGGGGAGAGATAGGAGGTGGTGAGACAGGGAGGCCAGTTAGGAGACTTCTGCAAATGTCCTGGCTATGAGAGAAGACGCCCTGAAGGAGGGTGGGAGTATTCGCTCATCCATTTAGCAACAAACACTTACTAAGCGCACACCAAGCACTAGAAACCATGGTTCGACCCCAGTGCTGGAGGTGTAAGGGTCCAGCGCAGCTGACATGCAGAGGGAGTGAAATCCAGGAGGCAGGGATGCTGCCTGATTGATCTTGCTGGTTGTCCTTAACCCACCCCAGAGCCAGTGTTTCCAGCACTCCCCTGGCCATCGGCTCCCAAGGTCCCACCTCCCTATGAGGCTGGCCTTATCTGACGAGTGGGGGTAGAAGGTGGAGGTACAGTGGTTGGGAACCGCCCTCCAGACCCCACCGGGGTGCAGATATTGTCAATGTGCCTTTAGGATCAACCACTAACTGGAGGCTTACGAGAGCCCTTTCCCATCTTGTGACTCATCAGAATAAAGCAACTCCACCCTCTGCGAGCCAAGAGTTCTGAAAACCTTCCTCAAAAGCCATACGTGCCCATCACTCTGTGACTGAGAAGGACAACACTTCACAATTCAGAGGACGTCTCAACAGGAAAGGCAACGTTCCCCACAAGACATCTTAACTAGGAAATTACCACACTCCGGTTCTATAAGCTGAGGCCCCCGAGCACGGCATTTGGGCCGAGGATTCCAATGAGCTGCCAGCAGGATAATGTGGTGACGCTCTCTGAGCTACTGTGAAAATGCATTAAAATCTCAATGTTTGAGCTCATCCAAGCAATTAAAATGAACACGGACTGCTCTGTTTTAGACTGGGAAAAACAAGGATAGGAGAGCGTTGGCCTCTATAATCCTCTGAGGCTTCTCGGAACATTTTAAAAGCATTTAGATAGCACCTTTGCTATCCAAACCAAGCTGATGGTAATCTAGTTAACCAGCAACATCTCCACTGGCTCAAATTAAGTGCTACGGGGGAGAGGGCATGGCGGACGGGAACTTGCAGCGCTGAAAGGAAACGCGTACCCACCAAAGGCTTCCTCTGTGCTGGCCCCGCGCTAAGAGCATCACCTGCCCAGAAAAATAAGTGTCTTCACAAGCATTTTTCAGGTGAAGAGGACGAAATCTGGAGAGGAACTGTATAACATACGGAAACCATCGCAGTGATTTTCACAGGAAAGAAAATACAATTCCACGTGATCACTAAACAAAACTCTTCAACGGTTGCCTCCTCATTTTCTGCTAAGAAACAGAGGTCGAGAATTTATTTTATCTTGAAACTCGGGTGGTTCAAATTCTCGTCACAAACACCATGGATGATGTAGGATTTTGAATCAACTCATTCTCTGGGAAACATACTGAATTATCAAGGTTGATTTTAAATAGAGAGCTAGACAAATGATTGGATGGACGGCCAGGCAGGTGGCCAGGCAACAGGAGAGGACACAGCGCAGGCAGCGGGCCCCAGCTCGCCCCTGGTGAGACACTGAAGTCAGTGCACAGGGCCAATCTTACCCACGGGCAAAATCAGCCTTCAGGGCTCCAGGTATTTAAATGAAATTTAAACAGACCCATTCGCTGGGAATTCCCTGGCGGTCCAGTGGTTAGGACGCGGCGCTTTCACTGCCAGGGCCCGGGTTCAATCCCTGGTCGGGGAATTAAAATCCCACAAGCCCCATGGTGAGGCCAAAAAAAATAAAAATGAAAATAAACAGACCCACTGACAAATAAGAGAGAATAACACATGTGCAGCACCCTTTGCAGTCACTAATCCACATCAAAGGAAGCGCGGGGAGAGTTCTTTCGGGACAGAAACAGTCCAACTGGGTCAGCTCTCAGGTCAACGGTGGCAGAAAGTCAGTACCCTGACTGATTGATGGGTTTTTTGCCTTTGGACACAAATATAAGATAGATATTTAGTGTTCTCTTAAAATCAATGAAAACCCCTTAAAACAAGCACAACCTGGGACTTCCCTGGTGGCGCAGTGGTTAAGAATCCGCCTGCCAACGCAGGGGACACGGGTTTGAGCCCAGGTCCGGGAAGACCCCACATGAGGTGGTGCAACTAAGCCCATGCGCCACAACTACTGAGCCTGCGCTCTAGAGCCCGTGCGCCACAACTACTGAGCCTGCGCTCTAGAGCCCGTGAGCCACAACGACTGAAGCCCGCGCGCCTAGAGCCCGTGCTCCACGACAAGAGAAGACACCGCAACGAGAAGCCCATGCACCGTGACGAAGAGTAGCCCCCACTCGTCACAACTAGAGAAAGCCTGTGAGCAGCAATGAAGACCCAACACAGCCAAAAATAAATAAAAATTAAAAATTAATTTATTTAAAAAGAAAAGAAAAACAAGCGCGACCATAGGCTACAGCAGAATATGGGCAAACTGGTGACATGCCAAGGGCAAACAAACCAGAAAAGTGTATATCACAGCAATAAATTTGCATTTGCGTTAAGCACAGGACAGAATTAAAATCCACCAAACTATAAAAACAGGATGATATTTAAGATGTCAGGAGTGCAAGACAAAATTTCCTTTATGTTCAGGCCCTGTTCTAGATAAGTTACAGGTGTCAATTAAGTCACCCAGACCCTATCAATTATGCTCCTTTCTGACAGTAAAGACAGGTAAACTGAGGCACAGAAAGGCCACTGATTAAAGGGGAAAAAAGACCAATAGTGGAGTCAGGAATTACTGTTAAAATCATGTGCTTTGGGCATGTGCTGATCAAGTTCGAGAACTGGATATATGCGGAGTTCCAGGAAGATGGGAACTGATCAGTTTCCTTCACTGAGTCTAGAACAGTGCCTGAAACATAGTAGATGCCCAATAAACACGTGTTCAATAGACGGATTAGATACTTCCTAGCAAACAGCACACTACTCAAAAGCAGCTTGGAAATTAATATGATTGAGCATTTTACACCGAGTGCAACCACTTTCTCACGTATGAATGCATGCACACACTCAAAACCTGCAGACTCTCTCGCTTCCAAATCTACTGTGTATGGTCATCGGAAGAGCGCCGAGCCCAAATGCTCAGTGGCGGCAACTACTAATAAGTGATTGATAATTCAAGAAGCCTACTGACTGAAAATCATGATGGTACGACGTAACCCTCCAACCCTAAAACACACAGAAACATCCAAACGGGGAAAAAATAAGAGCAACCGGCATCCCATGAACCCACTGGAGGACTAAGTACAATTCCTGTTAAAAAGGGGAAAAAAGTGGGCAGGGGGCTTATCTTTACACAGTCATCCCTGGGGACCCCACCCATGCCAGGAAGGGGATAAGAGGCTCCAAGGCAGTACCTTTCTTTTCATGACATGCCCAGCAAATATGCCAGTTAGTTGCTAAGATCCCAACTTCTCATATCATACTTATCACATCGGAGCTTAAAGCAGATGAGGGTACCTGCCTCTCTGAATCTGCGGGGCCTGGGGCTGCTCTGCTCATGGAGGTCAAGGCAATTGCCCTGAGCCACATCCATGCCTGGGCTGGGCCCCGCGCAGTCTTGGTCTGCGCACAGACTGCAGCTGTCAATGGGTCACACCCACCGCCATGGTTCCCTCTGATACAGCATGTGGACTGACCACTGCTCCTGCTTCACTGACAGGGGGATCAGCAGACACAAAACCACAGGTAAATGGCAAGATTTTAATGGGCTTCAACAGTGGAAGAAACCTCTCTGCTTGCCTGGACATCCGGATGACATTCCCTTTTCAGGCTACCGAACACTGCGGGTCCCAGTTAGAGGGCTGGCGGTGTGGCCCTTGGACAAGTCGCTCTCTCTATAAAAGGAGGTGCGCTGCCCCACCTGATCGTGGAGGTCCCCTTGAGATCTAACACTTGGCCAGAGGGGGCACAGTGCCTGGAGTCTGTTTGGAAATATGGGGAGGCTGGGAGGGGGCTCAATTACGAGTGTCTACTGTGTCCCCGACGGGAGGCCTTCAAAGTGACACCAGAGCCCCAACCCTCGAGGGGAGGGGACGGACCTGGAGGGCGAGCAGCTGCGGCAGTGCGATCAGTGCAGCTGCTGAAAGCCTGTGGGGCAAACACAGACCAGATCAGCTCTGCCTGGTCACTGTGGAGGCTCCTCTGCAGCAGCGCTTTAATCTCTGGGCTCCTCCCAGAGGAACCGGGCTGCGTCTAGCGGAGCAGCCCCAAACGAAACTAGAGATTTCAGAAAGAGCCTCCAATCCACAGGGTTGAGGCAAGCTTGACGGTGCAACAAGCTACTGACTTGCCAGAACCTACTAGATGAGTATACTGTCCCCGGGGGGAGTGAGGGTCTTGGGAGTTTCGGTCACTTGGTCAAGTCAGCGAGGAAAAGCAGCAGGCTGAGCAGGGCCCCGGCCCAGGGAGTGCGGCAACCAGCTCCAGAGAGGCCGCGGGAGCCTCCCAAACAAACACGTGACTGCTGCAAAAGAAGGGGAATGTTGACGGCACAGGCACAGGACCCAAGGGCAGAGCTCCCGAGCCCAGCCCAGAGGTCCTTAAGATTAGGGCATGGCCGCCAGAGAAGGGATAAAGCCTCTAGGCGCTCCCTTCCACACCTCCTCCCTTTCAGTTCCCCCACACCCAACAACAACACAAAGCTGCAGAAGGTCAAGGGCAAGTAAATAGCAGCGGACTCAGAAGGGAGGAAACTCAAACTGGTCGTCATCTAAAAAGGAAAGAGGAAGAGATTTACAGGCTTCAATTTACTAGGAAATAGCTACCTGCAGTCAACTATTTACTAAAGGCCACTATACATCCTACCCTGAACCTGAAACCTTATATACAGTTTCTAATTAGACATTCGGACCAGTCCGATGAGACTGGTATTATGTCCGTTTTCTAGCCCAGCAGGCTGAGGCTCAAAGGTGTTAGATAACACCCAAAGTCTAAGTCCTAACACAGGACAGGGCTTACCCTTGTGGGGATAACGAACAGGCAGAGGAGGATAAAAGCTGTCACAGGTGTAAACGCAGGGGCACCTGATCTGGGTACATCTCAGAAGACTTCCCAGAGGAAGTCTAAGACCTAAATGCCTAAGACTTTTCCAAAGAAAGGAGGGAGAAGGAAGAAGAGCGTGTGCAAAGGCCCTGAGATCAGAAGATTCTGGGGAACCGCAATGCATTTTGCAAACAAGAAGTGGCAAAAATAAGAGCAGGGAAAGCGGGAAGGAAGGAAGCTGAACGCTGAAGGATTCCCGATAAAATGACATGACGTCGGGCATTGCTTTCAAATACTCCAGTCCTCACCCCTGACCCCCAGAAAAGAGAGTAGGGGGATGTGGAAATCAATGAAATAAGAGTAGCAAAATATTCTTAATTGTTGAAGCTGAGTAGACAATGGCTCATTAGATAATTCTCTTACTTTTGTGTAATTTGAAACTTTCCACAATAAAAAGTTTAGGGGTTTTTTCCCCCAGAAAGAAAGGAAGGAAGGGTGGGGGCTAGAGAAGGGAGCTGGTGCCAGGCCATGAGGCCCTGCACCCGGACTGCTAATGGTAAAGGTCATCTGCCAGGCTCTGCGCTGCATACTCAAGAGAGTATTCACGGAATCCTCACAGCCACCCTAAGACGCAGGACTGTTCGTGCCACTTTGCAGATGAGGAAACTGAGGCTAAGAAGTCTGGCCAAAGGTCTGTCTGCTTCTGGACTCAGGCCCCTGGGTACGATAACTAAAATGCCTCCCAATGCCAGCCGGGAGCTGGAATTAATCCTAAGGGAGATGGAGGAAACCACTGAGGAGCAACCAATCAGGTGTCTTCTTTGTCCAGGTCCCTGGGAACTGCCGAGCGGAAAACGGCTGCAGTGGGTGGGAAGGGGCAGGAAGCCAGAGGGGAGGCAGTAGCATTGCCCCAAGCAATAAGGGGGGCCTGGGCTCAGGCAGCGGCAGTCAAGGTGGGGAGGAAAGACTAAGCGGTTTTGGAGAGGTGGCATCAGTAGATCTTGGTCAGCAGGTGTGAGGGTCCAGGCACCCCACCACGAGGAGCAGGTCTGGGGGCGGGGGCAGGGTTTCCGTCCTGGGCTCCTTCTACCCGAGAAGCCTGTGAGTCCCACGTGCAGATGTCCAGCGGGCACTCTGACACGGGTCAGGATCTCAGGCGAGCTTCTAGGCTGGCTGGAGTGCGGTGTCATCCGTGCACGGCTGGCAAGTGAAGCGGCAAAACAGATGGGCTGGCCCAGAGCAGGCGTGGACCACAGGAGAGAAGCGCTAGTTCTCTCTCAGCTCTTTCCCAGCCCACACCCGCCATGAGGAAAAGAAGACAAGCAAAAGGGGAGGCGTAACATCATATTCTTTCTGCACTTATAATGGTACACGTCCTTCCCCACCGTCAATGTGCAACTCACCAGGAACAAAAATGATATGGGACCATTTCCTGTCTACTAAGCATTCCTGGAAGAGAAGAGAAAGTGCCTTTTCAGGCTCTGGTTACAATGTACACAAAGCTCTGGGCAAACCGCACAAACCCAATCAGCCCAGAAAAGGCTGCTATAAAACAGCCAAAGAGGGACTCGGGCTGAGTTCCCCTCACCCCCAGCCCCGGACAGAGTGACTCCTGCAGGGCACGTGGGACACACAGCCAGCAGCCTCTGCAGCCTGCTCAGGGTAGCTTCTCAACAGAGTTTCTGCTCCTTTAGAGAAAAAGAAGGAGGGAATCACACATCTGATTCCAGGCCACAACAAAGTGACAATTTTCAGAAACCACAACTAATAAGTAGAACATAAAGATATGGAATTAGGCCAAAGCCTTGGGGTGGAACCCACTTAGAACTATGGGGGCATCAGGTGATTTTCATGACGGCTTACACTCGGTGTGTTACAGGAGGCTACTGCTGTCTAGAGAACCTCTGAAAGGTAATCTTCCCCTAAGGGCCTCTAGGGCTGCTGCTCTATCCTGGTCTGTTCTGAGATGCTCTGTAGCGTACACAACAGTTGTGCTTAAGAAACGTTACTGGACAAGAATTACTCTCCTCTGCTCCCCAGGTTACACTTTCATTTCCAAAACAATGGAAATGCATAAATGATTCCACTGCTCCTTCCCAAGTGACAGCCAAAAGGGACTCGAGAGATCTTCAGTCCAGCTCTTCATTCTACCAACAAGGAATCCAACAGTATCTAGAAACCCCAGAGATTGGTTTTGTTTGGTTCTTTTTCCTGTTTGGTTGTGTTACTCTTTGTTCTTTTCATAACGGCTCACACAGTATCAGGGCTTTGGGTGGGGAGGGAGGAGAAGGGTGCAGGGTTTAAGGCCAACTAGGGCAGCCACTATTGCAGTCAAACTCACTCTGCTGGTAAGTTCATGCTGAGTGACAGGGAGCCAGGAAGGTTAGATTTAGGTGGAAGAACACCTCTAAGAATGGTACCTGCACCTCTGCTAATAATAACAATCCAGAACAGTGCGTGGTCCAAAGCCACGATGATTAAGGCTTTGGGGGGCATTTAAGTGATTTTCTTTCCTCATTATGTTCTGAATGAATCCATATTCCCTGAGTGAGTCGGGGGTGGGTCTGGTGATAAGGAAAACACTAGGAACAGAAATTAGTTACTGATAACACACCAAGTGGGATAATCCCTAAGAGGCTGATGGGGTTGACTCGCCTCTTCCCAGTTTTCGCACTTCTGTCAAAACAACAGCTGCCGCAGAACACCTGACATCAGGTGCTGTCGCTCAAATCAGGCTGACTCAGTCAACTCCGGACGACTTCTACCACGTCCTACCCGCTCCTGAGCACTGGCTGCCAACCCGGCTCTCTCAGGAAGGGAACACCAGGTGACAGGCAACACAGATGAAACTTCCAACCTCAGCCCTCAAAGAGCTTATCATCAGTTCACCAACTGACCTCACCTTTCCTTCCAAATTACGCTTCTGGAATCTGGCCCTGGCCTCCAGCACAGGACCTGAGAATTTTCTCTCATCTACCAGTAACACAACTAAATTTCTCAGTAATGGCCCAAACACAAGCAAGCAAACCACACAAGGGGCTGTAAACTAAAAATTCAACAGAAAACCCTTTTTACTTATTCTTTCATTCATTCAGTGAATTTTAATTGACTGTGCACTGAGTACCAGGAGCCCTGCTAGGCGCTGGGGACTCCCCCCTGGGAACGAGAGGGACACTGTCTCTCTCCGCAGGGACCTAAAAGAGGACGGGGCCCCTAAGGGAAAAGGCTCCGTGTTGCAGTTTTAACCAATCCTACCCGTTAGCTCCATGATGCCAAAACGTCAAGAGCACCTTCAAGGCTGGATGTGAGGGACATGAATGTTACAGCAACTTAAAGCCACTGAGTAACCAGATTCTGATGAGAACAGCTCGGGAAGGTAGAGTGGAGCAAATGTCTTCAGCCTTTCCAACTGAATACCCTTGTAATTGAAATTTGCTCTTTCTCTAATAAAAGTGAAAAATTAAGCATGCAAAAACAAAGAAAAGGCAGCGCCAGCCCCTCCTCAGGGCCCATTTCCCAACCCGGGGAGAGAGCGACACTTCTGGGGTCTTTGCTGCTTGAGACATCACCAGGAAAAGGCTGAAGTCTTCGCCCCCTTTTCAGGCAAATACACAAGCAGCCTCCTGCCATAAACAAACGCAGAAAGTCAAAGCCGGAAATCAAAGCCTGGAGACAGGACACTGGAAACCTTCGGACAGGGGCCTTGAGAATAGTTCAGCCTAACTCTCAGCATATCTGAACGTAATAAGAACAGTCCAGAACAGCGCCTGACCCCAAGTCATGATGATTAAGGCTTTGGGGGGCATTTAAGTGATTGTCTTTCCTCATGTTCACATTCACTATCTTACAGCAAGGACCGCGTTGACGTCAATTATTTTTTGCCGTCGTCGAGAGCTTGTCATCTCTCTACAGAACAATACTCTATAGGTGCACAAGAGTTGAAAGCTAAATTCTTTCCCCAATTCAGCACGGGAAAAGTGCTGCTCCCAGCAATTTGACATCATTTCATTAGATTAGATTAAGTTTTATTTTTTTAGGTTAATTTTTAAATGTGTTATCCTAACAATTATGCCAACTACCATGTAATTAACATTCTGACTGACTTTACAAAAATTACACAATCCCCTGAAGAAAATAATTAGTCAGTAAGCATGAATGAGACTTCTCTATGGCCAATGGCACATAAAATAGAAAGTTCATCACATAATGGGTGGTATCAAAGCCTTTCCCACACTTCCTTCAATTCTTAGCCAACAGTGCAGAAAGCTGACATTGGCAAGTTACCCTAAACTTCACCTAACATATTAATGCACTTTCCGGTTTAAACTCGTCGAGGGTAAAATGAAGAATGATGAAAGCTTTTGCCATTAAAAAGCTCTTTTCATTTGTAAGAGAGGCATGATAAACATATATCATTGCTGCTTCCATATCCCCAGCTGGAAATAAGAATACTGGCTTGTTTCTTGGGGCTACTTCTTGAGTTTATTAAAGAAATGTACATAAGGCATCCTTACCCTTGTTTTCCTCTTTCCTTTCAAGGTTTGAAGTACAGTATGTGTATAATAGATCTTAAATCCCTTCCAGAGTAAGGTAAGGTATAAATGAGCAATAGTCAAATAGGACACTATCTACCATAACAGAAATAAAAAACGTTTCCCCTGTAGCCCACCTTTGAATAACTGGCAGGGGCTGCCTAGCCCCAGAACAGAGTTGTGAGCCCAGAGGTGGCCTTAGCAGGAAAGAATACAGAGGGTGGTTAGTGACATCTGCCCTGGACAAGAGTGACAGTTTCAGGACCATGTCCCATGTATTTGCCATCTCCATCCTTCAGTAAACCACTAAAAATGAGTAAAATGTGATACCAGTTTATGAATAAAATATAACATATGAATTGCTCCTGTGATGAAGGTTAAAGGGGGAGAAATGTTTGCTATAGTCAAAACCTTAAGCCAAACCTGATGAAAGCATCCAGTTTTAGAGGAAAGAACACTGACCTACATCAGGAAAGGCAAATTCTAGTCTAGCTATGAAGCCATGAGCAGGTTGGTTCACTTGGCCTTGGTCTGCTTGGCTATAAAATAAGGGGGTAAGATAAACATCTCTTAAACATTCTCTTTATTTTGCCAATTAATGTTTTAAGACTCCAAAATCCCCTCTCTGCTGGGGCACTCGGAAGCTGGTGGAACAGCAGTTACTTCAGAGGCACGCACCAGGCCAGGACATGACTGAACCCCTACACCACTCACACTGCTCATATGGGACCTAAAATCTGTGATACATTTCTACATCTAGTTTTAAGCTGTAGCATCTCCAGGACAAGAATTTCCACATACGTAATATTTCTTTTCCTTAACACACCCTCTTTTCCACCTGAGGGCAAGGGTGGGGGGCAGGGACAGGGTCTTCTATTTTTATACTCTAATAAATTCAGCAAACAATTAAAACTACCTTCATTCAAAAGTTAAGAGTCATCACTTCAAGTTAAAACCAGTCGCTTCCACTGAGTCCCACGCACTCATGGTTTCGAGATCAGCCTAAATCTTCCCACCAATGAAGTGTCCATCCCTCAAGCCTATTCCAAGAACATTACCCACGTGATACATGAACACAGCTTCCACGTCCAAACGCCAAAAAGCAAGACTTTCTACCAGGAGTCCTACCAGAAATAAGTCACCTACAGATCAGATCCCACCCAATCACCAGGTAAACTCACATTAGGATGTCCAAGCGTGCCCCTGGGGAAATAAGGATGCTCAAACAGAAAACCCTGAGAGGGCAGGGCTATCTGCGTAGGGCCAGAACAGTCTCATGTCTGGCCCTGGCAACTGCAACAGACATCTCTAATTTCTTGTCTGCCCTGCGTCCTCTCCTGCCTCTATCCAATTCCAAGCAGCCCCAATTCCTGTGGTTTAGCTGATCTGCACTGGGCAGTCAGAGAATCCCACCCCCTTAACTCAATGAGCTGTCTGGGTAGGTAGGGGCCACCTACCAAACAGGGCCAGAATCCGTTTTCAGGGTCTGGTGTGGACACCTGGAGATCACCTAGTAGAAGGACCACGCAAACCTACAGCTGCCAGTGTGTCTTTTCCACCACTGGGAGATATCAGGCCAACACTGGGAAGCAGGCGTAGACGGGGCAGGAGAGTGACAGATCCCCATACCGCCTGGGCACCCTGATCCTCGAGACTGAAGTGGGTCTCTGTCAACAGCAGCCCAGAGCTTGGAGGACAAGCCTCATAGGTTAAATGCACGCATCCCAGGTTCAAGGTTCCACTGCAAACCGAAGAATGTTAAATACTCTTCCAGACAAATTCAAAGGAAAAATTCTACACACTGGAAACACTGTCAAGGTTTACCTGTCACTTAAGACCTGAGAGGGAAAAGAACCACAGGAAAGAGGAAAAGGATGACGGATAACTGGAGGGGGCAGAGCAGTTCACAATCAGTAACTGTAAGAACTATTATCTCCAGGGAGGTAGCAGTCTAATGAGGAAAGCTTCCCAAAATGTTCCAAACATATATTCTAGCTTGCTCTCAGCAGCAACAAAACGAAACACAACACAATAACGCACAGCGCCCGAACAAGAGGAACTTGTTAGTAAACAGACTAACTGTTTCCAGGCTTCTGAGCCTAATTGCTCCTGTTATTTTTACACTGCAGCTTACTTTTCCTTTACAGCCGTCCTAAGGTCTACGCCACGGGCCTGCCTACTGCAGGAAACCATGAATAGCAAATTCCAGGGAGAGCGTTTAGAACAATCTCCCTCAGACGGGTGTAGAATATTAGAGCAAAGAGAGCATTAGGAGGTTATTTATTTTATACATAGCATACACACTACTACGTACAAAATAAATAAGCAGCAAGGACCTACTGCTGGTTATCTATTTTATAGCACAGGGAACTATACTCAATAGTTTGTAATAACATGTAAGGGAGAGAATCTGAAGAAGAATACACACACACACACACACACACACATATACGTATCACTGAATCGCTGTGCTGTACACCTGAAACTAACACGATACTGTAAATCAACTATACTTCAATTAAAAAAAAAAAAGATGAAAAAAAGAGAGATGGGGACTTCTCTGGCGGTCCAGTGGTTAAGACTCCGTGCTTGGGTTCGATCCCTAGTTGGGGAACTAAGATCTCGCAGGCCACGCGGCACGGTGCGGGGAGCGGGGAGAGAGAAACAGTAATCTACCAAACTCTAGTGATGTTCTTCCATCAACAATGGGGAGGACAGGCCAAGCAACATAAACCATGTGAGTGGCTGCACACTGAGACCAGCAGTCCTTCACCTTCTGGGGGTCAGGGACCCCTCTGAGAATCTGATGAAAGCTAGGAAGTCCTCCCCAGAAACACACACACACACACACACACACACACACACACACACACACACACAACATTCTGCATGTGATTTCATGGCATTCATAAAAGCTGCTCCCTACACCCAGCAACCAGGTTAAACGCACCTGACTCTGAACAATCCTCAAAGACTTCAGAGGGAAGCCTGAAACTTCCAACTCTGTAACCCGATGCTGAATCAGAACAAAAAAGGAAAGAAAAACCCTCACTCTCTGCCTTTATGAAATGTAAGAAAACTTGCTTTTTCCTATATTAGCTCCATGTCTGACATGTCCCCCTTACCTTGTTTGACCACTTATATGCCTGAAGGAGCTGACTGTAGAGAGGGGTTTTGTCCTGCACGGGATCCAGACTCAACAGCCCGCTGTTATGGAGAGGATGGTTCTCAGAAGGCTTGCCGACCAAGTTGCTCAGCCGTTCCAGCTCACTGAAAAGTAAACAGATACAGCAAATAAACCCGGGTCCACTGAAACTCCAGTGCTAAGCCAACCACACTGGTCAACGGCTGTTCTTCAAACCGCCCATCAAAGGTCCCTTAAGAAGAAATACTTTCTGAAAGGTTAAGAAGACTAGGGCCACTTGAGACAACCCCTAACTGGGGGCTGATCTTGTTTTGCAACTGAGCTCTCTGGCGCCATGCTAAAGGAGAACAAGGGTTAAGAGCGATGAAATCAGTAAGCCTCCTAAAATCAGCCCTGAACAACTCGAATCATTCTCTGAGGGGGTGTGGGGGGAGAGGACACTTTCTGGAATTTTGAAACGCAATACAACACTGCTTCTCACTAAGAGTTTTCAGACCCACGTACAGATCAGTACCTTTGGCAGAACAGCAAGTACCTGAATAAATGATGATTATTTACCATTCACACAGAGATAGATTTGTACGTGGTGCTTCACAGATGTTAAAACTTAACAAAACAAAGAAGAGGGCTTCCCTGGTGGCGCAGTGGTTGAGAGTCCGCCTGCCGAAGCAGGGGATGCGGGTTCGTGCCCCGGTCTGGGAGGATCCCACATGCCGCGGAGCGGCTGGGCCCATGAGCCATGGCCGCTGAGCCTGCGCGTCCGGAGCCTGTGCTCCGCAGCGGGAGAGGCCACAACGGTGAGAGGCCCGCGTACCGCAAAAAAAAAAACAAAGAAGAGATAAAGTAAACAAACGGAATGGGAAGACAGCACCGAGGGGCTGTGTCAAAGAAACATGCTTCAGTCTAGCAAAATAAAAACCTCTAGAGCAGCTTGGGAAAGGGAGCCAACAGCAAAAGCACGTTCCAGGGCTTCCCTGGTGGCGCAGTGGTTGAGAGTCTGCCTGCCGATGCAGGGGACATGGGTTCATGCCCCGGTCCGGGAAGATCCCACACGCCGCGGAGCGGCTGGGCCCCGTGAGCCATGGCCACTGAGCCTGCGCGTCCGGAGCCTGTGCTCCGCAACGGGAGGGGCCACAGCGGTGAGAGGCCCGCGTCCCGCAAAAAAAAAAAAAAAAAAAAAAAAAGCACATTCCAGAAGCACACCAGTCTGACGGGCCAGTCTCAAAGCGTCAACAAAGGCTTTGTAGGGACAGCTGCTCATGCCACGTTCATTCTGGAATCTTCAGCCACCTTCTTCTTGGTACTGCTGTCTAAAGATTTAAGAAGGCAAAGGGGTGATGTCAACATTCTTAAGCTTTCTACAATGGTGAAGGGTTACAACATCCTGTATATTACCAAGGGAAGCCAATCGAAGAGGAGACGGACGAGAGGAAAGAACCACCAGCGCATCCCCTCAAGCAGGGAAAGTATTAACGGGCACTGCACCAGAGAACAGCAAGTGGATGTGGGAGTTGAGGAGGGGTGTGTGACTTCCTGGCTTTCCCCCAAAACAAGAATGGCAGCTACTTAGAGGAAAATAAATAAATAAATAACAAGAGGCTCCCATCATTTGGTCACCACCTCCTCTTCCATCCTACCTCCTCCTTCCATCTGGTTACTAAGGGGACCAAGTTGAGACGGGAAAAAAACAAAACAAAACAAAAAACCCAGCCACTCCAGAAATTATAGGATGACTAGCTCACCCAATGCCTTCCCCTGCTAAGGTCAGTTCTGAGAGGTAAAAGGCAAAAAATCCTGCAATTCTAACCCTCCTGGAAAGGACTGACTCTCATAAGCAGGGGAAGGCAAGTCCAGGACGTAACCAATTAAAAAGGGCCTACTATGTGCCAGGCATTTTACAAACATCCTCTCACTTAATTCCACTTACAAAGTAGAAGAAGGTGACTTGTAAGAGAGAAATATACAATCCTTAACCCTAAAAGACCACAAATTAATATTTGTTGGGGGGCGGGGGGAGGTGTAAGCAGAAGTGATTAAGCTGGTTAAGGCCGAGATTAGGTCTCTCTAGAGACAGAAACTTAAGAGGAACAGTGAGAGTGGGAGTGAAAGTACTGATCAGGTGGTTTCGGAAGGGGTAGGGGAAGAAAGAACAAAGCCTATTTTGTCGTGTTTGGGGGTGGGTTAGAGTGGAACTGATGAATTCCAGGTTCAGGGACGAAAACCTGGGGCCAATCAGATGGAGTGCACTTGGCTTTGGGGCAGCGCTGGGCAGGTCCTGTTTGGTACTATTTTATCAGACATGGTGGGGCCCAGCGGGCCCACAGGTGAGAACCCTGCCGAGCTGAAATGAGGAGTGGAAGCTCCTGGGGAGAGCACGTCCCCCAGTGAGAAATGGAAGGACCACTGAGGAGGTCCAGGGCGGAGGGAGACAGCCAGGACCTGGAGGCCAAGAGAAGGGAGACGAGAAAGCGGGGGTGGAGGATGAGGTGGCCCTGAGGGGCAGGTAGAGGCTTGGAGAGGAGGGAGGGGGAGCAAGAGAGCAAGGAAAATGGACAGCAGCCCCTGACTGAGAAGACTCGCGCGGGGTCGGGACAGGGCGGGAGGTCCCCGGCCCCTTCAGCCGGTACCTACTTGAGGTCCCGGTTGACCGAATGCAAGTTGTCCTGGAAGTGCGCAATGAAGGCCTTCTCCCGGCCCTCCAGCGTCTCCTTGTTGCGCATGCCATCCTTCAGGCAGTCGAACACCCTGCTCACGCTGGAGCGCAGCGCCTGGATGGCACTGATGGCCTGGGCAAAGGCTTCCAGGTTCACGCCGACACTTAACACGTCCGCCATGTTGCCGCCGCCACAGTGGGCCCTCCAAAACCAGCGAGCAAAAAGCCGCGCTCGCTGATGACGCAAGCCCTCGAAGGACTCTGGGAAATGTAGTTCTCGCGGGGCGGGGCGGCCCAGGTGATTCCTCAGAGCCCTGTCCCAGAGAGGGTTTCCACTTTAAACATGCGTGGGCAGGAAAGTGATCCCCTGGATCTGGGGCAGTCGAGCTGCACGCTCGGCTTTCCTAATGGTGACAAGGAAATACAGAAAGTTCCCTCACTTCCCCAAACTTGCACTCTTGGGAGTCATATGGAGAAGAATTGCTCAGAGCGTTAAGGTGTCCGTGGTGTAAAGGGTTGAAAAAAATGCTTCCAAATTCGTAAATCAATAGGGGAGAAGGGAAATTTCTTCCCTACAGTAGAATGCCAACTAATAAATGTAGAAGAAACGATGGAAAGAAAATTACCATTTGGCAACCGTTAGATTAATAACTGATTCAGATAGGAATTGAAGGATGCTAGTGGGTGAACGTGTGAGGAGTAATAGCATAGTTACATAGTCTCAACGTATCATTCCACAAGAAATTTGCTAATTAAGAAGGGAAAAATAATGATCCAGCAATTTCAGTTCCAGATGCATACTTAAAAGAAGGAGAAGCAGGGTCTGGAACAGATATCTGTATACCCACGTTCATAGCAGCATTATCTACAAGAGCCAAAATGTGGAAGCAACCCAAATGTCCATCGCGGGATGAATTCATAAACAACATGCAACAAGGGAATATTTATTCACCCTTAAAAAAGAAGGAAATTCTGGGACTTCCCTGTTGGTCCGGGGTTGACTCCGTCGGCACTCCCAATGCCGGGCGCCAGGGTTTGATCCCTGGTCAGGGAACTAGATCCCGCATGCCACAACTAAAGATCCCACATGCCGCAGCGAAGATCCAGCACAGCCAAATAAATAAATATTTTAAAAAAACAAGGAAGGAAATTCTGACACATGCTACAACATGTGTGAACCTTAAAGACATTATACTAAGTGAAATAAGTCAGACAGAAAAGGATAAATACTGTATGATTTCACTTATATGAGGTACCTAGAAGAGTCAAATTCATGGAAACAGAGAGTAGAATGGTGGGTGCCAGGCTCCATGTGAGTGGGGATGGGGAATCAGTGTTTAAAGGGAACAGAGTTTCAATTGGGGAAGACGAAAAAGTTCCATGGATGGTGGTGGCGGTAGCAAAGCAGTGTGAATGCACTTAATGCTACAGAACTGAACACTTAAAATGGTTAAAATGGTAATTTATGTTATGTATATTTTACCATGAAAGAATTTAATTCAGTAATGTAAAGGTAATAGGTAATAGTGACTTCATAGTGGAGAAACCTGGCTGCCACTACCCTTAAAAGAGATCAAGGTCAACGTCACCAGTGTAGGACAAACCACCCCCTGATATGATCCACTGAGGAGAGCACAACATGACTTCTGTGATATTCCTGCCAAAAATGCAAAACCTGAGTCTGATCAGGACATCTGACAAACTCAAAGACATTGGACAAAATAACTGACATCTGAAAGAGAAAAACAAATACTGTATGCCAACACATATATATGGAATATTAAAAAAATGGTGCTGATGAACCTAGGGGCAGGGCAGGAATAAAGACGCAGATGTAGAGAATGGACTTGAGGACACGGGGAGGGGGAAGGGTAAGCTGGGACGAAGTGAGAGAGTAGCATGGACATATATACACTACCAAACGTAAAATAGATAGCTAGTGGGAAACAGCTGCATAGCACAGGGAGGTCAGCTCAGTGCTTTGTGACCACCTAGAGGTGTGGGATAGGGAGGGTGGGAGGGAGACGCAAGAGAGAGGAGATATGGGGATATATGTATACGTATAGCTGATTCACTTTGTTATAAAGCAGAAACCAACACAACATTGTAAAGCAATTATACCCCAATAAAGTTGTTAAAAAAAAATCACAGGTGAGTGAAAGAGCTTAACAACCGAGTGAATGGCTTCCATGTTTCCTTGAGAAGCCAAGAGTGTAATCCGTAAGATATTCTCCAGAATAATGAATTGGCATGGTCAGCTCTCTGAGTTAACGCCTCTAAAACATGGTCAAATAAATTTGTGCTTGTCTCTAAAAAAAAAAACAAAAAAACTGACATCTGACAAACTCAAAGACGTTAGACAAAATAACTATTGACCTATACTTTCTCACAAAACACTTGTGTCACGAAAGACCGAGAAGGACGGAGGAGCAGCCCCAAATTAAAGGAGACTAAAGAAGGCATCCCATAGAGCTTCCCTGGTGGCGCAGTGGTTTAGAGTCTGCCTGCTAGTGTAGGGGACGCGGGTTCGTGCCCCGGTCTGGGAAGATCCCGTATGCCACGGAGTGGCTGGGCCCGTGAGCCATGGCCGCTGAGTCTGCGCGTCCGGAGCCTGTGCTCCCCAGCAGGAGGGGCTGCGACGGTGAGAGGCCCACGTACCACAGAAAAAAAAAAAATGCCTCCTATAATCTGGGATTTTCTTTTGCTGACCCGATTGAGACAATTGGTGAAATCTGAATAAGTTTTGTAAGTTAGTTCATAGTATTTTATAGGTGATGATGTCATGATTTTGTTCATCGTATTGTGGTTATGGAAGAGGATATCCTTGTTTTGGGGGAAGTATACCCTGAAGGGCATAAAGGAGCATTGTTACGTCTGCATAAAAAAGAAAATAATATGGATATGTTTATTTAGAGAGAGAAGGACAAAGCAAATATGGTAAAATACTAACAGTTGTGGAAACCGGATGAGGAGTATACAGAAATTATTTGTACTATTCTTGCAATTGTAAGTCTGAAATTGTATCAAAATACTTTGTTTTCAATGGCCATCGATAAGGGGCATAGAAGGTGTAAACACGATCTAGGTGGCGAGAAAAGCCTTCAGTTCTACCAGGCTGTGCGGACCAGGATTTTTAAATTCTTTAGTTTATCTCAAGCCCACTTCCTTAATCATTCCGCCACTCTTCTCCTCCTCACTCCCCTCACACCCCCTCAATTAAAATTCTCTAGTTCTGGAACACTAAAGATAAATTCTGCTCAAACACTGGGCTCTGATGTAGCTCTCCATGAGTATTTAAATTTAAATACCATTAAAATGAATTAGTAGTCCCATAAGAAAGAAAGGTGTTTTATTGTCTTGGGTTTATAGAGTTGCTTTCATTTTCTGACATATACCTCACTTTTCTAGTGTGGCCATTTACAGTGTTTCCTAAGGAGAAAGGGTAGAGATAGCAGGAAACTTCTAGGTGTGGAATTTTAAACAAGTCACTGAGCCTCACTGAGCCTCAGTTTTCCCATCTGTAAAATAGGTCTAGTAATAATACCTTTTCTTATAAAATAGCTTTGGGATTTATAACACCTTGCAGGCAAAGCTTTTGAAATATTGTTCAGCATATAATAATCACTCAGAAGATCATAGCTGTTGGAGGATGTGCTGAGAAAGTTTCTGATGGGGCTGTGACGTGTGCTCCCATCCCCCACTTGAAGATTCTTTGCACAGAATCAAGACAGGATTAGCAAGAGATCTATTCAACTTATCTCTAATGACATGACCCTGTTGCCAAGAGCTTGTCAGTAAACTGTGTGCTATAATTCACTTTTTTTTTTTTTGCGGTACGCGGGCCTTTCACTGTTGTGGCCTCTCCCGTTGCAGAGCACAGACTCCAGACGCGCAGCCTCAGCGGCCATGGCTCACGGGCCCAGCCACTCCGCGGCATGTGAGACTTTCCCGGACCGGGGCTCGAACCTGTGTCCCCTGCATCGGCAGGCGGACTCTCAACCTCTGCGCCACCAGGGAAGCCCTATAATTCACTATTTTTAATGGCCTTTTCTTATCTCCTTTGTAGTGTAGGGGGGTTGTTTTTATTTTTTTACGGTTTCTGTAGAAAATAATTTTTAACTTTTCCAAAGTAAAGTATCCGTGTCTGTTGGCTTGTTTTGGTTGTGGCTTCAGTTCATTCATTCTTTCTAGGGGAAGAGTAGAGAAGGCTAACTCCATTATCGTTTTTACTCACCTGAGGCTTAGAGAGTGTGATTCCTGCTGTATATTTTGTCCCGGGGGGGGGGTGGGGTGGGAACTGTACCAGTCTATTTCTGCCCACACCCACGTGTATCTATAAACACGAAGTTTTGCGTACAATTTCAGGGGGTTCACAGCCCCCACTAAAGCCCAAGCATGAACCTCTGGTTAGAAACATGCTCTAAGGCAGACACCACGGGAGGATGGCCGGCAGCTAACTTGTAACCATCAGGTCTCCAATGCCTTGGGCACAATAGATGTTCACTCTGTGAAAGCAGTGAGTTAACCCAATATGTTATATTTGCTTCTTAGATCCTCTCTCCAAATTATTTCCTCTCTTTGTGTACTCAGATACCACCTCTCCTTCCTGCTCAGCCTTCCTCCTATCACCCACCCCGACACACACACATACAGACAATTAGATTTTCCTTTGTCTCATTCTCTGATTCAGTGGTTTAGACTCTGATTGGCGCAATAAAGTACAAATACGCTCTGCTCCCACCGTCATTAGTTTTCAGGGTTTCTCTTGGGCTCTGCTCTTCTGGGAAACTCAGAAATTGATCAGGGGAGATATACATTTCCCCTGAACCTAGTAAGGAGTCTTTCATCACGTCAACAAAAAACTTTTCATTATGGAAAGGAATGGACAGAGTTTCTCTAAGGTGTTGTAAATTCTTGAGAATGTTGGCACATATATGCTTGCATCTGTGTGTGTTTGTGGGATAAAAATTACTTCAAAGGAGTTCATTTTGAGACATATCAGACTTTAATTATTATGATCTTATGTTTGGGTAAAAGGCAGCACCCTGCTACGAATACCTTCCAGAACGAACAAGCCATTAGCTTGGTGCTAGCAGCTCAGGCGTATTAGAATGAGCAATCAGGATTAAAGTTGTTAAATTAAAGTTGGATTTAATTAAAATATGCTGCGACTCCCATCATATTCAGAGAGCATGTGTTAAGCATTCAGACTGAGAAAGCACCTTCATCAATTAATAATTATTAAGGATTCACTAGACGCAGAACACTGCATTGGACGGTTGGGCAGAATGTCACCAGATAGATTTAAAACCAACTTTTCCTTGGATAAGCCACAGCGGAACTGAGCCACCTGTCATAGTCAATGTGGCACAAGGCCTAAGACCTTGGGGGTGGCCCTGAGGATTACACTGAGGCAGCACACGGTGCTGGGGACACGGTAGGCATTCAAGTTAGTCGTTCAACAAATACAGATAATGAATGTGCTCGACATTTTGCTAAACACCTGGGGAACCAATGGTAAAACCAGGTCCAGCCTAGCCTGATAAATATCACTGAAAATATCTTGAAGTAGATAATGTGTTCTTCCCCATTCATCTGTTTAAGGCTCAGGGCATCAGTCATTTTTAAATTGCTTAGGACCAGGTTTACTCTAATTAATTTAAGCAAGTTTGGTAAAGAATCCTCTTTTGGTCTCTTCTGAACCTACCCCCACTCCTGTTTTCCTCTTTTTTCCTGCTTCTCATGATTTTGACACAGTGATGATGAGGATGGTAACAGGGATGATGGTGACCAAAGTGGTCCCAAGGACAGAGGATTCCTGGAGGTCAGGAAATCAGCCCAGGCTCGGCCCCACTGGGGTCTCTCAGTTAACCCTTTTGAACCTTAGTTCTTGCATCTAGAGAATAAGGAAGTGGGATGGCCCCCAGAGCGAACCATCAGCCGTGTAAGATTAGAGGAACTTTTTATTAATTCAAGAGAGGGGAAAGGGAGAGAATCATTTGCCTTTAATGCCAATCACAAGCACTGCCCCAGGGTTCCTGCACTCCCAACGCATTCATTTACCTGGAGACATCCACTGAGTGAAAGCATTAAATAAGGATCCAAAGAGAGCACATTCCTGTCCTCATGGCGTTCGCTCACAGCCTAGCAGGGGAGACAGTCACAAACGGGACATGAAAAGCAGTGAGGTTCACGTGTGGGGTAAGAGACCTGAATGGAGAATTTTGGAGGCCTTAGAGAGGGTGGTCACAGCGTCCTCCTACAGAGGGGAGGCCTGGGCGAAGCTTGCCGAGGTGACTAGGGGCTATTCAGGTGCAGTTGGGGTGGGGGAGGGGTAGAGGTAAGAGAGTTCAATAGACAGTTCTAAGTGGAGGTGTGATGTGTGGAGATTAGATCTGTGTTTGAAAGTCCATTCTCTAGCTGCAGAAGTGGTCAAGCCTAGAGGCAGAGAGACTAGGAAGCCGGGGGACCTGCACCTGCAGAGCAGACAACAAAGGACCACATGAGAGCCATACTCTTCCCATCTCAGGAAGCCAGGAGGTATTTTAAATATTTTAGTAAATTATTGATTGCCCATTCAGATGCTCACTTAATCAACAACGAGCGTGTTGTTAGGGACCTCCGCTTTCTGCCATGTTCATACGTAATTAAGTACAAAACATCTCGGGAATGGACCCTTTTACCAACACATTAGGCTGAATCAAAGTGGAACAGAACACAAGTTGTTTGCGCGGGCTTGACCGCAGCCCATTTGAGGGAGGAATTGCCTTCTGATTCCATTACTGTGTTAAGTGGATGGTGCATTTTAATTAAGAGGAACCATGGACGGCCAGCACCGGAAGCTACCAACCCTGGAACCCTCACCCAGAACCTGGGGGCAGATGCCGAGCTTGTGGGCTCCCAGGGAAAGCCAAGACGTGGGACAGCCGCAGCAGCGTGAGGATCTTTGTCTCAGAAGCTCTCACTCAGCACCCCTCCTCCCCGTCACATGCCCTTCCAGCTCCATGTCCCCTCCTCCAGTTCTCGGTAAGCCTCAGGAAAGACAACACAAAGAAGGCATATTGGATTCCCGACAAAGAAACGATCCATTCACCTTGGCGATGAAGTCTTATTTTTTTTTAATGTGTTGCTTTATTTTTCCTAATTACAAATACACGCTTCCTTTTGAAATCTTGGAAGGTGTAGACAAAGCCTACGTAAGAAGATAAAGTTATGCATAGTTCCACCTCTCGACATACTGGCTATTCACACTTCCACATTATTTTACAAAATTGTAAGCTTACTATTTTCTGACCTCCACTTTTTATAATAGAGCCTAAATACCTTTCCCTATCATGAAATAGTCTTCGAAAACATTTTATTTATTGCAAGGATTCCATTCGATGGTTTACAGAATTTCTTGAATCCCCTATTGTTGACCATCTAGGCTTTTCTACCTTAAACAATACAGCAGTGGACATCCTAACTTGTAAATTTTTGTGTGTAAAGTGAACCCATTCCTTGCAGTTGATGTCTGTTCACCATTTGGCTGCAAATCACTTTCCCTGTTTGGGGATAAGAGGTGTAGAGGAGAACCAGGAGACCAGTTTCCACCTCCTTGGTATCACCAGTCCATTCTTAGAAGGCAGTGGACAGGGGGCAGATGTAGAGGGAGCACAGGTCTGGGAGGACAGACAGACACATGTTCAGGTCCCAGCTGCACCATGTAGGAGTGATCCCATGAGAGAAGTGTTTGTCTGCAGCTAACAATCACAGGAAAAGCTAAAGGTAGTTTAAAGAGAGGAGGGCTTATTGGTCTCACGTGGTAAGTGGTCTAGAGGTACCTATGGGCTGATGTAGTGACTCATCAGGGACCCACACCCTTTCATCTCTCTGCCCCAGCACCCTCAGCCTCGTTTCTGTCACTTCTTGGTTGCAAGACAACTGGGTCCCAGCTCTGCCTTACAGGCGGGAAGAAGGAGGAAGGAGCAGAAGTGGCAGCAGCAGACTTGCGCTCACACCTCGTTGGCCAGAATGACGTCACATGGCTACCTTTACCTGCAAAGGAGGCTGGAAAATCAAGTTTTATCTTTCTTTTCCAGCACTGCTGTCCAATAGACACATAATGTGAGCCACATATTTTCTACTAGTCATAGTAAAAAAAGGTAGAGAGCCTCACACCTACTCGGATGGCTACTATTTTAAAAAAGAATGAAAGAAAATAAATTTTGCCAAGGATTTGGAGAAACTGGAACACTTGTATGCTGTTGGTGGGAAGGTAAAGTGGTGCAGTATGGAAAACAGTACGAAGGTTCCTCAAAAAATTAAAAATAGAACTGCTATATTATCTAGCAGTTCCACTCTGAGTATACATTCAAAAGAATCAAAACTAGGGTCTTGATATTTGTACACCCATGTTCATAGCAGCACTATTCACAATAGCCAAATGGTGGAAATAACCCAAATGTCCACCAATAGATGAATGGATAAGCAAATCATGGTATGTACATACAATGGACTATTATTCAGCCTTTAAAAGGAAGGAAATTCTGACACATGTCACAACATAGATGAACCCTGAAGACATTATGATAGTGAAATAAACCAGTCACAAAAAGATAAATACTGTATGATTTCTCTCATATGAGGTACCTAAAATAATTGAATTTATAGAGACAGAAAGTAGAATAGTGGTTGCCCCGGGCTGGGGATAGAGGAAAATGGGGGGTTGTTGTTTGATGGGGACCAAGTTTCAGTTTTGCAAGATGGAAAGAGTCCTGGAGATTCATTGCACAACAATGTGAATGTACTTAACGCTACTGAACTGTACACTTAAAAATGGTCAAATGGTCAGCTTTATGTTATACGTATCTTACCACGATTGAAAAAACTAAGGACAAACCAGGTGAAATTTCAACAATAGATTTTACTTAACCCAATATATCCAAGATACGATCATTTTAATATAAACATCACTAATGGGATCGTTTACATACTTTTTTGCCTACTAAATCTTTGAAATTCTTTGCGTGTAGCTAGTGGCTATACTATTGAACAGCACAGCCCTAGAATAAAGGCAGGCCAGGGAGAATCAGGAGTGGGAAACAGAGGTTGGGTCAGCCAGCTTGACCCTTGGTCAGGTTAATTAATCTCCCTGAGCTGGGGGATGGGACACGGGTGGTGTTCCGTGTGACTGATGCAAGAATTATGTTGGTTAATATGTGGAAAGCCCCCAGGAAACTGTCGGGCACAAAATAGCCGCTGCTGTAAATAGTAGTCATTGCTATTCATGTTTTCACGTATCCATGGAGAATGGAGATAACAATTAAAAAGGACATTATGAGAACTGTTTCTTTAAAAGTTTGTAAGGCAGTAAGGGAAATTTGAACATATCTTGTGGGGTTTTTTTAAGGGTCATCTTTTAGAGGGACACACTGAGCTACTTCTGGATAAGACGATATAATATACGAGCTTTGCTTCTCAATAATATGGGGGGACAGAGGTAAGTGAGGGAAAGGGTGAGAGAAGATTGACTGTCAGCTGATAATTGTTGAAGCTGGTGATGCGTTTGTGGGTTTCATTATATTGTTTGATATTTTTCCATAATGAAAAGTTTGTTTTCTTAGGGATATCATGTGAGTATTGAACACGCCTTGAGTTTTTCAGAGTCTAGGTCTTTTTTTTTTTTTTTTTTTTAAGGATTTGTTGGTTCTGTTGACAGCCTGGTAGACATCAGTGGTCTAAGTGGCTTCTTGGGCACCAAAAGCAGTCAGCACACTGTCCACTGTGACGGTCGTTGCTGGAAAGGGAGAAGAAAGCATGGTATGGCCCATAATCATTTTACTCCTCCTGTATAATTTCCCCAAGAAAGAGACTTCCATTTTCTCTCCACCCAAAATGTGACGGCTTGTGTTATCTGCGCTGAGTTGAAGGCTGTTTACGTGGTATTTGACTCTATTCAACGACTTGATTTTCAGGTGGGTTTTTGTGTTTTCTTTCCATAATTGAAAATATGTAAGAGCTAACTATAGTAATCACTTTTATTAAGTGTTCAGTTACTGAAAGGCAAAGAACTTTTTAAAAAATAACAGCTTCATTGAGATAGAATTCACATACCTTAAAATTCACTTTTTAAAGGTTTTTTTTTAGCATAGTCACAAAGTTGTACAACCATCGCCACTATCTAATTCCAGAACACTTTCTGCTCCCCTTAGTCCCTGGAAACCACTCATTATTTTCTGTCTCTGTGGACTTGCCTACTCTGCAAATTTCATAGAAATGGAATCGTATGATATATGGTCTTTTGTGTCTGGCTTTTTCACTCATAGTGTTTTCAAGGCTCGCCTATGTTGTAGCATTTATCAGTACTTCATTCTTTTGTGGCAGAAAGGAATAGATATGTCACCTTTTGTTTATCCATTAAACAGTTGATGGACATTTGGGTTGTTTCCACTTTTTTTGGCTATTATGAATAATATTTCTGTGTACAAGTTATTGTGTAGGTATATGTTTTCAGTTCTCTTGGATATTTATCTAGGAGTAGAATTGCTGGGTCAAATGTTAACTCTTTTTCAATTTTTGAGAAACTGCCAGGGTTTTCCGTAGTGTCTGCACCATTCTACATTCTCCACGTCCTCACCAACACTTTTCGATGTCTGCCTTGTTGCTTATGCCCACCCTAGTAGGTGTGAACTGAAATCTCATCGTGGTTTTGATTTGCGTTTCCCTGATGACTAATGACGTTGAACATCTTTTCTTATGCTTATTGGCCATTTGTATATCTTCTTTGGAGAACCGTCTATTCAAATCCTTCGTCCATTTTTAACTTCGTCTTTTTATGGTTGTGTTTTAAAAGGGCTTTTCAAATTAATTCTGAATAATACCTGACATTGTAGTGAGCATAACTGAGCACATAGTAAAAGTTCTTTGAGATATTCATCATACCACACCTCACCCAAACTGCTAACCAGCACCCCAATCTGTACTAGATATGACAAGCTTTCATTATGAATAGCTACCATAACCAAAATATCTCCAAACCCTTTCCATGAAAGAGAACAGAGGGAGGAGGAGGATGCCATTCGTTTTCATATCTTGTGTCTCCCGGGCAACTGCTGGCATCTGGCTGAGTGATAGCTCTCTGGGTACTGCTCTTAACAGGAGAGATATGAATGCAAGTCAGCTAAAATTCAAACTGCTATTAAGATCAAGGCCATATGAATGGTGACCACCGAGTCTGAAAAGAACTTATAGAAGGGAGAGTCACTTTATCTGGGAGGCAGAAAGGGCTCACGTAGGATGTAACGTTCAAGCTAATCCAGCTATTCTCAAGTCTGTCTGAAGGATATTCTGGGATTGATATCCATAGATTGATATCCACATCTTGATTCTCAAACATTTATTCAATAAATATTGATTAATCAAATATTATAAGCCCAGGGGATTCAGCAGGGTACACGGTGAGATACAGTCCCTGCCTTACAGAGCCTACATTCTAGTGAAGGGAAGCAGATGGTAAAAAAGAACAGCTGTAGCTATAATATGTCACGTAGTGAGAACGGTTCAGAGGGAAAATAAAGCAGGATGAATGGACAGAGAAACGAGGAGGCAGCCGTTCTTATATGTTGGTCTGATAAGGAGAGCTTTGAGTGGTAACTGGTGTGAGGTTAGGGATTGAGCTGGGTGGATACCTGTGGGAAGGGCATCCCTGCAGAAGAGAAGGCAAAGGAGAATTCACAGGAGACAAGATCACATGCAAACATCTACCGTGGAACAAAATAGCTCTTGGGCCACACATCAATGTTACGTTGATGCATTCCATCAGGTCTTTGTTGGAGTCATCTCGCTCATCTCACTTTAATTCTGGCGAGTTTGTTGTCATGTTGTTTGCTGGTGGAAGATGAGAGGGAACCAGTAGGAGCAGAAGGTCTGGGGGGTCTTCTGACTGAGTGGTGTGGTCTTTAGGCCTTTCCCTTTGAGAACCTCTGTACTGATGAGAATCTGGTTTTCAGCAAAGTCCATACCTCCGAACAGACCATACCTAGAAGCTGTGGAAGGAATAGAAGTTTGGGGATTCAAATGAAATAAACAAAATATTGGCCAAATCTGGCTTCACAGAGGTTCAAGACATCTTCTCCTTTGTCTCCTTTGTCCTCTCCCCTATGGACAGGTTCCTAAAAAATTATGATATTTCTTACTGGAGAGAACCTACCAAAGTCGCGTCCTCTTCTTTCCATAAAGGAGCTGGATGTGCTTCATTTGTAGCAGAGAAGATGAGAACAGGAAGAAGGTCGTGATGGTGACCCTCAACTTACCTTTGTGTCAACCATGGGGAAGACTCCTGTGTAATCTAGTGGCAATAATGAGAACCAGTTGTAGGGAGGAAGATCTCAACCTAACATTGCAAAGGACTTCCTAGAATCAGGAAGGCAGTGAGTCCAATGACTAAAGGTATTCAAGTAGAAAAGAAATGGGCATTTATCTGGAGTCTATGCCGGGGATTCCGACACTGGTTGGTAGGGTAGACCAGAACCCCCTTAGAGCTAAGAGTCTATAATCACATTGTACTGTCTTTCTTCTAGGTAAAAATCAAGACCATTCATGAATGGGAACCCCATGGAACAACTTGAAGGTCATTTACAGTGCACTCTAAGTGTTTTTCCTCGAGTTACATGCTGTTAAGGGGGCTTTAATTAAGCTTTCCCCGCCGGGCACAACCAGGCTGTTTGTGGTGAGTGCAATATGCCGTCCCAGAATATGTCAAACTTCATTTGCAAATTATCAGACTGCTGTTTTTTTCCCAGAGCCAATCTGCAGAGTAATACGTTCAATAACTTTTGCTCTTTTCACTCTCAAAGATAGGTCTCTTTTTGGAGTCGATAGCGCAATAAATGCGGAATCTGGTGCAAATTCCAATGGAAAGAAAAGATATTGTTATTTAAAGGCCAAATAACGGCTTAAAATTAGAGTTGTGAAGGCATTGAAAAACACCAGACTTCCCAGATGGCTTGGAGATAATTCACTGTGCACTCAGTCCGTTCACACGCTAAAAAAAATACTTTTGACTCTGTTTCTCCTCAGATTGAAAGTTGGTGCCTGCATTAAACATATGTGCTTCTCTCTTTAAATTTAGCTCTGAGTCATGTTGTATTACATTAGGAATTCAGCAGGCAGGCACTTGGAAAATGTACATCAATGCGTTTATTTTTAAATTAGACAAAAATAAAAATATATGTTTAAATATATTAGGCTGTATTTTTGCCCAGTTTCAAAATGGTTGTTCTCAAGAACAGATTAGATAAAAACAATAATAACGATGATGACACTCTGATTCTGGAACGCTGCCCATTCCCAAGGATCCCAGAGCAACTTGACAAATCCTATAGCTCCTCGCCCCCAGCCCAGCTAAGCACGGGATTCGTCATTGAAACCTCCGCCTCCATCAGGGACCAGGCAGCTCCCTTAACAGCTGCAGGGCGGCCTAATTAAGATGCTCCTTCCCCGAGAGTGTCGGGTTGCTGGGCAGAAGTCAGCTAGGGGTAGGGACGGTCAGAGGGGCAGAGGCGGACAGTCTGTGGGGACATCTTTAGCTTAGAGTCTACACTGCTGAATTATTGGGCACAGAAGGACAATGCTGGGTTCAAATCCTGCCCTGTCCCTCCTAATCCATGCATCCTTGGAAAAGTGATGGGATGGGGGCCTCATGTGGGTCTCAGCTTCCTCATCTGTGAAATGGAGAATGGTTCCCATTTAGGGGTTGCTGTGAGGACTGTTGAATAGAATTCATTGAATTAATTTAGTCATTCACACAGAACAAATGTATTAAGATCTATGGGACAAAGTGGTGAATAAAACGAACGGACCCACAGTCCCAGCCCTCATGATGCCTATGGTCTTAGTGGGTAGAGAGACACTTAAGGAATAATCATAGCCATCACTATTTAATCTGAATTATGATGAACACAAGAAGAGAGTTTGCAACGTGGGACCCATCCTGATCTGAAGGCTCAGGAGAGCTCCAGCAAAGAAGTTAAAGAATGCAAACTGTTGCGTGGTGCCCAGGCACGTAGTAGGTCCTTTTTAGTCCTTTGTATGGGTTTCCTACGGCTGCTGTGACAACTGAAAAGTTAGTGACTGAAAACAACACACACTTATTCTCTTACAGTTCTGGAGGTCATTGGTCCTGAATGGTTCTCACCTGGCTAAAATCATGGTCCCCGCAGGGCTGTGTTCTTTTTGGAAACCTGAGGTAAGAATCCGTTACCTTGCCACTTCCAGCTTCTAGAGGCCCCCTGCATTCCTTGACGTGGTCCCTTCCTTCATCTTTAAAGCACATCACTCCGACCTCTGCTTCCATCTCCACATCTCCCTTTTCTGACTTTGACCCCCACCTCTGCCTCCCTTTTATAGGGACCTTATGATTATACTGGGCCCAACTGAATAATCCTGGGTATTCTCTCTGTCTCAAAATCCCTAACTTAATCATCATGGCAAAGTCCCTTTTGCCATATAAGATAACACACTGACAGGTTTCAGGGATTGGTTGGGGGGAGGTTATTCTGTCTACCACAATTCATGAAGTTTAACATCCAAAAATAAGACTAAAAGAACAGAGAGAATAGAGGGGTGGAAGTTATTAAAAAAAAAAACTATGCACAGCAGTTTCCCAGAGCTGTATGTTTCCAGATTTAAAGAGCCTTCAGAGCGCCTAGCACAGAAGCATATCAAAAGCTCCAGAGAGAGAATGTCGTACTCAAAGGATCAGTGATCAGGCACTGAACTTTTTAACACCATCACTGGAAATTAGAAGATACAGTGCAGAACCTTCATAATCCCGAAGGAAAATAAATTCCCAGCCCAGAATTTATGAATAATTTTAGCAATTAAGTCTAAATGTGGACAAAATACATTTCAGATGTACTAGGTCTCAACAAATTTTCCTCTCATGTACCCTTTCTCAGGAAGCTACTAGAGGACGTGCCCCATCAAAATGAAAGCGTAGGGCTTCCCTGGTGGCGCAGTGGTTGAGAGTCCGCCTGCCAATGCAGGGGACACGGGCTCGTGCCCCGGTCCGGGAAGATCCCACATGCTGCGGAGAGGCTGGGCCCATGAGCCATGGCCGCTGAGGCTGCACATCTGGAGCCTGTGCTCCGCAACGGGAGAGGCCACAGCAGTGAGAGGCCCGCGTACAGAACAAAAAAAAAAGAAAGCGGAAACCAAGAAAGTAGAAAACAGAGAATCTAGAAAAGAGCAGATGTAACACAGGAGAAAGGCAAAGCTTACCCCAGACAACCCAGACCACTGGTGTGCTTGGCTCACAGGTGTGCATCAGGTTCAGCACAGCAATCAGGCCCAGGGTGTAGGGCTCAAAGCAAAACATGGAATTTATAGGTTCCTGAGGTTTTTATTATATCAACAAGAATTTTATAGTTATGATGTAGTTTGGAGATATAGTTAGCTACATAGAAAACTAAGCGACCAGAAAAATTACTAACTCTGAGAAACACAAAATTGTACGAAAATGTAATCATAGTACATTGTGTGGTCTTGGCAAACAATATTTACATAAAGCATAGGACAGTAAGCACTGCATATTGATTTAACTAGAATCTATGAGATTGAGAAGATGAGTAGAGGGGAAGTATGAGAGAGGTGGAGGCGGTGAGAGAGGGAGAGAGAGAAAGGGAGAGAGCGTGTGTAAGAGAGCTAAATCCTCATTTTCTCTAGTGGAAGTCAATTAGAAGTTGCCTACAGCTGAAAACTCGAGACGGCTAAAAGAGTTGAAGGTGGCTGCCTCTGGGGAAAAGATCAGGGTCAGCAAGGGGGACCAGTTTAAAAAATAAGCCTTATATGTCTTTTTGACTTTATAAACTATGTCCATGTATTAAAGTGATCTTCAATAAACTTTAAAAACATTTTTAAAGGAGAGAGATGGGAAGAATGCTCCCTGTAAAATGCGGCAGGTGGTGGGTTCTGGGAAATGTAGCCCCTCTGTCAGTTTCAGGTTTTCTCTGATTTCAGCCTCATTAAATGGTGGGAGGGAGATGATTTCAGTAAAGGACATTACATCTGTAGGAGGTCCGGCTAGGTCACAAAGCCCCCTGCCCTCCCCAGCAATCACAGTGGCTGCTGCCAGGAGATCAAGCAGGGTGGCGGACAGGGCCCTGTGAGGTGCAGGCAGCTGTCACTGCCTGGAATCCTCCCAGCAGGCCTGGTGGCCCCGGTGGAGGGGTCAGCTTGGGAGTGACAACGCTTCCTGGGACAGACCCGGGTGGGGAGGCAGAGAGGAGGACTGGAGAGAGACTGGGGAGATGGGGTGGGGGGATGGGGCTCTTTCTTGCATTCCACTCCTGACACTCACTGGGAATGTGAATATAATTCAGCTTGCTCCGGCAGCCCAGCCAGGGCCAGTCTCCATCCTCTGCTATCCTCACCTCTCTGTTCCACCTGAGACGAAGGAAAGGGGGCAGCCCTGGCATGGGGACTTACCTGGGGAGCAGAAGGAAATGTTGCCCTCCATCAACAAGGAGGTGTCTGGCTCCTAACGGGACTACTCCTGAGATCTGAGCAAGACCCCGCGCTGCACAGGCTCTGACACTCTGGTGGTGAAGAGTTTAAAGAACATGGTCGGGCTTCCCTGGTGGCGCAGTGGTTGAGAGTCCGCCTGCCGATGCAGGGGACCCGGGCTTGTGCCCCGGTCCGGGAGGATCCCACATGCCGCGGAGCGGCTGGGCCCGTGAGCCATGGCCGCTGGGCCTGCGCGTCCGGAGCCTGTGCTCCGCAGCGGCAGAGGCCACAACAGTGAGAGGCCCACGTACCGCAAAAAAAAAAAAAAAAAAGAGTTTAAAGAACATGGTCACTTCTAGTCCAGGGATGGGAGAATGGCAAGTGACTCTTGTTGGTTTCCTCTATCTCTCTTTTAAAATGTGATTATGATCACCATCGAATTATGCTGGGACCTCAAAAGCAAAGCACATTTAAGATGTGCTGTCAAAACATTGGAGCCCAGACTTCCAGGGCCTGACATCCTGAAAGGGAGATGGAAAACCAGTCTGGAGGCCCTTGAACAGCGGACTTCTCCCTCTTGAGCCCAGGGAAAAACAAGCTTAGCCCCCAAATTCTCCACGGAACTGAAACCCATGTTTTATGCAACTGACTAGCCTGGCTGATTAGTAACAGATATTTAAAAGGTGTGTATAGTGGAAGGGTGGGTTGTCTGGGGTCAAGTGAGTTTGGAAAATGCTACGTTAAACAAAGGAAGTGGGCAGGGATGCTAAATAGTTTAATATTCATTGTAAATATCCAAAGAAGGTTGTTCCTTTTGACAGTTGCACCTGTTTCCAAGAAGCATCCCATAGGGTTAGAATTCCATGGAAGATGCTTTGGAAAACACTGGCCAAGCATCTGGAGCACCTGAGGGCTTGGGAATCCTGAGCCCTCATCTGCAATGTGCTTGGTCAGAACACACATTCATGTTCTTCTCTGTTCCCCAACCCCCCACTCCGTGAGGCTACCCTGAAATGTTTGCAGGCGGGACTCTACCTTTTTCTCATGCACCAGCCATGTAGTGCCTGGTTTTCATACAAGACATCTTTGTTTTTAATTGATTTCTTTAGACACGGAGAAGAGCCTTGGGAAGTAGAACCTTAGGGGACCTGATTCTTCTGGTTCTTTCCTGAATTCTTGGATCTCTTTTCAACCCCCTCCCCCCCAAAAAAATTATCATGAGAATTTTTAGGCCACACCACCCTGAGAATCAGAATTGTTTAGTTTCATGCCTTAGGGCCGAGAAATACGTATTTGCTAATAAAAGTCCTCATGCAACAGTTTCAGAAAGGGCCCCTTTATACCTTTTTCAAAGTCAGAGTACCATAGGTCTACTTGCAAGAGTCTTCTCGTGCAGTATTTGTTTCAAGGCCATGGAAGGATACAGGTGACAAAGATAATCTCATGAATATCCCTTGGTTCATACTCTCCGAGGCCACTGACTTTGCACATCTGAGCCTGGTGTGCCATTAACCCTCTCTTCCTTCCTTCCTTCATTCATCTGTCCAACATATATTTAACTAAGCACCAGCTCTTGAGTCAGGCACTGAATGAGATGCCTGGATACGGTGAGCAAGACAGATGTGACCTCCGCCCCGGTGGAGTTGACAATCCAACTTCATAACTGATATTAAATATTTCCCGTGGGGCCACCATGTGTGGTTGTGCAGGGTGTTCACTGCACAAGGGTTCCAGGCCAAAGGGGAAAGTGGAAGCTGAAATCTACCCCTCAGTCCACTCACGAAGTCGATACAGTTTGGCGCTGCATCTATCTGGAGGGGCCCTTTTTCTGATTTGCACAGAGGTGCCGCTGTGTAGCTCAGCAGCAACTCTGACTTCCTGTAAGGTTATAGGGATTAGAGACCTGTAGGTAGCCTCCTGTCAACGATTTCTGGGTTTATTATTAGGGTCTTTAAGCCCCAATGTTGAGCTGAGTGGTTGTTAGTCCCACATTACAAACAGCAGGCTTGCACTAGCTCATCTGAGTAGTGAGAAAGAGAAGAGCGGACTTTGACCAATTCTATTAGAATGGGTGTCAATTATTTCCGGAAACAAGGTCTGTGTCCTCTAGCTATCCTTCGAGAAACTGGGGCATTCAGCCTTAACCACTCGGATTTGTAAATAAAAAGTTCCCCTTCCCGCACTGTCTGATCCATCCTGAATAGCACAGGTGTGTGTGGGGGCGGGGCCGGGGGCGGGGAGATCGGCAGAAGCGCACAAATTCCACCTGGCAATTTTTACCGCTTAAATTCAATGTTTTCTCATTCTGGGTGGGGGGAATACTCTTTTTTTTTTTTTTTTTTTTTGCGGTACGCGGGCCTCTCACTGTTGCGGCCTCTCCCGTTGCGGAGCACAGGCTCCGGACGCGCAGGCTCAGCGGCCATGGCTCACGGGCCCAGCCGCTCGGCGGCATGTGGGATCTTCCCGGACTGGGGCACGAACCCGTGTCCCCTGCATCGGCAGGCGGACTCTCAACCACTGCGCCACCAGGGAAGCCCGGGAATACTCTTTAAAAGCTGAATGGCAGCATTTGAGAAAGTGTTGAAGACAGAACGGGGGAAATGTGATCAATCTTTCTGATTTCCAAAGTGTGTTCTATGTTTGAGAGGGAGATCATTTTTGTGTGTGAGTTTCCTGGTTCAGTGCTTCCCAATTTTTAATGTGCAAATGAATCACCTTGATACTTCCTAAAACTCAAGTCATGATTCAGCAGGTGCCTTTCTAACAAGTGCCCAAGTAATGTGGATCCTGCTGGTCCACATACATCGCAAAGCCCTTGCATTCCACATGCTCTGGCATTGGAGACACCGGAGTTAGTGCCGTGCTCTGCCATGTACTCGCTGTGTGACCTAAGTGAGTTAATTACCTTCACTGAGCCTTCGCTTTTTCCTCTGTAAAACAGACAGATGAATACCCACTCCTTAACCTTCTTGTTAGGATCACATGAGATGACAGACACATGGACAGCAGCGTGATGTCTGGCACGTTGGAGGCACTCAATCAACGTGGGCATTATTTTCCCTCTGCCTTTTAAAAAAGGAATATCGGAAGAAGGGAGAAAACTTAGGAAAACAAAACCTCAGTTGTCACGGTCACCTGGTCTTTGTCACAGAGTCTAAGCCACAGGGGCTCAGAATCTGTGTTTCTAGTCTCAGTCTCCCCGAGGGCTGCGCCTGTGCGTGGCACCTAGTTGCTGAATGAATAAGGCACTTCCGTCAATAATAGTAGCTGTAGGTGGCAGTGGAGCCCACTTCCCCCCTATGGTGGCAAAATTAGAATATGTGGGAGGTGGGGGTAGAAACTAGATGAGAAATCTCTCTCTGAGGCTCTGATACCTCCCCCAAGGGACATCCCTTCTTCCCATTGAGGAATCAATAGTCCAAAGGAGCCTCCAGAAAACGTAATTTTGCCCTCTCTAAAATCATGCATTGCTCGGTACTGTTCTTTCATGTGAGTCCCCAGAGAGGAAAAGAACTGCAAGGGTGGCTTAGGAGGCTTTATCAGCTGTGCTGGGATGGAGAGTCTCCCTCCTGGGATCCCCAGCCTTGGAGACCTCATAGTTCCTTAATCTCCTCCCTGGGGTTTTAGCATGGAACTCTTTGTAGGGTTGGCAGGTCTTTGGCTAAAGACTTTGGCTAAAGTTGCACTGTCAACTTTGCAACTTGCTCTCACCAGTGTGTCTCACGGCTGCTCTGCCCCTGCCCCTGCCCAACCAGAGAGGTCTTGGCATCCTTCTGCCCAGGCATGAAAGTTCCAAGCCTTTGCCCCCCTCTCCAGGCCAGATTGAGCTGTCTCAACCTCGCCTTTCATTTTCTTTCTCTGTGGGTATAATTGTGTTGACAGCTACGAGGAACCAAATGTTTCCCTACATGGTTTAGAAGCGTGCGGCCCATGAGGTTCCTTTTCATTTTGTTGTTTTCACCAGGACTGCAATGAGCACAGCTGTCAGGAGGAAAACCTCAAAACATTTTGGGGAAATAGCAAACTTAGCATCCCAGCAATGTGTTACCATTAGACTAATGAATCAATCAGGCAGTCAAATCACATTTACTGCCTGAGAAGAATGTGCCTCGCTCTGAGCAGGTGTAGTTCAGGATGCCAAAGCCAGGGCCCCCTCTAGTACAGCCCAGCAGCAAATGAAGCCCAAACCCAAGCGAGAGCTGGGAGGAAATGGGGGGCAAACAAGGTGGGACACATGTCAGTTGACGGGTAGGCAAATTACCAAAAGCTGTGTTTAAGAGCTGAGAACTGGGAATTAGAAAGACAGCAAAGGTGGCAAGAGAAACAAACACACCATCTCCCTGAATCCATCAAACTACATCTCTCTCCAGTAGGACTGGATTAGATTTATTTTTTGTCTTAAAGGGATTTATATTTACCTGTTAAAAACAACTTCGAAAATAAAGAAGTGCATGAAAAAGAAAATTGTTCACAATCCCACTTTTGGCTGGATATACCATTTGTATATATCCTATTAATATGTGTTTACTAGCTTGTGTGGTTCAGAAGAACCTTGAACAATTGTTAAATAAATACATCCCTGCTCCTCTTTACCCTAGAGCAGCTTCCTGAAGCTGTCCACGTGAGAAGCAGTCCAATTGCCAACCAACATCTACAATTCTGAGCAACACGCTCATGACCCTTAAGGCTCGTATTAGAATTTGCTCTTTGTTTCTTACGTCCGCAGTATCTTAGTATGTGTGGTATGTCATCAAGTCATCAAGTCCTGATTGTTCCACCATCAAAATGTATTTCATATCCAATCACCTCTCACCACCTCCTCTGATGCTTCCCGTGTCACAATTATCTCTCATCTGGAATGTTGCTTTATCTTCCTCTCTGGTCTCTTTGCTTCCCATTTTTGCCTTCCTATGTTTCATTCTTCTCACAGAAGCCAAAAGCATCTTTTGGGATTGACATATACACACTACTATATATAAAATAGATAACTAATAAGGACCTACTGTATAGCACGGGAAACTCTACTCAGTACTCTGTAGTGACCTATATGGGAAAAGAATCTTAAAAAGAGTGGGTATATGTATATGCATAACTGATTCATTTTGCTGTACACCTGAAACTAACACAGCATTGTGAATCAACTATACTCCAATAAAAATTTTCTTAAAAACCTGTGAATCAGGTTATGTCATCCCCTTCTTGTAACTCTCCTGTGACTTCTCATTGCATTTAGAATGAAATCTAAACTCAGTGCTCTGCCCAAGAGGACCCCAGCCAACCTTCCCACCTTACCTCTTACCACCCTCTCCCAGGCTCACTCCATTCCAGCCCTGCTGGTCTTCTTGTTGTTCCCTGGATGTGCCAAGTTCATTCCCCACCACAGGACCTTTAGATATGCTCATCCATCTCCCAGGAATGCTTTTCCCACAGATCTTTGTATAACTGAAGGCTTTCCTCCGTGAAGACATTCTCTAACCACTCTTTCTTTAAGGGGGAAAAAAAAAAGCTAACTCTCCAAGCCTATTTTCTTTCTTTTTTAAAAAATATGATAGTTACTATGAAATTATTGTTAAAGTACACAGTCACTCTCAGAGAACCTTAAGCTGCAGACTTCCAGAATCTGAGAATCATAAAATTTTGGAACCTAAATTTCACAGTCATGGGATCTTCATTATGTCAAAGCTGAGAGTTGAAGATTTCAGAAATTGTCCATTCTAAGAAATTCACTGTATAGATGGAGAAACTGGTCCCACTGGGATTGAATGACTTGCTCAAGGTCCAACAGCTAAGGGGAGAACTAGGATAGAACCAGGTCTTCGAACTTCGAAGCAGTGCTATGCCTCTGTACCAGTGGTTTTCAAACTGGGTTTCCCAAGGCACCCAGAGTTCCTCAGAAGTAACATGAAGGTTATGCCTCAAGGGTAGAGGTAAGAAAAGGGATGGTCAGAGAGGGGATTCTCAGGCCCTCTTCAACTGAAAGAGTTCTACTTTTATCCCATTTATATTGAGAATTGAGTAGTTGTCTTTCTATTTTTTTTTAATTTTTTTTTTCAAGGAGGAATTTGAACTTTATTCTATGGATGTGTTTTAAAAAGAGAAGCAGCCTGATTAGATTTGAGATAAGGATACATTAGACAGCAGTCCTGAGAATCCTTGCAAATTCTCCTGGGGGGGAGGGGAGGGGACTTTGGGAGATAGTAGATTTGCCCAAGGCATAGACACTGGTGATCCAACAAGACCCCCACTAAGATCGGGAGATTGGAGATTTAAAACAAATTTTTAGGGTTTTTTTGAAATAACTATAGATTTACAGGAAAGTTGTTTTTTAAGAAGAGTTTTGTGTTCTTCTTTGCTCCTGCCAAAGTTTCAAAAACCTCTGTGCTATACACTATGCTCAATAAATAATCATGAGAGGCAACAAACAAATGAAGAAAACCCCCAAAACAAAACCCCACACACAATCACAGTGGTACAAATGAGATCTTTAGAGGTATTGGTTAGCAAACCCCAGGTTGATACATACATTCTAACTACATTTTCCTGCAGGTAGTTGTGGTGGATGCAGAGTGGTTAGGACGAGATCTGTCTACAACAAAACACAGTCTAAAAATCTGCATCTGAGCTCACTTCTCAAATAGAGCCTGGCAATTTCAGGTTCTGGACACAGAGAGGAAGAGAAAAGACTGTCCTAAAATGTACTTCTGGCATCATATCAGGAGCCAAATGTATTTACAAAGAAGGCATACACTCCTTTGTGACAATAACATGCCTGGAGGATTGGATCCCAGTCCTGATTAAGTCCTTCAGCGACACAAGGAAAATCTCTCCATTGATCACGACTGAAACTCCCAGTTACCACCCTCCAAAATGCATGTTTCCCATCTAGTGAGGCTACACCCCCAAAATTCAAAAAAAAAGTAACCAGGTCAGGATTCAGAAAGTAGCAATCAATGAGAATAAAAGGATTCACAACTGGTTGTGAAAATGCATTTGTCCAGGTCTGCAATGTCAATGTTGAAAAGTGGTAGAATTTTCATAGATAAGCTTCTTCCACTCTAGGACACTTTGTGAACAGGGAATAGGGCACCCAAAGAGTACACTCTTCCAGTTCCCTAACTTTCTCTTTGTGTCCTCCACCCTCTAGTAGGTTGATTAGAAAGACACATAAACACATAAAATGTGTTTGTAAAGCACCTTGGTCCCCACGATGGGAAATCTCACTTCCACTTTGCTCGGGTCCAGATTTGATTTCACTGCAGTTCAGCATTTCTGCGACAGCTGAAAGATTAAAGATAAGAGATATTACCTATGAAAGCTAAGAGCAGAAGTAATTCTCAAGAGTGACAAGCCCCTGTTTATAGAGGTCTCTTTGTTTCTAGTGGGTTTTCAACCCTGTGCAACCCTGTTCCCTTACTTTGCTTTTCTGTTTCTGGTTGTTTGTTTTTCACACCCATTCAACTCAAGAGTCATGAAAAGCCTTGACTCACAAGACAGCAACAATACATTATTTTTTAGCGTGCTTTATTTTCTTCATGGCTGGCGTGACTTTATAACTTATTATTCAAATGACACTATGAGAGTGAAAGGGGGTCACAATTAATAAATGGTCTATATTGTGTACATTCGGTTTCTGTCACTAGAGCATCCGAACTCCCTGAGGGCAGACTGTCCGGTTGCCGACGGTGTTATCAGCACCACGGACAGCGGCCCGTATAGGGCACGCAGGGAGTGGGCGGCAAGGCGGTGGACATAATGGGAGGTAGCTAATGGGGTGGCTCGGATACACCTAATGTGAAACTTGAATGACGAGCACGGGCTTGCTACATGAACAACTGGGACAAGAATATTCCAAGTGGAAAGTCTAGCTTGTGTAAAAACCGTGAGAAGAGAGTAAGACTACAGCTTGTTAGAAAAGCTGCAAGAATACCAGCATGGCTGCTGTGGGGAAGGCGGCTGGGAACGTGAGGAGGGATAACGCGCGCGTCCAGGGCCTCCTGGGGGTCGAGACTTTACCTCAAGGGATGTGGAAAGCCACTGAAGTTTATTCTATGGATGTGTTTAAGGGGAGCGGTGACTTAGTCACTTTTCTGGGTCCATCCACATTGAATGGGATCTATATACTTCAGGGTATTTTTTGCTTTACTATTTTTTTTTTTTTTTTTTTTTTTGTGGTACGCGGGCCTCTCACTGTTGTGGCCTCTCCCGTTGCGGAGCACAGGCTCCGGACGCGCAGGCTCAGCGGCCATGGCTCACGGGCCCAGCCTCTCCGCGGCATGTGGGATCTTCCCAGACTGGGGCATGAACCCGTGACCCCTGCATTGGCAGGCGGACTCTCAACCACTGCGCCACCAGGGAAGCCCTGCTTTACTTTTTAATAGACAATACTTTCACATCGTTCAAAATTTGGAAGGATTCACTGAAAAGTCTCTTTGCCCTCTTTTTTTCCTGGAGTCAACCATTGTTATTAATTTCTTTGAAGTCTTGTGCCTGTAAAAGTGTATACAGGGCTTCCCTGGTGGCGCAGTGGTTGGGGGGTCCGCCTGCCGGTGCGGGGGACACGGGTTCGTGCCCCGGTCCGGGAAGATCCCACATGCCGCGGAGCGGCTGGGCCCGTGAGCCATGGCCGCTGAGCCTGCGCGTCCGGAGCCTGTGCTCCGCAGCAGGAGGGGCTGCGACGGTGAGAGGCCCACGTACCGCAAAAAAAAAAAAAAAAAAAGTATATATATATATAGTTTATATATATATGATATATATTCATGTATATTTTTCCATCCTTTTGTTTAAAAAATAATGAAAGCATACTTTACACACTCTTCTGCATCTAGATTTTTTCATCTGATACAATGTATCTGGGAGATCTTCCTCATCAGTTGTAGATTTTAGTTTAGCATTCAAGGCATCTCATCTCTCTAAAACTGTTTCCTGCAATTTCTCATAATCCATCCTTTTCTGTGAGACCAGTTAATGTCTTTCATCTAAATCTTTAGATCATTCTTTTCTAAACTGTGTTTCACGTTTACTGACATTCTTTTCCCCACCCCACCTCCAGATGAGTTTGGGAAATGCCAGGTTAAACAAGGATAAGTAAGGTTTTGTATTTTCGTTTGTTTTACTGAAGAACTTCTCTGAACTTCAGTGGACTTTAATGTCCATGCAGACTCTCACAGAGGGCGTGTGGTGTGCAGCATTTCCCACCTGTCCTGGATTTTGAAACTCTTTCCCCAAGCATTTCAGGGAACTGAGGGGAGCTAATGAAAAGGCATTGAAAATGCTGTCTCAGACAGTATACCTCTCCCGTGGGCCCTACTAGATAAAGACTGACTAGTTCCTGCTACCCAACTCCCCTCCTTTTATGCTTGATGCTGACCAGTACTTTTCCCTTAATAGTTTCTCTCCAGACAGGTTAGAGCACAATCGATTGGGTTACCGCTTTCTAAGTCAGTCCTGATGCTATACCCTAGTCATCCTGATTAGATTTGAGTGTTTCCAAGTCAGCAAGGCATTCACAGACTATTTCTCCAAGAGCATAAATGTCTAAGTTTATATGTTCCATGCTGATTCTTACCAGATCCATGTTGAATGAGGGTCTTCAGCTCCAAACTTGGGGCACCTCACCCCAGCTTCCTAAGGACTAACTAAGGCCAGAGGGCTTTGGACCCCACCTCCGGTGTGCTCTCTACTGCCCCACAGAGCCTCCCCAGTCCCTGTTCCCATACTTGATTGTGAAGGATATTTTATTGGACACCAGTCTCCTCTCTCCAGCATAACTGAAAAGTCTTTCAAGTCAGAGACTTTGTTTTCTTCTTCTTTGCATGTTCTATATCAACATCCCTCCTGTACAGTGCCAGGCACACTGGAGTTGATTAATATTTAATTTCTTTTTACAATAACTTTATGGGAGAGGACTAGAGCTATGTCTATAGCTTCTCTCTCCGCTCAGAGAATAAAAGATGCATTGCCCCATGACAGCTCTGTAAACTAGTGTTCACGTGACCTGGCAGGCAGCAGGTACTCAGCAAAAGCAGATGGACACGGTCTGCCCATCTATTTGAATAGTCACAGAACCAAGGATTATAAAGGCTGGGGGGTGTTTCAGAGGCCATTGAATCTGTCTCCCCTCACTCTATTTAAAAGGAAGCTGTCAAAGCGGGTCAGAGCTTACCCAAGTCCACACAGAGCTGAGGCTCAAGTCCAGGTCTGCTGCCCTGCCCTGGCTGTCTGTCACTGGCAATGCTGCCTTGTTGGTAAAGTGGTGTAGGTGATGCCCACCTTGTAGGACTACTGCGAGGCCCACTCAGCTGATAGGGTGCATGTAGAGTTCTTAGTGCCTGGTGCTACTGCTTCCACTCAATGTGTGATGGTCATTATTGCTAAGCAAATGTCCTTCCACCCAATACCCTGTAAGCTTGAAAGAGTAAAGCTGATCTGCATTTCTAATGACTATCAGTGCCCAGTAGGCCCAGCAAGCACTTGACGATGATAACCCAGCAATCTGATGGCTCATGAAACTTCCATCTTACAGCCCTGTCCTCTTCCTAAGGACCAGAAGGTCGACTCTGAGGGAAAACTGGTTTCCTACGTGACTTTTTTAGACAAGACTCTAAACTTCCCTCTGCCTCAATCTCCCCTGTTGGCTCACTGAGCTTGGCCAAAGGAGGAAGATGCAGCAAAGCCTTGATTGATGGATTCATTAGGGCTTGGAAAAGACCTCTAGTCCTTAGAGCGAAGCACTGTTATTTAAAGAACACTGATGGAAGAGTGGAGTTAGGTATTCAAATCGCCCTCGGAGGACTGACAAGGCAGCCAGTCATTGTAGGGCGTTCAGAGGGCTAATTCCTTGCTTCAGTATTTAAGGTCTTCGAAAAAGCTACATCCATCTTCCAGGAAGAAAAGAAAAAATGTATTTGCTTCTTCCTGCTATCTAGAGATTATTTAGTGCTCTGATATTGACACTGCTTCTGTAGAAAGATTTAAAGATAAAAGTGCAATGTATTCAAGTGCTGATCATTTTTCATTGTCACTTAGTGACAGTACAGCCTGGAGTCGATCGCTGCAAATTTATCTTTTGTGATATCGATTGTGTGCCTGTGTGCCTAAGCTGTTGGCAAGTACCTGGCTTCATCAATGAGGGCACGCTGCAAGTGATGTGGGGGAAGGTATGGGCAAGAGAGAGGGGGCCCAGTGGGGACCCCGCCCCTAGCTTTCTGCTGTACCGGGGTCTGGATGGGCACTGCCAAGAAGGTCCTGGAGTAGGAGAGCTAGAACAGATTGACCAATAAATGCCTGTTTAATCATCGCGTGAAGTCCCTGAGGTGCAAAGGACAAAAAGGCCCAGAATGATTTGTGTCCTGACGTGTATTAAAAGTGTGCAGGGCTGGATTTTTAGGCTTCTTTGAAATTCGTCTCTCTTCCTTAAAGTGGTAAACAGCTTCCCAGTTTGGGAGGCAACTGAGCTCTAGCCAAAACCCACTTTTCTTCATAATGACAGCGATATCATTTACAGAGCACCTGCTATGTGCCAGGACCCTCACTGGAAGCTTCCCTGCATCCTTCTTACAAAGAGCAACCCTGCAGTGTGGGTGGGGGACTGCAGAAGTTGGAAGAGGTTGGTGGTCATTATCATGCATCTTACAGAGAAGGCTGAATCTTAAGAAGTTACAAGACTTGCCGCAGACCATCTGCCTTTCTCTCCTCAATCATTTTCATCTGTCTTATCTCCCTGGCCCTCTTTCCTTTGAAGCTTTGCCCCAAATCCCACCTAGTCTCCCTAATAGGAGTGGTTCTCACCAGACCACAAGCCCTCAATTAAAAAATAAATGACAGTAGAATATAATTGAAGAAGAAAAATCAAAAAGAAAGAAAAGCATTGGGTTAGAGTTAGGAATGTAGCGTTCTAGACCTGACTCTGCCACTAGCTTATATGGTGACTTGCTACTTAGCTACTGAGGACTCAGATTCCTCACTTGTAAAATGGAAATTAAATGATAGATTTCCTGTTGCATAGGGTTGATATGAAAGTGTACTGAGATAAAAGCATCAAGTGCTATTGCTAATTCACTAGTGTAATAAATATTTCCAGAGGCAGGACTAAAGTTGGGACACCCACTTGGTTCTGTGCAGATTATGTTTTCTAAGGCAGTGGAGAGCTCCCAGCTTTAGGGTTTGAATCCCTCTGCCACCTCTTGCTTATTGTGTGATCCCAGGCAAATCATTTAACCTCCCTGACCCTCAGTCTCTTTATCTGAACTATTGAGATAGTTGTTCCTGCTTCATAGGGCAGTTATGGGGACAGGAGATCACTTATGTAAAGATTCTCAGGAGGGGGTGCCCAGCCCAATGGGACACGTGTTGAAAACACAGCAGATACCAGAGGCACTCAAATGGCTTTCATATCCAGGGTCTCTGCTGTCTGCCCACCCATGCCTCGCTGCCTGCTGGCTTCCAAGTGCGCCTCCCCAAACTCCCCATATCTCTAGCCATCATGGACTTAAGCACTTCAGGTCCCATTAGAGACCACAGACCCATCCAGAAAAGGTCTACTTGAGCTCTACTTCAGGATGGCTGAAGCATCCTTGTTGTAAATGCCGGGAGTTTCTTTCTTTCTTTCTTTCTTTTCTGTAATTTAAGGCCAATTTTAATAGATTCATAAAAGTCATATATACAAAACACGTTAAACTAACCACTGTAGCCATATACTTTTTACACTGCATCATGTATCTCCTAACCTGGAACACAGCAGCCGTAAACTGAGGTCTGTCCCCCACTATCGGTGCTGTTAACGGGGAATGCTGGGAATTTCTAAGAAGGATGAGCTCTCACTGTCCTTGATAGGTAGTCTACATCACCTGTTTCTAAATTTCATCAATCATGCCTCCTCCAACCCAGCTAAATCATTCCTGCCTCCTCCCCATGACTAAACTTTTCAACACTGGTCCCCTCGTTTTGTCTGACATCCGTTTTGATGCTTCTAAGACAACCAGGAAATGGGGACCTCATCCCTGTCCCGCCCCAGCCATGGACAGCCTGAGTTTTGGAAACTGGAGAGTCCATAGAGATTATTGAGAGTCCAGCCTTCTTATTTTACAGATGGAAAAACTGAGGCCCAGGGAAGCGATGATCTCAGTAAAGTAACAAGATCAATGTTTTCAAGACAGTTTGGCCTTCTGGGTATAAATACATATAAAATTAAAATGAATAAGCCCTAGGACTTTATTGGATAAGTTAATGCACATCAGTGTCATGGTTAAGGTCAGGTGAGTAGAGTTATTAGCTTAGCCACAGTTTAATACTGTTTACTGAGCACTTCCCGCTGGTCAGGAAAAGGACTTCCAAGGCAGGTGATTTAACTCATTCAATTCTCACAGCAATCCGAGGAGGTGGGTGCTCTTACCTCCACTTCCCTCCCGAGAAGACTGAGGCTCAGAAAGGTTACATAACTTCTCCGTGGTCACACAGCAAACTAGAGGCAGAGCTGGGTTTCACATCCAGGTCTTTCTAACTCAAAGCCCATCACTTCAGTCTTGATGACATTTGAGATTGGAAGTCAGAAGAGTGGCAATAAAGCATGAAGAGGCTCGAATTCCAAAGATGGGAGAAGAAAGGGCAAAGAGCTATCTTTGGGGAGCAAGGAACTAGGCATAGCAGTTTGTAGAGTTGTCTCTTCTGCACTGGGAGCATCCTGGGCACAAGGTTGGGGCTTATTCATCTTTGTATTGGAGCATGGCACAGAGAAGGTGCTCAATAAATGTTTGGTGAATAATAAATGAAAAGTGTGGAACATAACTTTACCAAAGGGAAGACTGGGGGAAAAAAAGTACCACACAGAAAAACATATTATAGTCCAAAGTATATGCGTCACCAATATTACACACCGGGAGAATGAGAGTGTGTTGTCATGACCCCAGACAGACACAAAGTATAGACAACCGGCCAAGATGCTACCTCAAGCTGCTCATACAATGCCAGTGCTGCCAATTGTCTTGTGCATAGTGATAAGGTCATAAGAGTTACATTTACTGAATTCTTACCAAGGGTCAGGCCCAGCACTGAGCACTTTAAACAAATTGTTTCATTTAAGCCTCACATCAGCTCCCAACAGGTAGGTGCTGTGGCTAGTCCCACTTTACAGAGTAGAAAACTGAGTTTCAGAGAGGTTAGGTGATTTGCCCAAGGTCACACAGCTAGTAAGAGGTGAAGCTTGAACTTGAAACCTCATCTGCTAATTTCAAAGGTCTGTTAACTCAAAATTAACCAGTTAAATTGAAGTTATTGTCTGATTGTCCTTGTCATTGAATTGCAGACTTGAGACCCAAACAGCCATCAGCCTGGGAGCCAACACTTGAAAAATATTGTCCTAGTGTCAGTGTATCAGAACTTGACAATGATCTACATCTTACCTTCTGGTTCTTGTTATTCATCTTCATCTTTCCAGATCCCTCTCCCCAACTCTTTAATCACTGCTTGTCACCTGCTGATCTCCTGGAGTTTTTTTTTTTTTCCTATTTTTTTTGGAGGGGGGAGGGGTGGGAGGATTTGTGCAATCATCTGGAGGGTATCTTCCTAGAAAAGAATATAATCACAACAGCACCCTCTTCTAGATTCCTTTAGAGGCAGGTGGTCACTGAAGCACCCGTATTACGTTCACTAGAGTCTAAGTTCTGGGAAGACAGGGCCCATGTCCGTTTGGATGCTGGCAGTGTAGTGGATGCCCACAAAATATTTGTTGAACAAATGAATTTAATATCTCCATTGAGCAGAAATGGTACTAACATCTCCAAGCTGGGTAAGATGCCTTCTGCAGTGCATCAACATCCTTGATTTCCAGGTCTCTGGGAAACATTTCCAGCTTCCAGAGCTGTAATTTTTTCTTTCATCCAGAAAACCACACAGGGCTGTCTGCTGGGTCAGCCTGACTGGCCTGACTCCACTGGCCTTCCAGGGGCCAGACTTTCCTGGTCTACAGTGCCCTCCCAGAGGATGAAGCTCCTGGGAAATGTATATCTAGTTTCCATGGAATCAGGATGACCTCAGAAAGGAAATTCCCTACTGCCCTGTAAGGACACTTTCCTAAGCAGAGGTTCTGGAGTCTGAGTGACCTGTGTGGCCCAGGATGGAGTCTTTGGAGTCTATGAAACTCTGGGGGAGCAGGGGGCATGGAGATCCCACTATCAGCATGCATGTCTTCTTTGGAATGTCCTTCCTAATCTTGACCATTTTCCCCCACTTTGCACTTCAGCTAAGGTTGTTCTCTGCCTGAACCTCTTCCAGCATTATTTTTGCATTGTTCTTTTCTCCAGGGAATATCCCGTTTTAGACTTTCCTCACAATTGAATTTGTCTTTCTCCCTCTGAGCCAAATCTTATTTTGTTATTTTCCATTGATATCTTTAACCCCCTCTGAGGCACCTGCAACACTTCTCTGCCCTTCTGGGTGATAGTAGCACCTCTCAATTAAGGACCTTCTGCAAATTTCATTAGCATGCTGTTTACTCCATTTTCTAGATCATTATTAAAGATGTTTAAGAAGAGCGAAACAAACAGCAATTCCACACACCTTCAGCAAAGCTGTGCTCTGTCATTTATCTTTGGTTTGTCCGTGTGCATAGCTCCATTTCCAAAGTAATGCTCTTCTCCATCCTGTGTTGAATTTATTTCGTAAGGAAAGTCTCATGACATATTATGGTAAACATTTTACTAAAATTGAATCTGATAACTACCCCCTGTATGTGTGGTGCCAGCAGAAGGATGAGTTAGCTCGAGGACCTGCTTGTTTTCAGTAGAAACATTGCCAGGGAACCCATGGTCTTTGGGACACTAGCTGAGTTTCCACGAATCTCTCTATCACCTGGTCAACCAGCCGAGACCTTGTATTAAATACCTACTGGATTCTGACTTCCACTGTGCTGGGATGAGATAACGTGGAAGAAGTGACCTTTGTCCTCAAGAATCTTACAGTTCAACTGAGCAGAGAGAACATTCATACACGCATGTACCCACCACACAGAGAGCCATGAACAGGTCTGGGTTCTGATGAAAGCAGCATACGATCAGGTACAGGCTGCATTGAAAAATACTTGAGTGTGGCATGTGTTTTTAAACCTTAACTTTTTTTGTTTTGTTTTGTTTTTTGCGGTACACGGGCCTCTCACTGTTGTGGCCTCTCCCGTTGCGGAGCACAGGCTCCGGACGCGCAGGCTCAGCGGCCATGGCTCACGGGCCCAGCCGCTCTGCGGCATGTGGGATCTTCTCGGACCGGGGCACGAACCCGTGTCCCCTGCATCGGCAGGCAGACTCTCCACCATTGCGCCACCAGGGAAGCCCCAAACCTTAAGTTTTTATTATGGGAAATTTAAACATGCACGAAACGCAGAACGAGTATGAGTCCACAGGCACTCATCATTCAGTTTCAACAGTTACAACATTTTACCGTTCTTTTTTTCTTTAATAAATTTATTTATTTATTTATGGCTGCGTTGGGTCTTCGTTGCTGCGCGTGGGCTTTCTCTAGTTGCAGCGAGTGGGAGCTATTCTTCGTTGCGGTGCACAGGCTTCTCCCTGCAGTGGCTTCTCTTGTTGCGGAGCATGGGCTCTAGGCTCCCGGGCTTCAGTAGTTGCAGCACGCAGGCTCAGTAGTTGTGGCTCGTGGGGTCTAGAGCCCAGGCTCAGTAGTTGTGGCGCATGGCCTTAGTTGCTACGTGGCATGTGGGATCTTCCCGGACCAGGTCTTGAACCCGTGTTCCCTGCATTGGCAGGCAGATTCTTAACCACTAGCACCACCCGGGAAGTCCCCATTTTACCATTCTTATCCCATCTCCTTGCCTCTCCTTTTTGCTTTTTTTTTTGGGGGGGGAGGACACTTTAAAGCAAATCTCAGACATGATATCATTAACATCAGTAATGACTTCAGAATATACCTCTAACCAATAAGGACTTAAAAAGAAAAATAACCATAATACCATTATCATATCCAACACAATTCAACTATACTCCAATACAAAATAAAAAATTTTTAATTTTTAAACAATAGCTTGTGCAGTTATGTTCATGTAGGTATTTGTAAAATTCGATATGCAACATAAAATGTAATAAATTTGGATGTGAATTTAATTTCAATAAACCATAAATATATGAAGCATATTTCAAAAAAGGATAATTCCTTATGACAGATCATCTAATACTTGGTTTCCTTGTTCAATTCTTCCCCTTGATGTCTAAAAACTGTCTTTTTACAGTTGGTTCATATGAATCAGGACCCAAATAAGGACCACATGATGTATTTGGTGGACATGCCTCTTCATCTACAACATACCCTTTTCTAAAATTAATTAATTACTAATTTTAATTTATTTTTTATTTTTGGCTGCGTTGGGGCTTCGTTGATGCGCACGGGCTTCCTCTAGTTGCAGCAAGCAGGGGCTGCTTTTCGTTGCGGTGCGAGGGCTTCTCATTGTGGTGGCTTCTCTTGCTGCGGAACATGGGCTTTAAGCGTGTGGGCTTCAGTAGTTGCAGCACGCGGGCTCAGTAGCTGTGGCACACGGGCTAAGTTGCTCCGCGGCATGTGGGATCTTCCCGGACTGGGGCTCGAACCTGTGTCCCATGCATTGGCAGGAAGATTCTTAACCACTGCACCATCAGGAAAGTCCTGGGATTCTTTTGTATGGCAAATTGTTCCTCTGCAGATGAAAAAAACATATACATTGCATTGGCCAAAATGTTCGTTCAGGTTTTTCCATAACATCTTATGGAAAAACCTGAACGAACCTTTTGGCCAACCCAATATTATTCAGCTTAGCAACAATTACAAAATATATTTATACAAATCTATAGTAAACATCTATTAACCCAAATGTGCTATGTCTGGGAAGGGCCCTGAAGGGAAGGGAAGCACAAACAAAAGAGAACAAGAGCCACACTTCCCTGGTGGTGCAGTGGTTACGAATCTGCCTGCCAATGCAGGGGACACAGGTTCGGGCCCTGGTCCGGGAAGATCCCACATGCCTCAGAGCAACTAACTCAGTGCCACAACTACTGAGCCTGTGCTCTAGAGCCTGCGAGCCACAACTACTGAGCCCATGTGCCACAACTACTGAAGCCTGTGCGCATAGAGCCTGTGCTCCACAACAAGAGAAGCCACCGCAATGAGAAGGTCATGCACCGCAACAAAGAGTAGCCCCTGCTCGCTGCAACTAGAGAAAGCCTGTGCGCATCAACGAAGACCCAACGCAGTCAAAATAAATAAATTAATAAATTAAAAATTTATTTTAAAAAAAAGAGAGAACAAGAGGACCAGAAGTATAAGGAAATCCCAGCCAGCGTTAGAGAAGCTGAGAAGGCCCAGAGTGGGTGGTGGGTGGCTACAAGAAAAGATGGCTGAAAATGTGTCTCCACCAGCCCTACACTCCTCTGTGTTTAAGGCTCCACGGATCGCTGGGGTGAGAGGGAAGCAAGGCCTGACGTGTGACACCCAGCCAAGATGGAACGGCTCAATCTGACACGATCCGTATGAGAGTTCTGCCTCCATTTGGAGCAAAGGCTTCAACTTTTGAGCCCAAGTCTCCTCCCCAGGGACCTGGGTTCACAGCTCTCATCTCAAGGGTCACTGCGGTGTGAAGCTAAAGGACAGCGGTGTCTGCTGCTCGGCCGGGGCTCCGTGGAGAGAGCTGTGTCGTGCGCCTGGTGGGGCTCAGCTCAGTCTGTAGCTCACCAGGCAGATGACCCGTTCTCTCTGCCTGACAGCAGGTCATCGCCTGGGGAAACTATCAAATTGATCGGCTCTGGTAACAGGTTGATCGGGTGTGGGGATGGGGGGGCGGTATGGGAAAAGGGAGCAGTTCGTTCTGAGTCCTGCGGGGAGGTGGCCTTATGGTTGCGTTCCAAGTTTGGGTGAGTGATTTGAGAACAACTTCCCTGTCTTTTCTGAGATATTTGTACCACATTCAGATCATCTTGCACTTCTGGTCTCAGGTTTATCCTGTATAATGTTCCCAAAATACTAAGTAGGTTAGGTAATTCCTCCAGGGCCCTCGGATGCTCTGCCCCGATGTGCTGACGGTGCATTTGTTTACCCAGAGGGAACCAGGTGAGGAGAGAGCCTGGGCCCCTCCTTCCCGGGAGTACCTCTCAGAATCTGTGTAGCTTGTCCACACGCAGAACTGCAGGGTTCCATTCACTCAACCTTAAGACGGGGGAGAAGGACCTCAGCTTGCCCCTCTCGCCCCTCCCTCCCCTGCCGCCCCTCCACAAAGGGATTTGGAGGGAAAAGTTGAAATCCTCCGTAAATGATTTGGGCCTATCACAAGAGAGCGGCAAAAGAGATACGAGCTGCTATGGGCATCATCTCAATATTGATCAAGGCTTACAGTGCTTAATTCTTTACTGTTATCAAGTCTCTCTTAACTCCCAGCCGTCTTCAGTCCTTGTTCATTTCAGCTTTCTGTCGAAACAAGGTCAGCGTGGCAGCTGTTGGGGCACTGGGGGCCGTATCTCATCTCCCTCCTCTTATATTAGTAGACGCTTTGTCCCGCCACTCTTCCCTTTTCCATGGCCAGCCCCCAGCAGATGGTATGGTTTCAGGAGACCACCAGAGACACGACAAAGCTTTTCTAAGTCCATTAGAAATCCATTATTTAGGGCAGCTGCCCCTACTTCCTCCCCATTCCCTCTCCCCTGACCACTAAGATCTCATATCAGGAAACTCGATGTTTGGTTTCCTGAGGGAAAAAGCCTGTCTGCATCCAGAAAGTGACACCACGTGCCATCCGATGTCGGAATGAAGGTCTTCCTGTTTGGACGCCTGGGAGCAAAATAGCTGTTTGCACTCGGCACCATCTCAATTCCAAACTCACCTGCCGGTGGACTTGAGAGCGCGCCAAGTCCTGGCAGGGAAAGAAAGCGGGAAACGGAGCGATGTCTGAGTCCTTCAAAGCCGGCGATTCAGACAGAACTCTACTGCTAGTGATTTCAGCCATCGGCTAACTTCGTTTCAAAGAGCAGATCTCAACAGTCTATGCTTCTCTCCACAAGCCCCCAAAATAAAGCCGGCCGATCATGAAGAGTTGCCCCTCCTCTGTTTCTTGTTCTCAAAGCTGACTTGAGTTTCTTTCTGAACACGAGGATTTCCTCCACCCCCTGCCAGGGACCCCCTTGTCCCTGAAATGTGAAAAAGAAAGCAGCAACAGAGAGCTGATGTCTTCGCAATGAACGAAGACAGCGACGGGCAGCCTGGCCCGCTGCCTCGCTGGAGATCTGCCACCGTACACGCTCCTTCTCTCAAAGCAAGGCTCACAAAGTGCTCATTCCAGCTTCTCCAATCACATCGTCATTGTATTAATAACTTAGCCCTAGGGTGGGGTTGTCTCTGCTGGCGAGTGGCTTTGGGGCTTCAAGGTATCAACATACTCACGCTCCCAATTTATCAGCCTGGCTGATAGAGCATCAGAGCTTTCTAGGGAGGTGTCGGGGAGGGGGACCTGGAATAACCTCCGTTCCTCCGCTGAATGGAATCCCTGAGACGGGAAACACAGTCCAGCCTGTCCTGCATCGCTGACCTTCCTAGAACATTTGTGAGAAGACTTTAGCTTAGACCTTGGAGTCAGTTAGACACTGCCCCACTCCCACCCCCGCCCCCCAGCCAGGGATCAAGGGCAAAGGGCGGATGGCTGGTATAGCAAACCTGATGATTTGGATTTGTGAAATCTGGTACGGGGACCCCCAGTGGAGTCTCCTTATGGTTTATTTCACTGCCTGCCAACATGTGGGACGCATGGCCCTGGTGGTGAGTGGAAGAGCGTCAGTGGAGTCGAGCCTGATGTTAGGTAATGTGAAATCACAGTAAGAATTACTCTCTTTCCCGTTCTTTTTCAAACGTCACGTTGCTTAAAGGGAAATCTGTGACTCTGGGGCTCCTGAATCTTTCACGCCTCCCTAATATCTGCTAATCTCCCTCCTTAACAAGGAGACCTGTCCCCAGGCTCCCCGGCCTACGATGGGAACAGTACCTCCTGAAACTGACAGCCTTGTTGGGTTTTTGTTGTATTTATTTTTATAGTTACCTTATGTTTGCAGCCAGTTGTACTGATTTCCCATTTAGCATTGTGATATAAAGTTTCTATTTAAAACAAATATTATTAGGTTAAACATTAGATGATTCAAAATTTAAATTTTGGGCACAAACCCATGCCCCCTGCATCAGCAGGCAGACTCTCAACCACTGCGCCACCAGGGAAGCCCCGTGAGCCTTGCTTTGAGAGAAGGAGCGTGTACCGTGGCAGAATGCTTGGAGTTTAGGGAACCTGGCTCTGTTTGAGTTGTTATGGGAGATAAGGCCCTGAAAACTGCCCCCAGAGTGGTGCTGGGAGAAGGAATGGGGGCTGGGGCAGGCAGGACTGCTCTGGGAAGCCGGAGATCACTGCTTCTCTCTTGTGGTCATTTTCTCCTCCTTTCCCTCCCCTCCCATCACAGGTGTGGGGGGTTGTACTAAAGAGACCCCTCCTCCCATTCCCCTGGTGTCAAAAACTCCCTTTCCTTCAGGGAACTATAATGATTGGTCCATGAGTGGTCATGCGACTCAAGCCAGACCAATAGAAGTCCTTCCCTGAAAGTTTTCATACTGAATCTAGGGGGGAAAGTCCTCATTTTCCTACAATTCCTTGGTAAGAAATTATAAGGCTGTGGCTGCCCTATAGCTGCTCTTTCTGAGAGGATGGTGTTCATCCACAGAGAAGAGTTGAGATGGGAGACAGAGAGGCAGAAATAGAAATCCTTGATTCTGTTCAAGTCCCTGGATCTAGGGAACCCTGCCACCAACCCCTCTATTTTTGTTGACTGCTGACCTAAAGCAATGCATGCCTTTTGTGCTTAAGATGGTTTGGGGTACATTTCTCTCATTTACCTCTAAGAGAGCCCTGACTAATTAAGCACATGAAAAGGTGCTTGACATTATTAGTCATCAGGGGATTGCAAATCGGAACCCCAGTGAGATACTCTACACCCACTAAGATGGCTAGAATCAAAAAGACAGAAAACAGCAAGTGTTGACAAGGATGTGGAGAAGTCAGAACACTCACACATGGCGGCCACTTTGGAAAACAGTCTGGCAGATCCCCAAAGGGTGAAACATAGAGCTACCATTTGATCTAACAATCCCCCTCCCAGGTATATATCCAAGAGAAATGAAAACGTGTCCACACAAAAACATGTACGTGCACGTTCACAGCAGTATTATTCATAATAGTCAAAAGGTAGAAACAACCCAAAGGTCCATCGGCTATTGAGTGGATCAACAGAATGTGCTCTATGTCTGTTCAGTAGAATGTTTTTAGGCAATGAAAAGGAGCGAAATACTGATACGTGCCACCACAGAGATGAACCTGGAAAACCCTATGCTGAGTGAAAGAAGCCAGCCGCCAAAAACCTCACATATTGTAGGATTCCATTTATAGGAAATGTCCGGAATAGGCAAATCTCTAGAGACAGAAAGTAGATTAGTTGCTACCTAGGGTGGGGGCTGGGGGTCGGGGCGACTGGGGGAGGTGACTGGGGAGGGAGGGTGACAGCTAAGGGGAGAAGGATTTCTTTTTAAGACAATGAAAATGTTCTACAATTGATTGTGCTGATAGATGAACAATTTGTGAATACACTAAGAAGTCATTGAATTGTATAATTTAAGTGGATGAATTGTATAGTATGTTAATTATATCTCAATAAAGCTGTTTTTTTAATAAAAGGAGCCCTGAGTAATACAGTGGTTATGGGTTGAAAGAAGACTTGGGAGAAGAGTGCAACTTGGGAGTTTATGAAATTTGTGCAAACACCTCCCTCTGCATCAGGCTCTGCCCCAGGCGTTGCTTGAACCCACCCCAGCCCCGCCACAGCTAGTTGAACCATCTCCATTGCCTCTGCCAGCTGTGGGTCCTGGACCTAATGCAGGACCTCAGAGGCCACAGCAACAGGGGATGGGACCTGATGGCTGTCACCCTTTTGATCTGGGTCTTTTATTTTGCATAGAATTTAAATATGCAGATCAGGAGGAAGGGAAGGAAGGGCATTCTGGGCGGGGGTCAGGAGTAGTGGGGAGGTGGGGAGAACAGCCCAAGCACAGGCAGAGAGGTGGGAACTTGTGGCTCAGGTACCAGGAATGACAGGTGGCTGAGTTTGGAGTAAGGGGTCTATGGGATAGGAGAAGGAGGAAACCTCAGGGGCAGGGAAGCCACTTTTCTTTCGAGCTCCCCTGTGACATTCGTCTCATGATGGTCCTCAGTAAAAACTCACTGATCGGACTTCCCTGGTGGCACAGTGATTAAGAATCCGCCTGCCAATACAGGGGACATGGGTTCGATCCCTGGTCCGGGAAGATCCCACATGCCGCGGAGCAACAAAGCCCGTGAGCCGCAACTACAGAGCCTGTGCTCTAGAGCCCACGAGCCACAACTACTGAGCCCATGTGCCACAACTACTGAAGCCCACGTGCCTGGAGCCCGTGCTCCGCGACAAGAGAAGCCACCGCAATGAGAAGCCCGCGCACCGCAACAAAGAGTAGCCCCTGCTCACCACAACTAGAGAAAGCCCGTGTGCAGCAACAAAGACCCAACGCAGCCAAAAATAAATAAATAAATTTATAGCAAACAAACAAACAAAAAGACTCACTGATCCATCATCTCTCTGGGTCTAAATTTAACTCTGTCTGACCAAGACTGGAATTGTATCCAGGTGTCTCACCACTCCTTCTTTGTGTCCACCTAAGGAAGCAGGATTCATCCTCCCCATGGCTGTGCCTGTATGATGCCAACGCGTGGGCTGATGTGGTCCACCTGGCCCAAAACAGCGTTTGGAAGAACAGAGTCAGACTAGCTGCCTCACTAACAAATAAAAATAATAACTAATAGCTGACATTTGCTGCTTTCATATTGTGCCTCACACACATGCCTTATCTCACTGAATCCTCGTACCAACCTAGGAGGTGGGTCATATCCCCATTTTATAAATAAGGAAAACGAGGCACAGAGAATCTAAATGCCAGTTGTTAATGGGTTAATTAATATATTAATTTAAACCATCTTCTTGGTGGTCCCCTTGTAGGCAGTTTAAATGAAATGTAGGTCTATTGCGTCACTTCTTATAGAACATGGATGACAGAGAGTAGGAAATAAGAACAGCTCACCAGTTTCGGGCCAGGCAGAACTCCGAGTGCTTTGCATGAATTATCTGTGGGGAGTTCTTTCCAAAGGGCTGTGAGGTGTTTTTTCTCACCCATGCTTTGCAAGTGAAACACAATTCAAGCAATTTCAGTGACTTGGCTAAGGTCACTAGTAAGTGGCAGAACGGGGACCCAACCCAGGGCCCCGTGACTCCAAGTCCCACCGCCCTGCCCATCCAGCCTGAGCGCATGGAGCTCTGTGGCACAGGGGCGCCCGCCGCTGAGATCAGTCACGAGTCCCACGGTCCCTGCACTGCCCGTGGCGCCCTACCCTGGGCCCAGCCTTTCCTGAGGCCTCCTGGTCTCTCGGCATTTTCCTCCAGGCCGACTCAGCACAGAGCAGAACTCTGCCGGTAGGACGGCCACTCCTGAACCCTGGCGTAAGTTGGGGCCTGGCTTCCCGTGTGAGGCAAGGCTGGGGTGGAGCAAAGGAAGCAGGAGATGGGAACTTCTCAGCTTCCCGACCTAGAAGTGGGGATATTTAGGTTACTTCAAGAGCAAAGGAGAAGTCCGGGAAAGACCTTATGAATGGGGAAAGTGCTAGAAAAAGGTCAGGCTAGAGATGGGTATGGTTAGTAAAGCCATAGAGACCTCCCTGGCAGTTCAGTGGTTAAGACTCCGTGCTTCCAATACAGGGGGCACGGGTGCGACCCCTGGCCAGGGAACTAAGATCCCACATGCTGCGCGGCACGGCCAAAAAATAAAATAAAGCATTGCAGTAATAAAGATTAAAAAACATTGAAAACAAATAATTTCATATACTGTATTTCCTTTAACCAGCTGGTCACAAACTCTTCAGAAACCCGGATTCCAGCCCTGAATGAGTGAGATTTAGGAGCAGAAGGCTGAGTGCGCGAACGTTTGTGCCAGGCTCTGTGCAAAATGCCTTTGGACGCTCAACCTTCCTTCCCAGCAGCCCTGGAAGTGAGGAGGGCTGTCCTCATTCTCAGGTGACGGCAGAGGCTTAGAGAGGGGAGGGAAGTAGCCAGGGGTTATGCGCATAAGGAAGGGGAGCTCTGCTCACAGCCAGGAATCTGACAACACACCTGCCCTCCTGCCTGATCTTTGTAACAGCAGGTAATGACATGGTCCCCCAATCAAAACTATGCAAGAAGTTGTACACTGAGCAGTCTGGCTTTTCCCCACCATCCTTCCCCTACCTCCCCTCCACTGTTGGCAAGCATTTTATGACCTTCTTATTTATCCTCTGGGTTCTATATGCAAGCACAAGCAAATATATGTAATATATCTGTCTCTCTCTGCCCTGAACTGCCCTGTAAGAAATTGGATGACTCTGACGCTGCCATGCTGAAGAGACCCATGGCAGGCGTGCAGAGGGACAGGTCCCCCAGCTACCCCAGCTGTTTGAGACAGACGTGTGAGTGGGCGAGCCCCTGGAAGATTCCAGCTCCAGCCACTGTCTAACTGCAACCCTGTCTGGGACCCCAAGCAGGAACTGCCTAGCTGAGCCCAGTCAGGTCCCAACTGTGAGAGACTACAGTCCCGTTTTCATGCTGTTTAAGCCACTAAGGTATGCAATAGTTTTGTTACACAGAGTCAGAAAACATGGGTCAAGGATGCAGTTGGTAATTTGGGCTGGAAGTATAGCAGGGAGATCAGAGGTCTGTTGGCAGGAATCTTGGTTCCAGGTGTCCCATGGCTACGGCTGATTGGAGCTGGGATTGTGAGGAAGACGATGCTTTTCTTTTTTATTGGAGTGTATCGTTGATTGACAATGTCGTGTCAGTTTCTGCTTATACAGAAACTGACAGTTTATACATACGGTTTATAAACTGTTTATTTATACAGTTTATACATATACATATATCCACTCTTTTTTAGATCCTTTTCCCATATAGGTCATTACAGAGTATGGAGTAGATTTCCCTGTGCTATACAGCAGGTTCTTATTAGTTATCTATTTTATAAGCAGTAGTTCATATATGTCAATCCCAATCTCCCAATTTATCCCTCCCCTCCTTCTCCCCTGGTAACCATAGGATTGTTTTCTACGTCTGTGACACTATTTCTGTTTTGTAAATAAGTTCATTTGTATCAGTTTTTTAGATTCCTCATATAAGTGATATCATATGATATTTGTCTTTCTCTGTCTGACTTACCTCACTCAGTATGCAACCTAAACGTCCATCAACAGAGGAATGGATAAAGATGTGGTGCATATACACAATGGAATATTACTCAGCCATAAAAAAGAATGAAATAATGTCATTTGCAGCAACATGGATGGACCTAGAGGAAGAGGATTTTTATGGCGGCAGCTTGGGCGCCCCCCACCTTTACTCCATGCCCCCTCCCTCCCCACCACTAGGACCCCCTCTGCTACTCCATAGCGTCCACCCTTTGTCAACCTCATGAATCAAGTCTGCTTTGGGAGAATAATCTGCATCGCGTCAGTGTTTTTCCTTCTAGGGCTGTGAGCTAAACCTAAACCTTAAACCTGAGTTCTTCTTGTGAAAGGAAAGATTTTACTCCATGATAAAAGGATTGAAGAAATCATTAAGCAGGGAGAGGAGGAATGTCAGAGGACAAGGATGGGGTCAGCACTGCACTGGAGTTGCAGGTCAATCACCAGGGCTGATTATTCAATTTTCAGGAATTTTGTGAGCTGGTTGCTAAACACAGCCGTTATTAAAAATAGAATTACAGGGCTTCCCTGGTGGCGCTGTGTTTGAGAGTCCGCCTGCCGATGCCGGGGACACGGGTTCGTGCCCCGGTCTGGGAGGATCCCACATGCCGCGGAGCGGCTGGGCCCATGAGCCATGGCCGCTGAGCCTGCGCGTCCGGAGCCTGTGCTCTGCAATGGGAGAGGCCACAACAGTAGGAGGCCCGCATACCGAAAAAAAAAAAAAAAAGAATTACATAAACTTATAATTCAATAAATAATATTAAAAGCAAAGGTAATAAGTACCCTAAACTCATCCCTTCCTAATTTTTTAACACAGTTTTCAATTGCCTGTGCCCTTGATTGTATTTACATCTATTGTGTGTGTGGTGGAAATACTGCATAAGGATGGCCGCCCAGCATCTCTTCCTGACCCCATGGTCAACAGCATCACGTTGGCAGTGTGAAACCAGCCACTGTGGGAGTATTTACACCATGGAAATTGGCCAACACGACAAATCAGAGCTTTGTTTTTCCTCCTTGAGAACAAGTTGCAAAACCACTTTGATTCTGGGGAAATGATTTGGAGACAGGATTGAGATAGGGTCAGACCAGATTGACACCCCCTGCAGCCAGATGTCTCATAGAGTTGCATCTGGCAGCACGTGGTTTCACATGATGTAATGACAAGACACACGTGTTGTTCTCTCCAAGGCCTGCAGAGCCGGTTGTCCCCTTCTCCACATTTTGTTTAGTGTAATGATATGTTCCTCTGGCTTGTGTGAACAGTCTCAGGCTGTGGGTTCAGGCCCTCTCCCCGCCCATTGCAGATACAGATGCCCTGTGGCCCTCACTGAGCCACACACATCCAGGAAGTAGGGGACAGAAAAGAGGTGAAGTCAAAGGACCTCTCAACCATTGGCTCCCTCGACCCTCTCATTTAGACCTTTAATCTTCACTTTCCCATCTCCCCTCATCACTACTGGGGCAACTCAACACAACAAAACCCACACCTATTCTTTATTCAAAACTATTTTTATTGAGGTGAAATCCATATAACATAAAATTAACCATTTCAAAGTTTCATTCATTGGCATTTAGTACATTCACGATGTTATGCAATGACCACCCTATCTTGTTCTAAAACATTTCCATCACCCCAAAGTAGAACCCCTCACCCATTACGCAGTCCCTCCCCCAGCCCCTGGCAACTGCTAATCTGTGGTCTGTGTCTATGAACCTGTCTCCTCTGGCTATCTCATAAAAGTGGAATCAGACAATATTTGTCATTTGGTGGCTGGCTTTTTTCACTTAGCGTATGTTTTCAAAGTTCATCCATGTTGTAGCATGTTACCGGTACTTTGTTTCTTTTTATGGCTAAATAATATTCCATTGTATGGATAGACCACATTTGTTTAACTGTTTATTGTCCATTGATGGACGTTTGGGCTATTTCCACCTTTTGGTTATTGTGGATAGTGCTGCTGTGTACATGTACTTGTTTTTGTATCTGTTTTCAATTGCTTTGGGTCTATACCTAGGAGCGGAATTGCTGGGTCATATGGTAATTCCATGTTTAAGTTTTTGAGGAATCACTGGTGCCCACACCTATTCTTGCCTAGTGATATTGAGAGCAGAGAATTCCTTGAGTGGCCACATCAATCATCACATCCCCAGGGTCACACAGATCTGGGTCCTCATGTGGAACGCTGAGCTCCTCTTTAACTCTGTCTGATACCATGTAAAATGGGAATGATAATGGAACTTACCTCTTAGGGAGATAGAGAGCATTCGCTGAGTTAATACACGTCTTCTTCACCCAGTGCCCGGCCCACAAGGAGCCCTCCGTTAATGGTCGTGGTTCTCACGGTAATGCCAATAACTGTGGCTGAAACGTAAAATGACACGGCTGGGAGAACTTTGGAGACCATCTCATCCAAGGGGACACAAAAGCCCGGGGGCACTCATCCTATGTGTCAGCTCTGGTACAGGTCTTATTTGCCTCCTTTCCTAGTGGCCTTGACCCTGGTGCGGTTCTGACCAGAAAGAGATGGTGGGGGCTGGTGAGAATGCCTCCCTCCTCTGCCAACTCCAGGAGCCCATGCAGGGGTAAGCCGGCCCCCACCAGCTGCCCTCCCCCTCCGTCGCCCTCCCCCTCAGCCTGCTGATCCAGCTCGGCCCTGGTAGCAGCACCAGGATAGGCAGCTAAATTGGGGGGTGGCTGAACTAACCGACCCGCAGAACCCTGAGGTCACAGGAAGAATCAGAGAGGGGCCACCCCCTCTCCTGCTGGGTCACATCTCAACTGAATGTTGACTCCCAAGGACAGCATCTAGAAGCCCGGCTCTGGAGTCCTGGGGGATGGAGCTTGGCCCACAGGTAGCGAGGCCCTGGGCCAGTCCTGAGACCTCCAGGTCTGTTTCCACCTCTCCGAAAAGGGATGATAATGGGACCAAGTCCATCGTGTTTGGAAAGTTCAGTCCTCAGTGCCTTCACATCAACTCACAATCCACATAACACAATAAGCATGCTGCCCAGGCAGAGCAAGTGCCCAGTTAGTGGTGGTTTTAGTCAGTTAGTACTAGCTTGTAAGATTGCAGGCACCACTAGTGATAATATAGAAAAGTGAGAGGGAAGGTCATGTTAATAGACCTGGAAGGGGAAAGTCACCTGTGCCAGGAGACAGAGGCCTGGAACCTTATAGCCATGCGAGCTCGGGCAAATCCTTTCCCTCATGGGTCTCAGTGCCCTCATCTGTGAAATGGAGGGAAGGGCCCTGGGGATATCTCCGAGGTCCCTTCCAGCACTGGGATGTGAAGATCCCAGGACGGCCTCCCACAGATGCTCTGGTGTCCCCAGATCCCCCAGGGGCAGCTGGCTCACCACCTCAACCCACCCCACAGGCTGTGACTCGCCCGCCCCCAGGCTCTCCTCCCTGCTGGAGACGGTGTTCCTTCCCAGAGAAGGGTCCAAACAGCTCTCCTGCCACTTGTGCCCCGCTGATGGGGGAGCAGTCTTGGTGCAGAGGCTTTTAAACCTTCCTGGTTGCAGCCAGTATAGATTAGCCTCGCTCCTTAGTGGGATTCTTCTGCGCTCACCGCCCGCGTCCCCTGCTCCTTCCCCCATTACTCTGGGCCTTCCTCTCTGTGGCTGGCGGGCTGGGGTGCTGGGGACCCTGAGCCCCTGCCTGTCAAGAAGGACAGCTGATTTCTGAGCTCCCTGTCTGCGGGTGTTGGCTCAAGTCCTCCGGGCCCTCTCCCAAGCCAGCTAAGCCTCGCCCCCCAGGAAAGACCCTGCGACGTCTTTCCTCCCTCCTAGGTCCCTGCAAGCATGTGTGGGTGGACTTCCCACAGCACCGGAGCCTGCCTTCTTGTTCTTGCCAAAGAACCCCCAAATGTCACTGGTGAATGTTCTCCCACCTCACTCCTGGGTTTCCTCATCTTTGGGTAATGATGGTGGCTTTCAGGCCGGTCTGTTGCTATGGAATTCAAACTTATGACAGCTTGGTACCGTTTCGTTACCCATCAGCCTTTTGTTCCCCTGACTTCCTTTACAGTCAACTCAATAAAAATGTCACCTCGCCCTCCTCTTTTTAGTATTTATATTTCAGATCGATGTGAGGCCCGAAGCCTGTCAATTGCCCTCTGATGAGCTGCAAAAAGGAGATGAAAACGGCTAGTGGACCCGGGGAAGTCACCGGGAAAATGAATCAAGTCTTTTTCACACATGGCAGCGTCCTTTTTTTTTTTCCATTGAAGTATAGGTGTTTACAATGTTGTGTTAGTTCCTGATGTATAGCAAAATGATTCCGATATCTATATATTATATATATAATGTATATGTATATTCTTTTTCAGATTCTTTGCCATTATAGGTTTGCTATTACAATGTATTGAATAGAGTCCCCTGTGCTATATGGTAGGACCTTGTTGTTTATCTATTTTATATATAGTATCAATAGTTTGTATCTGCTAATCCCCAACTCCTAATTTAACCCTCCCCACCCCCTTTCTTTTACAAAACAGAAACTCACAGACATAGAAAACAAGCTTACGGTTACCAAAGGGGAAAAGAAGGGCAACATCTTTTATTTCTACAATTGCGATGTCTGCCTCTGTTACCTTCCTGCGGCGTGAGGGGACTGCGTGTCCACTCCTTGGTGCTCTGAATCCTGCCAATTTGTACCGGGTTGTCACAAGCCCTCACAGCAGCCTCGCAGGAAAACTCAGCCTGAGGAGCAGTGCAGAAACGGCTCCTGGGTCATATGTATATGTATAACGGATTCACTTTGTTATAAAGCAGAAACTAACACACCATTGTAAAGCAATTATACTCCAATAAAGATGTAAAAAAAAGAAAGAAACAGCTCCTGGGTGGGTGCCCGGTTCCTGGCACACAAAGGAAGCTGAAATCGCCTGCTCCTGGCTCTTCTGGGATGAGAACGTGCTTTTGCTGGGGCATGTGCTCCTGATGGCCAATCGATACACAAGTTGGGAGATCAACTGCCCTCGGTTTAGGTTTCCAATAGCCCCCTCCTCAGTCCATCAATAAAGCGGGAAAGATGGTCATCTCTAACATGGTACTGGCCCCAGGGCTGCTTTCACGGATGCCAGAACACCCCCCCGAGGCCCGGAAGGGAAGACGACTGTCTGAAGGCTGGACTTAGGCATCCACACGGGGACGCCGAGACGGGCCATAAACACGCAGCTCGGAGACCGGGAGCTCAGCCCTGCTCTCGTCCACGTCCTCTGGATGGTGAGGCAATGGGGATAAAAAGGACGACAGTCGAGGCTTTTGAAGCCGGGAGAAAAGTGTCACAAAGACATGGCAAAGGGGGCGGAGGGGGGTCAGGGAAGAGATTGTGTTTGTTCGTTTGTTGTTTTTTATTTGTTTTGTTTTGGCTACGCCATGCGGCACGTGGGATCTTAGTTGACCGACCAGGGATCGAACCCATGCCCCCTGCAGTGGAAGCGAGGAGTCCTAACCACTGGACCGCAAGGGAATTCCTTCGTGTTTTTAAAAATAGTTTATAAATTAGGAAGCAACAGACCATAATGACTAAGAGCATAGACTTTGGAGCTGGACAGGCCTGAATTCCAGGTCTGGTTTCTCTACCTCTTCACTGTGTGATTTTGGGCAAATGACTTAACATCTCTGGGCCATTGATTTCCTTACCTGTAAATGGAGGGTAATAATCGTGCGTGATGGGCTGGTGGGAGGTTAAACAGCATAATACAGGCAGAGACTGGCCACCCGTCTGAGCTAGAGAAAGTGCTCGGTCCTTTTTAGTTGGTGCAAAATTTGACCCTTGCTCTGTGCCAGGCACTTTGAAGCCCTTTTCTGTACATTAACTCATTGGATCCTCAATAATGGGGTAGCTAGCCAGGCGTCACAATAGTTTCTAGAAAATTTCTTGCAAAATCTGAGAACTTGACTGGTATCCATGCCAGGTTTAGAGCCATTTCTCTCTTTTTTTCTTGTGCTATTAAAATTTTAATTTATTTTTTAAATTGAGAATGACTTTAATAGCAAATACAAAACACCATGTCAAGTTGAGACAGAGAGATCATGGAAAAAAGGATAATGCATTAGATTCAGACACTTTTATTTCCTCTTTTAATTGAGGTATAGTTGACTTACAGTGTTGTGTTAGATTCAGGTTACAGCAAAGTGATTCAGTTATACATATATACATATATATATTCTTTTTCAGATTCTTTTCAATTATAGGTTATTACAAGATACTGAATATAGTTCTCTGTGCTGTATAGTAAAATCCCTCTTAGAGAGGGAGGGGGAGGGGCTATGATTAGAAATGCCGGGGCAGGGGACCAAGGGCCACCTGAAGGAGGCAGAGCGCGCGCAGCTCGTGTCTTCTTGCCTGGCTGCTCACACACGCGTTTTCTTTTCTAGCCTCTTCTTTTGTTTGTTTCCTGAGGTGAAATTCACATAATATAAATGAACCATTTTAAAGTGAACAGTTGAACGGCATTTAGCCCCTTCACGGTGTTGTGAGACCACCTCCTCTGTCTAGTTCCAAAGCGTTTTCATCACCCCCAGGTGAAACCCCGTCCCCGTGAGCAGTCATTCCCAGCTTCTCCTCCCCCAGCCCCCAGCAGCCACCATCTGCTTTGTCTCTGCGGATTTGCCTGTTCTGGACGCTGCATATAAATGGGATCAGACAGGATGTGGCCTTTCGCCTCTGCGGCTCCTTGCACTTCGCGTAACGATTCTGAGGTTCATCTGTGTTGTACAATGTATCAGTACTTTATTCATCTTTACAGCTGAATAATATTCCATGGTAGAGATCGACCCCCTTTTGTTTATCCACCATCCATTGACGGACACTTGGGTCGCTTCCACGTTTTGCTGGTTGTACATTGTGCTGCTGTGAAGGTGGGCACGCAACTCACGTACTCCCGCTCTGTGCTACTCTGATCTGCAATTCTCAAACCTGTTCGCTTCTCTCTTTCTGCCCTTGCACAGGCCTGTCCATGCCTCTCCCCTCTCTATTGACTCCTACCCACACTGCAGGGCTCAGTTTCATGCCACTTCCTCCAGGAAGCCACCCTGCTGCACTTGGGCTGGCTGGTGGTCTCCTATACCACCCGGCCATCTCCAGGCAAGCCCTTCTGCACATGGTGGTTATTGCTGGAGCAGCCGTCTTCCCCGATGGGAATGTGGCTCTGTGATGGCTCTGATCGTCATTGCATCCTCAGAGCCTATTAAAGTACTGGGTGCGTAGTAGGTATTCCTAAAATGTTTGTTGAATGAATACGTGACCATCATCTCTGCAATTGCCAGGTCTTCTGTGGCAGCCTCGTGGATTGTCTGACCTGGGAGCAATTGCCAGATGGCAGGCTGGAGTGGGGCTCCTTGTGGGGAGGGGAGCTGCCACCTCCAGTTACTATTCCCAATGGCCCCTTGGGAGACTTGTTGATTAAAAATGTAGTATGAAAATGGGAGCAAAACTGCCATTAAAAATGATCAGAATCCTGCTCATTATTCTATTTGGAACGATGCTATTAATATTAATGACCCTTAAAAATACTTCATATACAGGCACTTTCCCCTCCTGCAATGCGGTCTTGTTCCTACCCAGACTCTCCAAAGCTTAGGTTCTTCCCCCAGCTCATCCCCTCTGGGGAGGGGGGCGCACCAGGACAGAGTTCCTACCACTCGCTCATTCAGGGACTCTCACCATTATTTTCCCCACCCCCAGCCACCCATGCGGGCAACTCAGCAAGTGCTGTCCCCCGCCCCCTACCCCGCCCGGGAAGCAGGGAATATGGGCCTTTTTACAGTTTTATTTTGTAGTTAAGCGCCATGGTGGTTTCTGGGAAGGGGAGGGCAAGGTCTGGCGCTGGGGGAGAAGGCTAAGCTTTCCCTAATCAGAGGGCAGCAGAGAGATGACACAGACGGAATGAAAAGGGCCGCTTCAGTAGAGGAAATGAAAGGAAATCATTCACGGGAGGGCAGAGTGAAATGTCCTGTGGGGCGGCCTCCTCTGGAGCCCATCCGCCCCGTGGCAGCTTCAGCTGGGGGACACCGGACCACAGCCCGAGAAGCCTCCAATTAAAAATATTAACCCCGACGCCAGGGGTCCGACCCAGGGCCTGGTCACGGGGGGAGCAGCGGCTCTGCTGTTTGAGGAAGACTTGGGGGGCAGCACGAAATTGGGGGAGGAAGTGGTGAGAACTCAGCCTTACTGGTCGTTTTGCCTGTCCTGGTGGGAGCAAACCATTCTTGGCACTTGGTGCCTGTTTCCTGCCCTTGTGGCGTATCGACCATCCACCTGCCACTTAGGGACCCCTACTTCTGAGGCCAAAGGCATGGCCTCGACCCCACTGAACTCCTCAGCGTGGGGAGCCTGCCCACCGTGCTCACTGGTGGAGCATGGACCCTGCATACAGCAGGTGCTCCGTAAACACTTTCTGAATGATAATGATATGACATCATCACTGGTTACTTGGCCCTAATTCATTATCAGCAAGATCCCCAGCTGTCTTTGGAAATGATCAAGGGGAGGGGCGGAGAGCATTTAAGCATCTTTATGCATCTTGGGTGTGTTTCTTAGGCTTACATTTCTTAATAAATGTATTTATGGCAGGAATTTAGCAGGCATTTTTTTTCTCCAGGTCCAAGACGTGTTAATCACTTTTTCTTCCCCTTTCAACAGAATTGACATTTATTGGGCACTGGGCACGCACCCGGGCCTGTTCTGAGGGCTTTACTTAACCCTCACACACCTGGGAGGCAAGTGTGAAGGCAGCCTTACCCCACAGCTAGTTAAGCGCAACTTCCTCAGTATGTCCCAAAGAACAGGCACTCGCCCCCTCTTCCCCACGCGCAGACCTGCACATACACACGCGCACACGCACATGCACACCTGCACCTACACAGCTTCATGGTCATGTTTAGTAATTGGCTAATATAAAAAGCTTCTACAAAGCATCACGTGTTACAAGAATCCCTCACTTCACCCCACAGGTACATTCCTCACCTTGTGGCCTTGATCAGGAAACTGAGGCTCAGAGAGGTTAAGGAACTTCCTGAAGTCTCACAGCTAGAAATCAGCAGACTATAGGATATGGTGTTTGTTTAAATGCCAATGTGTTTGAAACCCAGCCCAGCGGGATCTTCTGATTTGCTCTCATGTGACCTGCCCCCTGCCCTTCTCTGGCAGCAGGCTGGTGCTCTCCACACCTCCCTTGCCTGGAGCACCACAGGCTGCCCCTGGCACCGTCTGGTGGCACAGGTAGGCGGCGCACTCCGCACCTTGTCAGATGGCTGCACTCTCTCTAGATGATCAGGCCAGGCTTCCCCAGCCTACTGGTCTGTCTTCAGTCCTCTTTAATTAAACAGCAGCTCTCCCTGGAAAGCAATTGAATTATCCGATTATGCGCTCCTAACCTGATTGCTCTGGTTCACGCAGGGGGCTTGGAGACTCCGGTGTGGGTGGGGTACCAGAGGACCCCCTCCCATTCCCACCTCCCTCCCCTGCCCCACCCTACCCTACTTACCCAGGGCCGGGTCTGTGGTTGGTTGGGTATTGTCCCAAATAGTGACCAATCTGGGACCCCACGGCTATGTCTCCCAGGGCCTCCGCTGCCATTAAACTCTCCCGAGTGGCTGCTTCTCCAATGCCAATGGCTGCGAAGGACCGCCCCCAATCCCCCTCAACACTTAAGCTCTCGGATCTCTCTGTGGCCCCTACAATATTAAGCTCCTGGGTCTGCTGATCCGTTTGTGTAGTACTCCTCCTCAAGCTTTCTCGTAGGCATCTCCTGTGTACAGGCACCCGGCCAGCAACTGGGCATGGGAGACAGAATCTGCTGTCACCTGGCCACAGTCCCCGGGCGTGGCCTTCACCCCGAGCAACCAAGGCGGGCACCGCCAGGTTCACCCCGCCTCTGCCAGGGCGCAGCTCAGATCTCCACCCAGAGGGGTGTTCAAGATGTCATTGTGAAAATAAATAATAACTATTCAGATACAATTCTAATGCTGTGTGCAGATGTAGTAATAACTCTGCTATTGAGTGAGCTTCCTATAGGTAGCAAGTGCTAGGTGCTTTATAATTAAATGCGGCTGTTGCTGTATTTTGCTTTTGAATTTGAAAATATTTCAAACCTACACAAGAATAGTAAAATTAGTCCCTGTATACCCTTTGCCTAAGTTCACCAACTGTTAACTTTTTGCCCCGTGTGCTTTATGGCTTTCTCTCTCTCTCCCCACGTGAACATACATGATCCTCATAGCCGCTATTGTTGGTGTTTTGCTGAATCATTTGAGATGAAGTTGCGGACATCACACCCCTTCACCAGCAATTGTATGAAGCTTGTGTATCCTAAGAACAGGGACATTTCTCTTTCTTTCTTTCTTTCTTTTTTTTTTTACATATTTTAAAATTTATGGAGGTCAAATTCATATAATGTAAAATTAACCATTTTAAAGAGAACAATTCAGTGACATTTAGTACATTAACGATGCTGTGCAACCACCGCCTCTACCTAGTTCTAGAACGTTTCCATCCTTCCAAGATAAAACTCTATAACCATTAAGCAATTGCTCCCAACCCTCTTCCCCCGTCCCGGGCAACCACCCATCTTCCTTCTGAGGGACACTCTCTTTAAACAGCCTCAAGATGGTGATCAGATTCAGGAATTTAATATTGATAGAATACTGCTTCCCTATATACAGCCCAGGTGCACATTTTGCTAATTTTCCCAATACTGTTATTTTCAGCAATTTTATTTTTTCCCTTGACCCAGGATCCAGTCCAAGAATCCACACCACATCAAGTTGTTCTGTCTAATCTTTCAGTCCCTTTAGACCAGTTCCTCTGCCCTTAAAAAAAGAAAAAATATATATATATATATTATTTTTTGAGGAAAATATTTAGATTTACAGAAAAGTTGCAAAGATAGTACAGAGCGTTCTCTATACCCTCCACCTAGTTTCCCATCATGTTATCAGCTCGTATAACCAAGATACATTTATCAATACTAAGAAATTAACATTGGCACAGCACTATTTTTTTAATATATTTTTAAAAATTTAATTAATTTATTTTTGGCTGCGTTGGGTCTTGGTTGCTGAGCACAGGCTTTCTCTAGTTGTGGCGAGCAGGGGCTACTCTTCATTGTGGTGCGCACGCTTCTCATTGCGGTGGCTTCTCTTGTTGCAGAGCATGGGCTCTAGGCGCACGGGCTTCAGTAGTTGTGGCACGTGGGTTCAGTAGTTGTGGCTTACGGGCTCTAGAGCACAGGCTCAGTAGTTGTGGCGCACAGGCTTAGTTGCTCCGCAGCATGTGGGATCTTTCTGTACCAGGGCTCGAACCCACGTCCCCTGCGCTGGCAGGCGGATCCTTAACCACTGCGCCACCAGGGGAGCTCCCGGCCCAGCCTTGTTAACTGAGCGTCAGACTTTGGATTTCACCTGTTTTTCCACTAATGTCTTTTTCCTCTTCTATGATCCAACTTTGCACTTAGCCGTAGCCGGTTTTTTTTGTTCTTCTAGAGGCTGACCAATGTTAATTAGGTCCTTCACGTGCCCGTGTCATTTTATCTATTTATTTTATAATTATTATTATTATTTTTTTGGCCACGCGGCTGGCAGGATTTTTGTTCCCCGACCAGGGATTGAACCTGGGCCCTCGGCAGTGAGAGGTGGGGTCCTAACCACTGGACCGCCAGGGAATTCCCGTGTGCCTGCGTCATTTTAAACAACTCTACGATGTAGGTGTGTTATCGTTGTTCTAGAGAGGAGAGAAAACTGAGATCAGAGGTGACGCGACTCGTCCAAGGTCACTCAGTAAATGAGGCAGGATTCAAACCCCATCAGTCTGGCTCAGGCTTGCTCTCCTTCATCCACATGATGACTGCCACACACACACACACACACACACTCACACAGACACACACATCACACACACACACATAGAGACGTGGCTTTATGAATTTATTGAGCAACTGGGTAGTGCAAAAGTTTTTCACAAAGCATCAAATGTTTAAAGGATCCTCGCTTTCCCCAACAGGTCCATTCCTGAAAAGTTAACTGTAGTTCTCTAGAAGAATTCACTAGAAAGTAGGTTTTTATTGATGGCTTGCTAAGTGCTTTGCATGTGTTTCTTCATTGGATCAGTACAGAATCCTGGGTGGGATGTGTTGTTACACCCATTTTGTAGATGTGAAAATTGAACCACAGAGAAGGGAATGGGCTCGTTCCAGGTCAAACAGCAAGGTCTTAGATGAGCTGGGATTCAAACTCAGTTCTTTTTGTCCCCACTGCCCCATCCATAACCACTAGGCTTGACTTGGTTTTAGGTCTAAAAGGCCCCCACCGTTCTGCATCGTAGCCCAGGGGCCCTCAGGAGCGTTGGGTGGAACGGCCAGAGAGGCTCCGGGATCCGGCCAAGCAAGGCTGCCCACTCTCCTGTCCCTGGGGCTCCAGCGTCTCCTGAAGCTGTTCAGCTGGTTCACTTTGTCATCACACAAATATGCTAATCCTGGGGCCCCGCTTTAATAATGGGTCCAGCTGGTAGGAGCTTTTCTTTCAGGGAAGTGCGAACGCTGTTGCCATGGAATGCAGCCTTATACCCAGGGAGCAGGCATTACCGGGAGCAGAAGCCGCTCTGGGTTGTTTTTCCCTTTATCCAAATCTCATTTCTCTCCGTGTGTTTCACCGTGGATCTTCATTTCAGTCCTCATGGAAAACTGGCGCACGAATGACGGTTTGAGTCAAGGCTCTCAGGGCTTCGTCTTCCCCGCTCTCCATATGTTTACACGCCACCCCTTCTGGGACAGGAGGCGGGGATGCGATGGTTATTTTTCCCACCCTGTGTGAAAATAGCAGGCAAGCAGTGAGTAGAACGGGATTGGTCCAACAAGCCAAACATCGACTCCTCTTTCTCAACAGGACAGCCGTCCCCAGACTGCTCCTCCGCCACCCTTAGCTCCTGCTAAAACTTGGTTTAAAAAGTCTCTTACCACAGAGGACAGACTTGTGGTTGCCAAGGGGTGGGGGGAGGGGAGGGAAGGATTGGGAGTGCGGGATTAACAGATGCAAACGATTACGTACAGGATGCATAAACAAGATGATCCTATTGTATAGCACAGGAAACTATATTCAATATCCTGTGAAAAACCATAATGGAAAACAATATGAAAAAGAATATATACATATGTATAACTGAATCCCTTTGCTGTACAGCAGAAATTAACACAGCATTGTAAATCAGCTACACTTCAATAAAATTTTTTTTTAATTTTTAATAAAATAATTTTTTTAAAGTCTCTAACGAGAAAGACATGCTGGGGACCTCCGTAGTGTTTGGCTTGGTGTGTATACACGTGAGCGCTCCTCTCCTGTCACACTGTGCACTGTGGCCTCTAGCTCTGGCTTTGGAATCAGTTGTCCTGGAGTCCACTTCCCACTAGCTGGGTGATCTTGGGCCAGTGACTTAACTACTCTGAACCTCCGTTTTCTCCTTTGTGAACAAAGAGGAACAAACGGTTACAGCACAAGGCAGTGGGTATCAGGGTGATGGTTATAAAGCACAGCCCCTGGCACCAACCAGCTGCTTGGCGATGGGAGCTGGGAACAGCATCACTTTTCCTTTCTATTACCACTCTCTCCTCCCTCCCTTGATAAAGCTGGTGGGGCTGTGAGGGTGGGGAGGTAGGGGACGGAATAAAGGACTCAGATGAGTCATAAGTGGTCTCTGCCTTCAAGTGCTTCACAGCCTAGTCCAGGACGTGGGCCGTATGTCCAAATAGCTCCGACGTTAAGTCAGCTCGTGACCATGATACTCACGGTCAGTGTTTGCTGAGCGCTCACAGTGCGTACGGTTTTGAGGTGTGCTTTGTGCGCGATCAATTCTAATCGCTCTAATTCCTGTGGGGGAGGGGCTATTCCTACTCCCATCGTGCAGATAAGGAGACTGAGGTCCAAAACCACGCATCTCCTGAGGGTAGGGGCTGAGATTCCAAGCCAGTCACCTGCAGTGTCTTAGTGTCATCGCCACACTGTGCCATCTCCCCAGAGGAGCAGTCCAGGGACCTCCAGGTCAGGAGCTGACATTAGTTTCCAAGCCAAAGGCCGAGCCTCGGTGCCAGGCTCTGAAGCCACGTGGGACTTGCTGGACACCTAGGAATGCAGAGGGCCCAGGCTTGGGCTCAAACCCATTTAAGTGCCTACTATTTTGTTCCCAGTGGAAGACAGACCTGGGCAGGGAACATCTCAGGTATGTCGGGGAAACAGCCTGGCTCCCCCTGACTGAGGCAAGGAGGGGATGGTGGAGGTGAGCCGGGCTAACCTCTAAGTGTCATTTTTAAGCCTTACCTTCTAGACAATGAGAAGCTGAGTGTAGCCAGGTGTGGAGTAAAAGGGGGAAGAAAGGGGCATGGGGGTGACCGATAGGTATCGGGAATTAAACCATCTTCTGAAGGTCTTGGGAGATCTTAAGCACTGACTGATCGGAGGCGTCCTCAAACTGTTCTTTTTCACCTCCCCAACTAAAACATAAGCTCGCTGAGGTCGAGTGGAGGGTCATATCTCTTGGGTGCTCATGGAGCCAGCAGGGTCACCAATGTCCAAAGATTAGATGCTGCTTGGTGGTGCCAATCCCTCCTGCCGTGCACCAGCTGGCCCTGGGTCTCTGATTGCTTTCCTTTCTTCCTCCTCCTCTCGTGCACAGGAAATCACGAGGACGGCCGGGACACAGGATGAAGAAAACCCAGGCCGGTGGGGTGGGGACAGGGCTGGGGGTGGGGGGTACTACCCGACATGGGCCAAGTGCGGCCGCGTTTTCTCTTCTCTGCGACAGGAGTTCTTGGCGCCCCTTGATCTGCCGTGGGATTTCCAGACAGGGTGGGAGATGCACTGTTTTGATTAGTAGTGATGCCAAGTCATACACACACAGACCTCTCCACCTCTTCTCAGGATGCTGAGAAGATCTTTCAGAGTTGTGATCGCCTCCAAGTCTACATGTATACATGGCGAGAGCTGACAGTTGAGGCAATTCTATTCGGGAGAGAGAGAGAAAGTGGCAGGGAGAAAGATGGGCTGGGGGTGCAGGAGAGGAGAGAGAGGGAGGGAGAGGAAGCAAGTGTGTGCACTAGCAAGAACTAGAAGGAAATTTCATTTTAAATATTCCAATTAGCAACTATACTGATCCTATTAATCGACGAATTCCTCAGCTTCACCCGCGTGCACAGGAGACATCACACTTCTCACTTGCTGCTCGTCTATTGAGGCGGCAAACGTTTATTGAGCACCTACTCTGCGCTAGGCACTGGGAGGTCTGTTGACTTGGACGGGAAAGCATTCCCAAGTGGAGCTTGTAGTCCACTGGGGGTGTGGGGGGAGGGGGACCAGTAACAATACAGTGTGGGAGGGCTCCCTAGGAGTGGAAGCGAAGGCTCTAGCGGGAACTGCGGGGTCCTGGATGCCCCATCATCGTCCTGTATCTGCCTCCCAACACATCCAAGGTCATTCCCCAGACAAGACACATGGAACAGTCTCAGAGGGTACTTGGATGAACAGCCATCACTTCTTAACACCTGCTAGGGGTCCGCCCTTGGCATAACAACCCTTTCAATGCTGCATAGTTGCTATACTTTTCTCCTGTTCAGAGATGAGGGGACTCAGAGAGGTGATGTTTCTCACAAGGAAGCTAATGGATGGCAGAATGGGGACTTAAACTTGTTCGCTCCCAAGGTCTTACCCTTTCAGACCTCTTTCCATCAGCACCTGCTGCCTATGGACAGCCCCAGGTAGGTAGAGTCTTCTTGAGGAAGGGCAGGTGGGAAAGAGGAGGGAGGGAGAGGGAAGTCTGGAGTCAAGAACATCTAACATCTTGTGATGCTGAAACTCAAGAGCCCCCTGACTCAGCAGGATATAAATAACCCCGGCTCATCCCTGGAGGGCGACTCGGCCAGGGTTGAGAACAACAGAGTTGTATCTACCCGCCCTGATGCCCGTGGCACCCCATACCCCACCTGTCCTCAACTTGTTTCTCCCCATACCTGGCTGGAAGCTTCCTAGAGCAGATGCTGGTCTGTATCTCTAGCCCCCATACAGAAGGCACTCAACAAATAACTGTGGAGTGAGTGAATGGATGGTTGGATGGGTAAATAAACTGACCCCCAAATTTCCCAGAGCATCACTACTAGTTCCTTTCCCTACTTTATCGTCCAATTGCACCTAATACGTGTTCAATAAATGCAATTTGCTCAGTTCATGTTTAAAATCGCCCTCAATTAGAAGCATTTCCCAAGCATCTATTTGTGTCTGGTACAGTTCTGGGCTCTCCATGGGGGAGGGACAAAGGCTCATCCCCACACTCAGGGGATGAAAAAGGAGAACTACGTGAGGTCCGCCCTGCCTGACCCCTCTCCCAGACAGACATGATGAAACCATCACCAGGCAGCCATAACTAATCGATCACACCACTGTGTCCTGATGCCCTGGGATCTCGCTCAACACAGCCCTCCAGATGGTCAACATTGCCCACTGGAATTGGCCCCTTCTCTCTGCCCCGCTACACTTCTCCATCCTGGAGTCTACCTGAGAGAGAGCACACAGGGCAACCAGAGGAACTCTCCCTCTCTATAAGCAGAAGCCCGTGTTCGCTCTGGTTCTAAAATGCGGAGTGGTGGGTGGGCTTGGCTGGGGAGAAGTTTTTGGTGACAGGAGAACACAGGCTCTGAGAGGCCACTGCAACTCTGTGGGTGGGTGCTGCGCTCCAAGGCGTCCATGGGACCAGAAATCACCTTCCTGCCCTGCTGTGGGGAGACCCCAAAGGGGCCAATCCAACGAACTGGACCCTGAGGGCTGCCACCCCTAGAGGACCCTGGAGGACTGGGGAGAACCACGGCACCCCAAACTCTGGGCTCTGTGTGTATGTGGGGACGTGTGTGATCAGCAGTGGTCATGAGAATGGTAGACCACCTGTGAGCCAATCAATGCAGGTGCCAGGTGCGTGCAGGAATGCAGGTAGCTGCTGCGTTGGGGGGGGGGTGTCTAGAGGGTTCCAAGGAAGGGTCCTGGGTGGGCCGGGAAGCGGGTGGTGGGGGTTCCCCCAGGGCTCAGGACAGGTAAATGCACGAAACATTTCAATGTTTCAACAATCGGCATCCAGTTGAACAGAAGCAGGCCCTGCGTGGGGTTGCCTCATGCTAAGAGGGTCTTTCTGGAAACGGTCCTGTCACATCTGGCCAAGGAGTTCCTGTCTGTGCCCAGGACCCCGCAGGCACAGAGTAGTTGCCCAGCACGTGTTGGCTCTTTAGCTGCAAAAGCAGGCCTCCATGCCGTGTGCTACAAAGGCATTTCTGGAGCCATCTCAGGCCCCTTTACCTGCCGCCACCTCTACATCCCCCGTGGCCATGCTTGGGTCTCACCTGTGCGTGCACGAGGCGTGTTAAGTCAGGCTTCTAACAAGCCCGCTCCTGACGCATGTCTCCCCTCTCCTTAGGGACTTGTCACTCTGTTGATCGTTCAGGGAAACATTTGTAGTGGGAGAGCTCAGACTCCTGAGTAGGGAGGCTGGCGGTTCATCTGAAAATGTTAGGGCTGGAAGGACCCTAGGGCGTCACCAGCTCAACCCCCGTCACTTGACAGTGCAGATCCTGAGGCCTAGAGAGGGGGACCCGGGGCTCAGTCAGGGTCCCCAAAAGATCCTGGGGGACAGAACTGCAGAGAGAATCTCCCCAGTGCCCAGTCAAGGGCACTGACTGTGGGGTCAGGCGGGTCTGGGTTTGAATCCCAGTGCACCATTGGAGCAAGATGTTTACCTCTCTGAGCCTCAATTTCCCCATATGGAAGGTGGAGGCAGATAAGAGCGCCTCCCCCAGGGTCTGGCACGTGGTCTGTTATCAGTCACTGGAGATTTCTTTAAGAAACCCCAGCAGGCTCCCGACTCTGGCCAGCAGCAGTGGCTGTAACTTAAGGACCAACAGTGGGCCTGGGGGGTAAAGGGGAGGGGCTTGGAAGACAGGGGGTCGTGCCTCCAGCTTTGCTGTAGACCGAGATTTAAGCTGGCCTCAGAGGATGAACTCAGCTGGATCGGGGCATGGGGGTACATCACCCAATTTGACTTGAAATTATACTCCTTCTGGCTTCTGGCGTCCCCCTAGCTTAGCTGTCTCATGAGTTCAAAGCCAAAGGTGGCATCTCCCCTCTGAGGCAGGGCGAGTGCCTCCTGTCCCTGGAGGATCAAAGGGCTTCTCTAGGGGAAGGGAGGGCCTCTAGTGTCAAGGGTCAACTGATACCTGGCAGCCTGGTCACACTCGGGGTTTACCACACCCCTCTGAGCTCCCCGCAACCATGATTTCATTATTTTTTTAAAAAAATTCTTATTTGAAGATCTAATAGGCTTTATCCAACAATTTATGAATCAGGCAGCAGCCCATCCAGCAGGTAGGAAAGTGCTCCCCCTGTGGCTTCATGCTGAAATCCTCACAACAGCCCTGTGAGGTGGGTACCATTATTATCTCTGAACCCTGCCCGTGAGCATCACTTTCTGCAAATGCAGCCTAAGCCCCTCACACGGGGTCTGGACTGTGCCTGGTGTGGTGACGGGGGTGCACCACGGCTTGCTCAGCACCCACCCCACGGACGCCTGTCTCAGGACCTTGTAGGCCTCCGTAGACACTTCCACAGCAGCCAGAGTTGCTTGGTGGTCAGAACTCTGCAGAGGGGTCCCTGCTGAGACGCAGGGCAGTGGCCAGGAAAGGGGTGAGCCTTGACGAGCCACAGAACTGCCCTGTCAGCAAATTCGGTTTCGGGAATTAGCAGGGTCAAGATGAAAGGAAATCTGATACAGAGCTTTTGTTTTTCCAGATTAAAAAGAAAAAAAAAACTTCTGGGCATCCTCCATGGGTTGGGATGTTAGAAGCCATGTCCTTCCGACCATCAGATGGATGGTGGGTCAGGAGAGCAGGTGGCTAACCTTCCCAGCCCTGCACGCTCTGCACTTACCGACCGATGGTGGAAAATGAGTGGGGTGGGACCAGGATGCATCCCCGCGTGAAGACAAAGCCTCATGACGGCCCTGCGGAGCTGAGGAGCCTCTCTGGGAATGGGGGCAGCAAGGGTTAAGCGTGGCCATCCTAGAGGTCAGGGGTGACAGCCGGCAAAGTCAATGGAGGGAGGGAGCAGTGTCAGCTGCGAGCTGTCTCCATCCATTAGGCCGAGTGCCATTAAGTGAGAAAGCAAAGCGGGTTCCCAAGATGGAGAGTCAAACTTGAGGAGCAAGGGTACCCACAGCTGTCTAGAGAGCCCCCATCCTGACGCCCTCCTTTGGGCAGAAAAGACTGACCAAGAGGTTTAAGAAAGAGAGATGCTGTCTCCCATTATCAGTGCCCGAAAGCCCGCACAGACATGGCTGGTGAGGAGCAGCGCCCCTGCGGCCCCGTTTGGCAGGACCCAGACCAGGGGCCAAGGTCGCAGGGCTCTTAGAATTCAGGGGTTGATGGCAGAGAAATTTGCATGCCGAGGTGGCCTCCACGCGGTGGCCAATTTAACAAGGGAATTGTTGCCTGCAACACGGCTCGTGTCAGTGTGTGTGTGACCAGGAGAGAGGGAGTCCGAGGGCATGTCTTTCTGTTTATTTGTTTCTCTCTCTCACTGTGGGGTGTCTTTCGGAATTTCCAGCTGCCTTTGGTTACAGGGCCCCTTGCTTTCAGCCTGCTCACGCAGACGATCGACTGCTGGGGACTCGGCAAGCTGGCACATGATGGGGACCTGAGTGGGGCTGGGATGCTCAGAAGGCCGCTCCCTCTCTGTCAGCTCCCCAGGAGGAGTGAGAGGGAGAGGACAGGTATTTCTATAACTGGGTGAACTGTTTTTGCGATCAGCACACGTCTGAGAGGAAGGCTGCCTCTGCTGCGCCCAGATCACCTGCCTGGCAAGAAAGAAAAATGTTTTCCTCTAGGTGAGGAGTTGGGGTGGGAGGGGTCTGCAGGAGGTGGGAGGGCTGCTTCCTCCCTGCTGGCAGTGTGTCCCTCCCCCCGCCCCCCGCTGGGGCGCACCTTCCCCCCACCCCCCAGCCCCCTTAGCTGCCCACACACCTGGGGGTGGGCAGGATCCAGATCCTGCAGGGGTGGTCGCGACTCCTTCCTCAACTCCCCAGATCTCCGGCCTCCCACCCCCATGCTGAGAGCTGGGTGGGATGCAGGTGGAGAAGCAACCTCCCAAGGGCGGATTTGTGAGAAGAGGTCCACGGGAGGAGAGCTGGGGCTTGTATCCCCATGTATTTCCCAGACTTGACGAACCCCATTTTCTTTCGACACAGAGTAGTGTCCTCTGCTGGGCCACAGGCTCCCAAAGGGCTCTGGAACCCCCTCATCGCTGGAAGGAAGGTCCCTCACCCAGAACCAACACTGATCAGGCACTTACTACTGCCAGCGTTGGAGGATTTTTACGTGCGTTTCTCCGTGAATCCTCCCCAAACCCCAGGAAGTAGGTGCTATCATTATCCCCGCTTGAGGGGTGAGGAAACTGGGACTCAGGCAGGAGGGAGTTGAGGTCTGGGTCCTCACGAGCCTGGGTCTTATTTTTCTTGGTGCTCATGGTTTGACCTTTCCTTGTCTCCTATCCTGATAACTAGGATTTGCCTCTGCAGTTTTTTTCGTTTTTTTTTTTTTGCGGTACGCGGGCCTCTCACTGTCGTGGCCTCTCCCGTTGTGGAGCACAGGCTCTGGACGCGCAGGGTCAGCGGCCATGGCTCATGGGCCCAGCCGCTCCGCGGCATGTGGTATCTTCCCGGACTGGGGCACGAACCCGTGTCCCCTGCATCGGCAGGCGGACTCTCAACCACTGCGCCCCCAAGGAAGCCCACCTCTGCAGTTATTTTAGTCTGTCCAGTGTTTTTTGGCAACATGGCCAGGCTGGCACACTTACACTGGGCCTACACACGGGCTCATGTACATGTGTGCGCAGACACACACACACGAACATACGTACACATAAATGCTCACACTTCCCCAGACTCCACCGCCTCCCTGACTCCGCCTGACAGTGTCTAGCACATAGTAGGTGCTTAGTAAACCTCTGTGGGCCGCACAGGCAGCCTGACACTTGCGACACGGATAATCTGTTAGAATTGCCACACTCCAAAGGCAGGACCCAGTGGTTTTGTCGCCATTTGCATCCCTGGGTGCTGGCGCACAGTAGGTGCCCTGCAGGGTGATGTCCCCCGAGGTCTAAGCTGGCAGGGTCAGGGTAGTGACCAGCCCCACTGCGAGAGGGAAGCCGATGCTCCTTTGCACCCCCATCCCCCAGGCTGAGGAAGCCCAGAGAATCTGGAGTCTACTCAGGAGCAGCAGTTGGTTCTGCCTGTGGGGCCTGCAGACAGTGCCTGCAGACTGCACTCTGGGCACCCACTGGGCTGAAGCCCTGGCTGTCTGCTGGTCCCCCTGGAAACTCGGTGGGGGGCTGTTCTCTTTGTGGCAGCCACCCCTCCTGAAGCAGCTGAGCAGCTCTGCCAGGAGGAGCCGGGGCTCTTCCTCCTGGGCTGAGCTCTCTCCCTGCCCACCTGCCTGGGGCCCAGGAACAGGACAGTCCCTTGTGGAGAGGGAAGGACACCCAGCCTGGCTTGAGAGGATGGGGCAGGGGAGATTCCGCAGGCAAAAGTAGGCATCCCAGTGCCACGCCCACCCATTCGACGGAGCCTGTCTGATCAGCCAGGAACTCATTTGCCGTGTGCCAAACCTCTCTGGATCCCTGGGTCTTCTGCTGCCAAGTGGGGTCTGCAATGCCAGCTCTCTCCCAGGATCATCAGGAAGAAAACAATCCCGGAACGATAAGCTTAGGACACAGACCGTACATCAGCGAGCGTGGCCATGAGGCCTGTGTTCAAACACTGCCCCTGCCCCAATCCCTAACTGAACCACCCAGGACAATGTTCTCATCTGAACAGCGGGGCCGATAAAAGCATCTTTCCCAGGGTGGTGGCACAGCAGAAATGTGAGAACATCAGTAAGTGCTGTGCACCAGGCCTGCTGTGGAATACCAGAGCCACCTTGTGTTAAGCACTTTCTAGAAGCCAAACAGGTTTCAAGCATTCGCTCATTAAACCCTTACATCAAGCCCAGGCGTTGGGTGCTATTACGATCCCCATTTTCCAGAGGAGGCAACTGAGGTTGGGTGAGTCCTTTGCCCAAGGTCACACAACTAGGAAATGGTGAGCGGGAGTGTGAGCCCGGGGCTGCTTGATTCTGAAGCCCTGAATCCCAACAGTGACTATAACACGTGCTCATCTAAGATCTGAAAGGTACCCTCAAAATCAACTGGTCCACCCATTTTACAGCTGAGGAAACTGAGGCCCAGAGAAGGGAAGAGATTAGCCTAGTCACAGAGCAGCTGCTGCTGGAACCAGACCTACAACACCCACAGTTACGGCTCACATTTATTGAGCACGTACTATGTGCCATCTTTGAAGTGCTGCACGTGCATCATTGCATGTAAATCTTATAATAACCCTAGGAAGAGAGAGACTTTTATTATTTCCATTTTTCATTCAGGTAAACTGAGGCAGAGAGGGGCAGTAGCTTACTCAAGGTCACGCAGCTAATTGACAGGAGCGGTAGGACCCACACCCAAAGAGTCAAGCTCTAGAGCCATTGTCCACTTCCACGTGTGGCACCAGCTCCCCGCAGAGCCCGAGCTGGCCTTGCCTCGCAGCTGGATCCTAGGCAGACTTACCCGCCAAGGGAGTGGGGTCTGCAGGGTTCCTAGGGCATGGCCACCATGAGGCAAGGCAGGACGAAGCAGGAGTCCCCAGCTGGGTAGGCACTGCCTGAGCTGGGAGATGGGCACGGAGCTGGGGCTGGCGAGCCCAGTCTGCCCCAAAACCCTTACCTCCTGCCTCTGCAAAGACAAGCTTATCCAAAAAAATGCAGGCAAGCTAAGAACACGTTTTGCTTTATGAGTCTCTTGTTGTAGGCAGTGCACATCTTGGGAGATGTGTGGATGAAAGGCACCATATAAAATGCAATCAATTATGAATCACCATTACTGAATTAATCACATGTATGATTAATACAGTAATAATAATTAATGCGAGTATGGTCTAGAGATTAGAGCAGAGAACTGGCAGGGAGGAGTCGGGGTGCTTCTGGCAGCCTCTGCCACTACCTGGAGGTGTCACCTTGGGGGAATGCCCTGGGCTTGGATCGTGGTCTCTCTCCTCCTGGCCCTGCCTTGGCTGTAGAAGTCAGGGGCCCAGGGTTGCCCCCAAACCCCTAGATGATCCTGGGGTAGTTCCCAGGGTCTCACCTCCTACTTCCAGCGCATCTCCACTGCTCAAGGTCAAGGGGACAAATCAAAACCTTGGTCTGGCATAACTGAGAATGGATTGAATCAAGTGAACGGTGAGAACATGGTGCGCGTGCCTTTTGAGCCTACACTTGACCCTTTGGTCAGCGGTGTGAGCTCATTTTATCTGTCTGTCTTTTAGTCCGTCTGCATCAGGATTTGCCTTCTCTCAGAAATCCCCGAAGGGGCTGGACCTCATCTGTAACCTCTTATTGCAAAGCTAGTAGATCGCTTTTGAGCGTGACTTTATAATTTCCTGTTATTTTTCTATCCCATCCATGCCTATTCCCCCACTGTAAAGGAGGCAAGTAACACAGAAAGAATATATATGTAATAAGGCATGTCTTCCCCCATCTCCCCTGCTCATACTGTGGTAGCTTTAGTTTACATATGTGTATATATATGTACAGGTACATATGTATCTTTATATGCATACAGCCCCTTTGTTTAAAAAACATAGATGGAACAAAATTACATGCATTATTCTGCAGTTGCTTTTTTGATAATAGATTCCACATACACAGCTGGAATTAAAACTGTGCAGTGGAGCCAATATCCCATCAGTGAAGAGGACCATTCGGCTCTGCTGTGAGAGGGGAGCCAGCAATTATTTGCGGGGGAGACTCATTCACACTTTCCTGCCCCTGGTGCTCAGCTTCTCGTCATTGCTGGGGAAAGGTCATTTGTCGTAAGATACCTTAATGAAATTTAAAAACGAACATCCCTTGACCACCTGGTCCCTACATGGCTGGAATCCTATTTGTTTCCCATCTTGGAAAAGAAGCACTTTATTAGTCACTTGAAAGAGATGCTGTCTCCCAGAGGTTGCTATGGCCTGCTGTCAACTCGGGATCACCGCGCAGGGACTACCTTCTGGGGTAACTCCCCTCATTACGCAGATGGAGAAACTGAGGCTAAGAGCGGGGAAGTAATGGCCCCAGGCCACATAGCTAGTAGGGGCTATTATTCTGACTCTCGGGTCAGTACTCTTTCCACGATTCCATAATTTCCGGGATCTGGAAATGGGGAGACCAGAAGACAGGTTGGGGAATGGGTCTCTGAAAATGCCGGTCGGCGTCAGCTCGCCGGCGAGGCGGGAAGTGCTGGGGAGAGGAGGGCTGCAGAGGCAATTTAAACATTGTTTCCGCGGCATGTAGCTTTGCACATGGGTCACTTAAACCATCTGGGAAATAACAGGAATACGCCCTGGGTCCCTCCACTATGTTTAGGTGAACCACAAATCAGAAGCCCCCTCCGCCATGTCCTGTTGGCTGTCCTGACAGCATCCAGTCTCGGTGATGATGGAGGAGCAAGGCGTTTCCCAGGAATTGACGGCCCTGCCTGGGGGCGACAGCAGGCTGAGGGCCTACCCAGGTCATCACTCACCCTGCCTGTGTGGGAGCCCCCCACTGTGCCCTTCACTACTGCCTGCAGGCCAAATGCTTGAAAGTCAAATTGCTGAGATGTGTTCTTCTCCTCCAAGGAGCTTTCTCCTACTGGATGCTTTGAGGCCTCGGGACCAGGTAAGCAGGGGCTGGCTTGCATCTGCTCTCCTGGACAGCTTTGCATGTGTTGGAGGAGAGGGGATCTCTAGTGGGAGGGATCTGAGAGCACTGCAGGAGGAGGCACTCGATGGCCTTTTTGTGACCGCTCTTTGGAGAAGGAAAGACTCACCATTCACATCTCACAGGTGGGGAAACTGAGGCCCAGAAACGATCTGTGCTGTGCCCCAAGTTACCCAGCAAGTCAGGAGGGGCACCACCGGGAAGCCCAAGAGCCCTGCATCCCAGGCCAGAGTCTTCCTCAGCTGTGTGACCTTGGGCAAGTTACTTAACATCTCTAAGCTTCATCTATAACTTGGGACTTTACTGACAGGAGTTAAGTCACAGGTCTGCTGGGAAGAATCAGTGGATAATACACATAAGGTGGTTTGCATGGATCCTGGCATAAAGCAGGTATTCAATAAAAGTTAAATTATTATTATTATTAAAGCAGATGACAGTCTTTAATTCCGTGTCCTCTGCCTGCTCTGTGACAACAGTCTAAACGTTATTCAGCAATACAGCCCCCTCTGCAAGCTTAGGGGGGGCCCAAAGCAGGGGAGGGTTAAGGTGGAGGTAAGAGGTGGCAGAGGGTATGGCACTCAGGGCCACATCCTTTGCTCTTCTTCCTGACACCCTCTGTGACCTTGGACCTTGGACCAGTCTCTCTCTCTCTCTCTCTCTCTCTCTCTCTCTCTCTCTCTCTCTCTCCCTCTCCCTGTCCTCAGGCTCTTTGTTCTTGATGCGCCAAATGACCGTGCTGGCTGCCTGAGCGCTGCAGTGAGAACCCACCCCCAGGAAGCCAGGAGCACCTGAAAACCACAGGTCTCCCCTGGAAGATGGAGGAAGCTCTCCCCACAGGCCTGGGAGGCAGCCTGGAAGGAAACCTCCAGGGGGTTGAAGAGCCCAGGGCTGCCCAGGGTGCCCAGCTCCCTGGCCTCTGCCCTGGGCTCTGCAGGAGTCCTCGCACGGGCTCCTCCCAGGCTTACCAGGGAGTGAGGCCTCTCCTGCCCCCCTACTCCGCACTCCCTCCGGAGCTGGCTTGGCTTCGTCAAAAGCAGGGCCCATCAGGGTGGAGGCGGCGATGTGTCAGCTGGTATTCAGGCTCTGGTTGTGCGCTCAGATCGCTCCCTCTCCATCTCCCCCAATCCACCCACCCACCCTTTTACCCACTGCTTGGGGCCTTCTGGGTGGCAGCACTTCCCAGAGGGAGACCGAGCTGCAGCCTTGAGCCCTTGGCTGTTGGGGGGTGGGCGGACTGACTCACTTGGCCCCCTCCCCGGGGCCGATGGGGCAGCTCCCACACCCATGGGCGCTGGCAGCCTGTCAGGCCCCTGGGTTTCGGAAAAGGAAGCCGCAGCCCCGCGGCGCCTGACCCGAGCTGGCTGAGAATGCGCTCTGCGCGCCGGGACCCGCTGGCCCCCGGGCCGGGAGGAGATGTTTAGGCTGCGACCCCCCAGAGCAGGCTCGCTCCCGCGGCCGCCCGCTGGGGCCACCCTGGCCGCGGGCCCGCCGGGACGCCCCTGCTCGCAGAGCCCCTCCCCGGGCCGTGGCGCGTCCCCCGAGTCTCGCAGTATTTCCTTCCTGCACCTTTAAGAAGACCGTTGCTCCGTGGTGGGATGGTGTGTTAAAGCCACACAGAGGAAGTTACGCAGCCCGGATCAGACCGAGAGATAAAAGCCCCGATGGTGATCGTGAGTGATGGCAAGAGGATTTAGCCTCGGCATTAACTTGGAGCGGAGTGCAGGGGGGCAGTGAAACGCCCCGCCATCTGGCCCGCGCCGCGCCGGGGGGATGCCCCGGCGCCCCGACGAGCAGCCGCGAAGCCCACCCGGGCCGGGGGCTGCCCGGTGCCCGAGCGCGGGTCCCCTCCGAGCCGCCCAGGGGGCCCCAAAAGTTTGCACTTGTTAGCGGCGACCTCCCGCTCGGCCGGGGCGGGCGATGCGGGCGGCTGGGGCGGGCCCCTCCCCCGGCCCGCGTCTCCGGGACGGCTGCGGGCGGCCCCCCCGGCGGCCGGAGGGCTCCCCAGCCCCGATCTGACGGCCGCGGCGGCGGCGGCCACAGCGGCAGCGGGAGCAGCGCGGGGAAGCAGAACCGGCTCGCAGCCCTCGGCCCTCGCCCCACCCAGCGCCAGCCAGACGGGGGAGGCGGAGCGCCGAGGGTGGCGGTCCTCGGCCTCCCGGGTCTCCGCTCCGGGAAGCCGCTCCGAGCCGGGGTAAGGCTGGAGGGGAGAGCCCGGGAGGCGAGCGGGGGAGCGGGGGGGGGGAGAGATGCTGCAGCTTTGCCAGGCTGGTTTCATTTTTAAAGGGCTTCGGTGACCATGCAGGCTTTCCCGCGGCCCAGGAGCCACTTAAAGCGGCCCAGCAAAGGCTCGGATGCAAAAGTTATTTGGTGGCGGCCGTTACTAGCGCAGGACTGGAGTCGCTTGGAGAGGGGTGTGTGAGTGTGCATTTGTGGCAGTATCTTAAAGGAGTAGCTTGTCTTCCTGGCTGGCTTTTTCCCACCAGGGTCTTTTTCCATCGTTTGTGAGAGTGAGTGGTGGGGATGGGTGTTACCAGAATGCCTGGATGTGTTTGTGAAAAGGAAATTAACCCTTCTCGCGCGCCATTCCCCTACCCCAATTTAATCGCCACCCCGATTCCTCCCATCCCCTTCCCCTCTCTGAAAACTGGGTATGTGTGAGTTGCACAGAGAAACTCTGTCTTCCAGCGGCGGCTAGAAACTTCTTTCCGTGCCCTGGAGGGGTGGGCTAATGGGGAGGGTTATGTGCCTGGACCGGCTTGGGGACAGCGTGGAGTCGAACCTCCAGCTGGGTGGCACGCAGATGGTGGGAGCAGAGGCCGCGGGAAGGCGGGAAGAGGACCGTGGACTCGCGGCGTCCGCGGGCTCCGGAGTAAGTTGTCCGCCTGGGCTGGGGGCGGCAGCGCTGGGGAAAAGGATGCAACGAATTCCCCGGCGCTTTGCTGGGCGTCTTCTAAGTAAGGGAGGCGGTGCCAGGTGTGAGTGCACCCTCGGTGCCCGCCGGGCCTTTTTGAAAGGCGTGATTATTAATTGCTCCCGTGGCTTGCACTCAACTTCGGGAAGACAAAAAGCAACTGCGGGATTGCCAGGCACGTCCCCGTGCGATGTCCGCCGTTTGCAGCCCACCCGAAGCACGGACTCCGAACCCTTGGCGTCCAAGGCTGGGAGCTGACCCCCATCTCCACACCCCCCCTCCCCCCGGCCCCAGCCGAGGCCTCCTCCTCGCGCCCCACCCCCCGCGCTCAACTCTTCGGGGCTGTCTGGGCGCTGAGAGGGCGTGGGGGGCGCCCGGGAGCCCAAGAAGGCTCCCATTCCGGGGCTGGGGGCACTGGGGCCGCCGGAAATGGGATGCTCACTCGTGCGGCCGCGTTGAGCGGGGCACCTACTGGACCGGCGCGGGCTGAGGGAGGTTTAGGGTTGGGAGGATGGGGTGGGACTGGAAGGTGATCGCGACCGGGAGCGGGCTCCCCTTTCCTTCCTGGCTCCCAGCACCCTCCCCTGAAGGCAGATATCACCCCCCTCGACTGTCCCCGCTGGGAAAGGAGAAGAAACTTGGGGGTGGGCTGGGTCCTGGGAGAAGCCCCCAGCGCCCCCTCTCCAGGGACCACCCCTCCCCCAGGGGCTCCGCGTCCACCAAGGCAAGTTTCCCACGAGGCGAGGGCGCAGCCGGCAACTCCGGGAGGAGCCTGCTTCCAGCCCAGCCAGCTCGAGAGGCGCTAATTCAATAAGACAGAAAAATCTGAGTTCAGAAATCCTGGTAAAATCTAATTTTCGGGTTTTAATAACCTGGCTTTCAGCCCCCTCGGCTCCTGAGGACTCTTAAAAGAAAAGAAAGCGCATTGATTCGATTTGTTTCTGGGAGCTGCAGTTTCTTAATAATATCAGGTGAAGATTTATTTTCCAAGGAGTAAACTATCCGCCGGGATACAACCTCTTACTCTGAAATTTCCCACACTGGCTTCTCACTCCGTGCTTTCCTCCTCGCTGTTCCGGAGACGCTTGCATCTCTCCCCCTCCCTTTTTTTCTGTTTGGCAAAAACTGACTGTAACATTCTCATGCTGAGCTCGCAATTCCCTTACGATGCCAGCAACGCCCAACTGATTGACTAGTTGTAAACATATTTATTACCCCCCCCCGCAGATTTTGATGTTGTTGGCTCCCCCACCCCATCTTCCAGGGAATGCATGGCGTTTAAGCCTGCGGAACTGCAAAGCAATGAATAGGCTTGCGAGGCGCGCTGCCCCTTCGATCTCGCGGGCCTCCTGGCCTCCGGGCCTCACTGCCTCCCCACGCCCGCCTGCGTCCAGTGCGGTCCAGGCCGGAGGCAGCACTCTGGTCCTGCAGACGAAGGAAGCCCGCGTCCGGGCGCACCCTGCGAGCCGCAGTCGGGTGCCCTACCTGGGAGCGAACAGTCAGGAGCCCGCGGCTGGAAGAAGGAGTGAGGAATGTGCTGTTTTCTGGGCAGCGCGAAGCTCAGACAGAGGCATCCAAACCTTTGCCGGCCGCGCTATCTTATTTTTACTACATTTTCTCAGGTTGTAAAAATAGTCTCCAGGCGGGTTCTTTCTGAGAGTTTTCTAGCAAGAAGCACATTCAAGGCCGGACAGGCTCTGTAACACTGTTTCTCTTTAAACAGCCAGAGGTGAGATGTGAAACTGTGTCCCCCTCGGCTCATTCATCTGCATCAAGAGCTCTTCAGCCAGAGAGAGGGGCAGGGGCTGCCTTAATGCAGATTTATGATGTCCCCAGCCTGGAGCTTTGGGGCAGAGGCTGGGGGCTTCTCCTGGGGAGGCACGGGGCGGCCAGCCCCCATTTGGACAATGTCCCCCCACTCCGGTTTGTCATTTTTGGCAGGAGTGCGTTTGTGTCTGGGTGGAGAATGGAGGTTCATGGAAACGTCGTGGACCTTCTAGGTACAATGGCTGAAGAGTCAGCAGTTTGGGAATTTAGATGCAATAATCGTAGACGTAATAACCAGAATTAATAACACATGCGCTTCTGCTGCGACTCATTGCAGTAACCTTTGCCCTATTGGCTAGATCCCACACTGGGGACCAAATTCTCCTGGTGATATATCAAGTGTCCCGGAACACCCCGCACTATTGGAGTCGTGCTTTTCGCAATGTAACATTCATCTTAGTTATGTCTATTTAGGGCTTTTAAATAATTACCGGTAGCTTAAAATAGTAAAGCAATAATCATAATTGTGACCTGTTTATAAACATACCCTCTAAGGGATGATTGCAAAATTTTGGCCTTGATCGGAAAAAGCGAATATGACAAATCATTGTCACTTCCGTCCAAGTCTTCAACATCCCTAGTTTCTTACAGTTAAAAATTAAATTCACCATTTCAGAATTTTGGAGGTGTATTTACTGGCACCCAGTTCGTAATTGTCGGCCCGCGCGTGGACCGTTCTTAACCTGAACCTGTCCTCACAGCCTCGTCGGCATCTGTAATTAATTACAGCCTCATCTGCGGTTTTGACATTTTGACTTGTCAGGCATGAGAAAGCCACCATTCATCTCGGCTCCTGGGGCTGCTTTAGAAAGTCACTGACCCCAAACAGGGGCACTTCTGCCGACCCCAACACCCCCATAAATATGGAGAAAGCGCATCACCTTTTTAATAACGTGCCCCATCTTCAAATGTGCATCTCCTATATTAATAAAAATAACCCAGTTTCCTCGGGACACCTTGCTAATAATGCAGCCTCATCTTTTGCACATTTTGCCAGAGAGCTTTTGTTCTTATACATCTTTACTCTCCCCCCCCCTTTCTCTATTTAACTTGTTGCAGGTGTTGTTGCTAACGAGCTCTCTCTCCTCCGTTCTTACAATGAAAGACAAGCCAGACCCCGGGTACCTGGATGGATTGGGAGCTGAAGTCTCAGAAACTTCCTAATAAGTTGCCCATGGCTACCAGCCAAGGTCAGCTGGTTCCCATTAGCGCCTGTCCCCACCAAAGACGAGCCAAATAAGTTGCTCCCCAGTTAACACCTCAGTCGCTTTTTTTATGCTCCAGTCCAGCTGCACAATTGTTGTCACTTTAAGCCCACATGAAAAGAAATCTCTTTTATGGGTCCAAAATGCCAAGTCCAATCCCATAGAGGGAACGTGTTTGCAGCAAACAGGTACACCTCCTGATTTTACTTTATCTTTACAACGCAGGCCGGAGGGTTGTTTTGCAGTTGTGTTGAGTGCACATCACACATTCAGGGCCCTTTAAAGACCCGGGTTGATTGGAAGGACCAAAATTAAAAGCAATCTGATCCGGCCTCACGCCAGATCCCTGCGGATTTTCTCCCTATCCCATTTCCATCCACCGTCACAATTTGAGAGTCTGCCTGATCTGATCAGATTCCCCTCTGGGAGAGGTGTGATGCCAAGGTTAGGAGGACGCCAAGTTGTGGGCAACTTCTCGATCTGCCCATCAGCAGTCTGAGAAACGCTGGCTCTGAGTTTTCCACATCGGCCTCTTGGAAAAAACAAGTTCCTCGCTGTTTGCAACCTGGCAGAGTCCCTGGGACATCCGGCCTCCGTCGCCTGGTAGACGTGGCTTTTCCATGCTGAGGCGGCGAGGCCCTCCTGACCCAGTCGCCTCATCTCCGGTCCCTTTCTGGGCCTCGCCCCTGGGGACTGCGCCGCCATGCTGCACCTGCTGGCTCTTTTCCTGCACTGCCTCCCGCTGGCCTCTGGGGACTACGACATCTGCAAATCCTGGGTGACCACGGATGAAGGCCCCACCTGGGAGTTCTATGCCTGCCAGCCCAAGGTGATGAGCCTGAAGGACTATGTCAAGGTGAAGGTGGAGCCCTCCGGCATCACGTGTGGAGACCCCCCTGAGAGATTCTGCTCCCACGTAAGTCAGCCCCACCCCGCCGTTCTGTTCGCTCAGGCCAAGTGGGTGGGGGTCTGGGCCGGACCCTGGGGGTGGGTGAGCAGAGCGGGAGGACCAAGATGCAAGGTTGGCTCTCCTGCATGTAGGTTTGGGATCAGGTCTCTGTCCCAGCTTGGAAACGTGCCAAAGCAAAGGCGGCCCTGAGGATGCTGGGGTCACGTGACATGGTTCTTTGGGGTGGGGAGATTCTTGGCCAGGTGATCGCTAGATCCTCTCCTCTTGGGAAAACCACAGTACTAGTCCGCTCCCCAGCCTTGCAGATAAGCCCCGCCTCTCTCGTAGGAAGTCAGCATCTGGGCGAGCGAGCAGAGTACTATTTGCAGCGTTGCACTCTGACCTCCCTCGGTTCGTCCCTCTGTGGTACCACCTCCTCTTCCACCCAATCCAATCCAGCAAACAGGTTTGCCGAGCGAGGGAATGCCAAGCACCGGGCCGGCGCTTCGCAGGGGGGGTTTTGATGGCAGTGCAGAGGGGATTCGTAAGGGAGGACGGAAGGGGTCAGAGCAGGGCGGGCGGTGTGGCTGGTACCATTTCTGATTCCACCCCTATGTGCAGTGACCACAGTCGCTGGCTAAGTCAGGGGGGAGGCAGGCTTTCAGGCGTTGTCACCTGAGTCCCTAGTTAGAGAAAGTTGGAGTCTTAGAGCCACGGAGTACATCAGTACTCAAGTAACATTAACAACAACAACAACAACAATAATAATAGTGGGGACCATTTGTGCAAGCCCCTGAGTGTGGAGGCTAAGAGCTCAATACGAGTCATTCCATGGAGTCCTCCACTCGGCTGAGCTGGGCTGATCCTGTGTTGTACAAAGTAGGAGTTTCAGGGGGTGAGCTCTGGACCAGTGGCATCTCTGGGCCACTACTCCATCACCTGTGAAGTGTGTACACTAACAGCACACACTCAAGTCGCTGTAAGGAGTAAGTGAGCTAATGCACCCTAAACTGCGCAGACTAGGGTCTGGCGCAGAGCAAGTGCCCCTAGGTGTTAGCTATTGTCATCCCCATTGTACAGATGGAGAAACTGAGGTCCAAAGTCACAGCCCAGGAAGTGATGAAGCTATGATTTGAGTGTCTGGCTCCAGAGTCACTGAGCTAATCTGCCTCCCGAGAGACACCTTCCCACTGGGCAGGGCCCCGGGTCGGGTGGGAGGCTGGACAGGGGAGCCAGGCTGCAGGAGCCACAGGAAGGGCTCAGTGTCATCCTCGGGCGGCTGCTGCCTTCACGTGTCCTGCGGGGAGCCACCAGGTCTCTGGGTTTATGGCTGGACAGAGCCGATGTCCCCACTCGGCTCCTGAGGAGGCGCTTGGGTCCTATCCTAGAGCAGTCAGCCTGGGAAGGTAGGTTCCCACTTGGATGGTCAGCAGTCAGGAGGCTGTCACTGTGGGTGGTGGCTGGGCTGGGGGGAGCTAGCTGGGGAGAGAGAGAGGGAGGGAGGAGAAAGCAGCAAAGGGCCAGGAGCCAGGGACTGGAGAGTCCCACTGCACTGAGGACCCCAGGGCTTTGCTGGCTCAGGGACAGTCAAGGGGGCTGGCCCCTGAAGGTCAGGGCCAAGGCCAGCACTGGGGGAGCCCAGCTCTGAGTCCACATCTGAAGCTGGCTGCCCACCCCAGCTCATGTAAGGACTTCTCCACACACTCCCTGAGCAGAGTCAACCGCTGCCTCTTGTATTCAGAGTCTTGACTGTATTTCTTCTTTTGAATATTAATCGTCTTAATGTGCTGAGGGCGGGGCCGTGGGGCGGGGTGCCTAAATCATAAATCACTGGACCAGCTTCTGGTCAAGGCTTGAGGGGTGGAGATGACCATCAAATGCAAGTCTGAGGCCCTCTCCTGGCCAAAGCTGGCTCAGGATGCCCTTGGCCCCGGGCCTCCGCCCTGCCCCCACTCTCACACACAGAGAACCCAGCGCAGCTGCCGGGGTGGAGTGGTCACCCCGCCACAGTCCTGATGCCACCCAGCATGGGTCCTTGAGCTGTGCAAGGAGCATTCATGCCCCTCCTGTCCTCTCCTGGGAAGACCGGTGAGGAGGGAGCAGGGGAGGAACAGCATCTCCCTCGGTGTCCTGACACCTGTCTGATGGACTTAAATATTTCATGATGGGCTGCCATCCGGCTCTGCCCTTGATTACAAACGTGCAGCCAACGAGGATGGGGAGGCTGCCTAGGCTGGCTTCTGCAGGGAGGAGGGGGTCACGTCCAGATGGATTCAAACCCCTACCCCACCCCACTGTTTACTGCAGCTTCCCTAAGCAGGTTCTGTGCATGTCTCATTAAATCACCTCTAGGATGCTCTGAGGTGGGGACTCTTCTAATCCCATTGTAGGGATTAGAAAGCGTGGGCTAAATCCCGCCAAGGTCACTCGGTCTGGAGGGTGGGCTGGGACCTTGTACGTGGCCAGGACCCGTGCTTATGCACCCGACGGCCCAGCCTTCCCTCTCTGAGCTTTGGTGAAGCAGAGATGGTGATGTAGGCAAGTCACAGTGCCAGTGGAAAGATGCAGCCTGGCCATGGGTGTCCTGGCACGTAGTAGGTACTCAATGTGTGGTAGCTGTTATTTGCTTACCATTGTGGCTATTATGTCCTTGGTTGTGTCCGAGCCTTTGTCTCTTTGCCTCTCTCCAGCCTTGGGGACACCACGCCCTGTATTCCTGGTCTCAGGGCAGCAGGTGGTGGATGTGTGCTCAGGAAGCGTTCACTCCTCTAGCCATGGCCGGTGGTGCCACCAGGGGGCGCCCTAGTGGTACCCAGGTGGCCCTCTGCCCCCTTAGCCTTACAGTAGCCCAGTGGGTCCCTGTTTCCTGGCACCCCTCCTGCGGCGAGTGCTGGGCCTGTCTTAACATCCACCCAAACGGAGCATGAGCCCTGGGGCACCCTGAGGTTGCAAGAGGGGCCACGGAACGACTGCCCCTTTCAGACTTCAGTGTGCAGACCCTCTCTCCCCCCCGGACTTGTGTACTTCCGCAAGGCCACCTGAGAACTGAATTGTAAATTCCAGCCTGGGGAGGAAGGCGAGCGGGGAGGAAGACCAAGATAAATGAACAAAAAACCTATTGGCTCCAAATGCACAATGAGAATTAATAGGGCTGAGCTCTCAACCAAGGATTCTTGGGCAAGGGCGAAATTTCAATGAGGGCTGCGGGAGAAGGCGGGCGGCCTCCCACCCCTGACTCCCAGGGCCTGGTTGGAGAGGGCCAAGCCTTCTGAGAAGGAGGGAAAGGCAGCGCCCGCAAGGGCTTCTCAGCCCCTAGCAGGACCCCTTTGGGATGGGGAGGGCACTGTTGGGTTAGGGGAGCAGCCCCGCAGAGCTTCGAAAGAGCGGTCGCCGGCCAGCTGCCTGCGCTGCCGTGAAAGGTAGGGGGAAACCCTGTCCTCACGCCTTGAGGCTCAGGAGAGAGACGGTGAGAAAAGAGGGTGGGGGGCATAGACCAGGCAGGTGGTGTTGAAAATGATCCTACAGCTAGCTACACACTGCTGCCTGAAGTGTAGTCCCTGGACTCACCTTGTTAGAGATGCAGACCCCCGGGCCCCGCCCCAGACCCGCTGAGCCAGAGCTGCATTTTAACGAGAAGTCCAGGTAATTCGGATGCACGCGGGGAACGCTCTGAGGAACGCTGCTCTACGTGATCTGTCAGTCATGGGTGATACTTACTATTGATGATGGACAGACAGGAGGCCTGTGGTTGCCACGGGACCTTTGCAGGGTAAGGAGGTGTCGCCACTGCAGAAGGAGGAAAGCAGAGAGCAGGAGGGGTGGAGGTCCCAGGGGTGAGGGGTGAAGCTGGGAGCTCAGATTCCTGAATGCGGGAGACCTGGCGGAAGGTTCCAGAAAGGTGGTGTGCTATCCCGACAAGAGCCACAGGCCTGGAATCTGAAGACCGGAGCTTGCATCCCAGCTTTGCTGCTTGTGGGCTGGGTGATCTGGGGCAAGTCTTTCAATTTTCTGAGCCTCAGTTTCCCCACGTAATGGGACATGGCTGCCTTGCCCTGCCCCTGACTTCCTGGGAGAAGGAAGCGCTTTTCAGAATATCTGAAAGCGCTTAGAGAGCGCAAGTTCTCTTCTAGGGTGAGGCTTTGGTGGTGTCGTTGATCCAGTCTTGAGCATCTTGCTTTTTCCACGGTGAAATAGCTGAACATTAAATGTTTCATCTAAGGAGACTTGAGCACACAGAGGTGCCTGGGTCTTGGTGCACAGGAAAACCCAGAGATGGTCACGAAGGCGCATCTTAGAGCCCACGTCTTCCTCAGAACCTGCTTTGCCTTCTCTGCGCCTCCGTATACCCAGACGCAGAGTAAATGGCCCCATCCCTACCCCATGGGGTCTGCTGGGCTGATGACTGCAGACGGCCGGTGGGTCCCGGGGGCCTCAAGCCCCTCCCCACCATGACACTGAACACCACGTGCAGAATCAAGGTCACAGATGCCACGCCTCCTGCCAGACCTTGATGTTCACGAAACGTTTCCATCCAGCAGCACTGAGCTCACCAGCCCACTGGCTCGGGTCTCCTTTCCCCTCTGTGTTCTGCCCCCAAACCCACAGAGGACAGCCTGGGGAACACCCTTCCCCACCCCTCCCTCCTCTCCCCGTCACAGCCCTCCCGTCCCGTTTCCGGGGCTGACCTCATGCCAGGTACAGCTGTGATGGGACAGTGCAATAACTCCTGCAAATCCAAATAAACAACAAGAGAAACACAGCAGGTGTTAAGGGTGGTGCACAACTAACTAGGAGTGGGTGAGACTGAGACCTAACGTAAGGAGCTTGAGAAGGATGAGGGCGTGACCCGCTCCCCCCCCCCCCCACCGCACCATATGCTCTAGCTCACCACAGGGTTTCCTGCCTCCTTGCCTTGGCCCGTGCTGCCTCCTCCGCCTTCTTTGCTTCCTTCATTTCCGAGGCTTTCGTGTTTACCTAGATTACCTCAGTTTTTGAGGTTCAGGTTGGACCCCCCCCCAGGAGGCCGTCCTTGACTCCCTAGCCCAGGTGGATTAGAAGGCCCCATCTGGTCACAACTGTGTCATTGGGCTTACAGAAGTGGCCTACTGGTTAAGAGTTCAGGCTCTAGAGGCAGAGAGGTAGAGGTTGGAATCCCCTGCTGTGTGACCTTTGGCATGAAGCTTAACCTCTCTGAGTCTCATTTCCTTAAATGGGACTATTGATGGAAATATGCATTTGGAACCGTCATGAGCACAGTGCCTGGAGTCAATGGTCAATCCATGCTCGTTATTCTACTCCTGATGTTTGCCTCCCCCTTGGACTGTGAGCTCCCCAGAGGCAGGGCTGCCTTGTTTATCTTTGCATCCCTCCCTCTTGGCTCAGTTAATGCTCAGAAGGCATTTACTGAATCAATGGATGGGTGGGTGGAGGGACAGTGTGATCCAGGAAGGCTTCTCGGAGGAGGAGAGATCGGGGCTGGCTCTTACAGGAATAACTAGGGTTTCAATCAGGACAGAGGAGGCACCAAAGGCCTCTACTTATCTCCATTTGAGTCCCTGTTCTGTAGGATTTTCAATCAGTTGACACCAGGAGGTCTGCACAGTTCTGTCCTTAAGCAGGAAGTGGTGTTGGAACCTGAGCTTCCCCCAGCCCTTAGTTAAAGCCACTCAGTCTCTTGAAGTGCCTGAGGCAGGGCCCAGCCTGGGACAAGAATAGTTCCATGCATGACATCTTGTTGCTTGGTAAAGTCTCCTTCCTGGGGAGCAGACGAGTGACAGGATGGGAGCAGCGCTGCCTCCGAGGGCCGGGCCCACACGACTGAGATCCTGGCCTCTTACTCTTCTTAAGAGTCCAGACACTCCATGGAGGGTAGGGGGCAGGGCCTCTGGAGTGCCAGGGGGAAGGGAAATGGCCTGGAGGACACATCTTTCCAAAGAGTGTCAGAGACTTAGAGGTTCTAGAACTTTTCCCCAGGCTCATCCGCCTCTTCCCTCTCTACATTCCCTGGCCCTGATTTTTCATATATTTTCATTTTTCTCCCTTAATGCACGTATAACACAAGCTGTCTTGTTAAGTCCCACGTGTGACGAGGCAGGGGGTGGATGGATGGATGGACAGGCAGGCCACTCCAGCTGTGGGTGAGAACTTGAGGTTTGGGATGGGGCAAACGGGGGCCCATGCTCATCCCACCCCTTCTGGGTTGTGGGACTTTGGATAAGTCCCTCGTGCTCTGAGCCTCGGTTTTCTCATCTGAAAATTGGGATGATGCTAAACACAATCTCAAAGGAAGGTCGTACGGATGAGATGAGACAAAGCGTGTAGCCCTCAGCTGGGTGCCTGGCACAAAATGAATGTTTCCCGAAAGGGATTTTTTTTCCCCCATCCTAGAATTTAGCGTGAGAGACAAAAGGAGTGAAGGTAGAAAATAACAGAAGAGGAGCCTATTAGCCAAGTGTGTAAGGTGGGGTAGAGTCAGCATATGCTGTGGGAGTTCAGAGGGGGAAGGCAGGGCACCGGGTTGGTCTGGGTTGGTCTATGACCTTGAAGGGTTGGAGGATTCAGAAGAGTGATGATGAAGCAGAAAGAATGGCAATTGCAGAGATGCAGGTAGGGCTCCGTGTGACATGAGGGGGGAGCGTGTGGGTGATGGGGAGGGGATGACCCACTCCACCTGTTTGTTTCATCACTCCACCCCCCACCCCGCTCCCTGTAAGCCTCTGGGTGGGACTGTTATTGTGCCATTGGATGGAGGAATAGACCAAGGTTCCCCAAGGCCCACTAATGGTGGAGCTGGGATGCAACCTTCCTCTGCCTGGTTCCTAACTACTCTCTAGTGTCAGGGGGGTTAGGCCAAGGGTGTCGGGGGAGGAGGGGAGGGGCAGAGCAGTGGGCATGCAGAGACCTGAGGGAGCCCGCAGGGCATGGGATTCCTGAGCCACAGGGCCGAACAGAGCTTGGCAGGCTCAAAGAAGCAGGTTCCCTCACCCTCACTGCCCCAGTAACGGGGTCCAGGCTGCAAAGCTCTGTTCCTGTCCCACAGCCCAGGACCCAGGCTTTCCTGCCTCAGATCTGGCCAGGGCCCACTTGGCCCACGAGGATGCTCAGCTCCCACCTGGAGGGGACCGGAGTGATGGGGAAAGTGGGAAATGCAGATGATGCATGGGTCTGTTCAGCTTTGGTTCGCAGGTTCTGATTTGTTTTTCATCACAGCGTATTTGCTTAAATATATGCAAACGTGTTTCTAATTCCCCAAGCACACACCAACTGCTGGCGCTGGTGGGGGGTGGGGCGTGCCAGAGTAGCATGAGCGCAGGATGCGAGTGGGGCAGTGCTGGGCCCGACAGAGTCTCCTCGCTGCTGAGACAGCTCCTTAGCCTCAGTTTCCCCAACTGTGCAACGATGGGGTTTGGCTAGATTAACCACTTCACCCAGCATCCCTGCGTGATTGTAAGATACATTCTCGGAGTTTGGTAAAAATCTATGCTGGGGTTCAGCCTTGGTCTCAAACAGACAAAGTGAGGGGCTCCAGTGCAGACAGTAGGGTTCCAAGTGCATATCCTGTGCTCAGCACAGCACTAGGCTTTTTTTCAAGTTTAAATCCCTTTATTATAGTAGTCTATTCAAGGAAAATCAAAACAAAGAAAAACAAAGCTGAGGGCTAAAAACATAACGGTACATCACATCATTTCCCCTTGGTTTCTGCTTCTAAATTCTTTTGCAAATTTTTTAATTGAGGTATAATTGACATAGAAGATGGCATCCGTTTTAGGTGTACTGTACGACGTGATGATCTGAGGTAGGTACATGTTGTGAAAGGATTACCACTGTAAGTTTAGTTAATATCCATCACCACGCACCGTTAAAATGTTTTTCTTGTGGTGAAGGCATTTAAAAATATTTTTTAATTAAAAGAATTGAGGTGATCGTCACCTAACATGAAATGAACCATTCAGTTTTTTAAAGTTGGGGTAAAACATATGACATAAAATTTGCCTTTTGAACCATTTTTAAGTCGTGCCATTTAGCACATGCATGATGTTGTGTAACCAGACGGGAAACCCCGTCTCCCTCAGCAGCCACTCCCCGTTCCTCCTTCCCCCAGCCCCTGGCAACCACTAGTCTGCCTTCTGTCTCTCACATTTGCCTATTCCAGACATTTCATGTAAATGGAATCATGCAGTGTGTGACTTTTTGTATCTGGCTTCCTTCACTCGGCATAACGTGCTCAAGCTTCATCCATGTCGTAGCTCGTACCAGTACTTCATTCCTTTTTACGGCCGAATAATATTCCACCGTATGCGCTACCACGTTTTGTTTATCCATTCATCGGTTGCTGGGCATTTGGGTTGTTTCCACTTTGGGGCTATTATGAATAATATTGTTAGGAACATTTACGGACAAGGTTTTGAGTGGACATATGTTTTCATTCCTCTTGGGTCTATACCTAGGCGTGGAATTGCTGGGTCATATGGTAATTTTATTTTTTGTTTGTTTATTTTTTAAATAAGTTTATTTATGTGTTTGTTTATCTTTGGCTGCGTTGGGTCTTCATTGCTGCGCGCGGGCTTTCTCTCCGGTTGCAGCGAGACGGGGCCCCTCTTCATTGCAGTGTGCAGGCTTCTCATTGCGTTGGCTTCTCTTTGTTGCGGAGCATGGGCTCTAGGCGCACGGGCTTCGGTAGTTGTGGCACGTGGGCTCAGTAGTTGTGGCTCGTGGGCTCTAGAGCACAGGCTCAGTAGTTGTGGTGCACGGGCTTAGTTGCTCCGCGGCATGTGGGATCTTCCCGGACCAGGGCTCAAACCCGTGTCCCCTGCATTGGCAGGCGGATTCTTAACCACTGTGCCACCAGGGAAGTCCCCATATGGTAATTTTAGATTTAAGTTTTTAAGGAAATGCCGAACTGTTTTCCAGGGCAGCTGCACCATATTACATTCCTACCAGCTCTGTACAAGGGTTCCAATTTCTCCAGGTCCTTGCCAACGTCTGTCATTTTCCATTTTTGTTTTTTACTGTAATGGCTAACCTGGTTGCTGTGAAGTGGTATCTCATTAGGATTTTGATTTTCATGTCCCTAAGGACTAATGATGCTGGATATTATGTGCTTATTGACCATTTATATATCTTCTTTGGAGAAATATATATTCAAGTCTTTTGCCCATTTTTTCATTGGGTTGTCTTTTTGTTGTTGAGTAGTACATGTTTTTTATATATTCTGGATACTAAATCCTTATCAGATATATGATTTGCAAATATTTCCCCCATTCTACAGATAATCTTTCATTCTCTTGATTGTGTCCTTTTAGGCACAATTTCTTTTTTTATTTTAGTGAAGTCTAATTCGTCTCTTTTTTCCTTGTGCTTTTGGTGTCGTATCTAAGGACTCATTGCTAAATTCAAGCTCACGAGTGCTTACCCCTATGTTTTCTTCTAAGACTTCAATAGTTTTCGCTCTTATAGTTAGATCTTTGATCCATTTTGAGTTAATTTTTGTATATGATGTCAGACAAGCGTCCAACTTCAGTCTTTTACATGTGGATATACGCTTTTCCCAACACCACGTGTTGAAAAGACTATTCTTTCCCCATGGAATGGTCTTGACACCCTTGTCGAAAATCAGTTGACCATAGACGTGTGGGTTTATTTCTGGACTCTCAGATCTATTCCACTGAGGCACTGAGCGGTCTATGTGCGGTATTTCATCTAACCCTCCCAAATATCCCTCATGGTGGAAACAACCTTTATCTTACTGTCCCCATTTTACAGATGAGAAAACTGAGAGTCTAATACTGAGTGGCAAAGTCCAGGCCCAAACTCAGACCCTAGTCCTTCAACCTCCCGAGGAGGGAGGAAGTCCAAATGCTCACCCCTCCTCCCTCCCTTTCTCTCCCACCTCCGTCCTTTCCTCCCTCTTTTGCTCCTTTTTTCCTAACTTATCCTTTAAGCTGGGATGTTAACTGTGATTCCCAGAGAAGGGTATCTGGGGAGGGGATGTCATGACCTGTGACCTCTCTGGTCTCCAAATATCTCCTGCCTCCACTTCACCTCCTCCCCTCCCCTGCTCATCAGGGCACCAGATTCTGTGTCTCCATCTTTGCACAAAGTAGGCGATAAAGAAACGCTGGTGATAATTATCCCTCATCTCAAGTAGATGGTGCAGTTGGGAAGGGGTCTTAGAGATTACCTAAACCAGAGGAACCCCGATATCTCTAAGCACATTACAGTGGGACTAACTACTCAAGGGAAAGTGGGTGCCTGGAACCTGGCTGCTGGTACCCTCTGCCCCTGCCCCGGACCCCTGAGCCCCCACCCCCGGAAATCCTAGGGCTCCTGTGAACACAATACGAAACCACTAATAGTGTCCAACGTCTGCCCCATTTCCTACATGGGGAAACTGAGGCCCGACGGGATGGACTGACTTCCTCGGGCCCCAGTGAGGGAGCAGCAGACCCGGGAGGTTCAACCGTAAGCTATGGACTGGAGCCCTGGGGACATGAGGCCCTCCACACCAGGTCCCCGTACATCCAGTCACCTCCTGGATTTGACCACATGCGGTGGCATTCGGTGGGGGACCTGGAACGCCTCCCAGCGCGCGGTGGAGCCACACCTTCAAGGTAGGCATGGCCGTAAGGTTAAGGTTTGCTCTCTGGCCTGCTCAGGTGAGCTCTCACACCTGTGTGTAGCCCCTGGTGACCCAGCCCTGCTCAGAGCTGGCTCTTGCAGGCCCTGGGGATCTTAAGGCCCCTGCCCTGGCCCGTCCGCAAGCTGTGGTTCTCCTTGCTGTGGCAGCACTGTGAAAGGTGGACAGGAAGGGGATGTTTGTGGGAGGTGGGCAAGGCCAGGGGTGAGGCAGGATGGGGGGCAGAAGGTTAGGGATCAAAGTCAGCCTCGGCGATTACCCTCCGATGTCGGGCTGGGGTGCATGTGGTCCAACCCCGGCCCGCAGGTGGGAGCTTCAGGAAGCAAGAGCCGGGGACACACTCTCATGTGTCTCACCACACGCTGGTGTCTCTCCCACCCGCCCCATCTCGTGGGTTTTGGCTGCCATTTCCCGAGGCCTCCCTGTGGGCCGGGTACCCTGCATGTGCACTTTCTGTGCATGGCGTTTGTGTTTTCTCCGCAGCACTGGGACGGGTATACTGCAGATGAAGGGAGGGAGGCTCAGAGAGGTGGAGAGACTTACCCAAGTTTGCACAGCAGCGACAAAGCCAGGATCTGTCTCCGGGGCCTTGACCACTGTCCCATCCTGCCTTGTCAAAAGTCGGGATCACTGTCCTTGGGGACCCGAGATCCCAAGGTGCAACCACGTCACCCCTCAGGGCCTCGCTGGTAGGAAGGAATTAAATCCACGTTTGTGGATCCCTCCAGATCTACACCTGGGGCTTTCTAGAGCTGCCCTTCCTATTAAAGCGTCCTGGGCCCGTCTGCAAGGACCTGGCATTCTTCTCCCCCAGCGCAGTTTGTCCTGGGGGCTTTGGGACAATTTGGACCCCCTCGGTCCTGCATTCCAGCTCCCTCCTGTTGCCTGAATCACTTGTCCACTTGACTCCAAGTGTCAACCAGGGAAATAAAAGGAAATGAAACACGACCAGGGCATTTCCCCTCGGTCGTAGCAGAAGTCCGTTTTGGGGCAAAAGATGAAAAGGAGGAGAATGAGAGATGGAGCCTGCAGGTAACCCCAGAGCCTCGTCAGCCACGGCAGCACGCCCCCGCCTGAGCCCACAGAAAGGGCATGGTGCCCACGTGGGAGACTGCAGGTTCCTGAATTGTCCGCTCCTTCTGGGGAATCAAGAGACAGCAAAGGCAGGTGACGGCAGGAGGAGAAGCCAGTGGGCCAAAGAGCATGCCCTGTTCCCACCCCAGGCACCATCTAAAACCCCTTGCCAACAGCTCCAAGGCTGGCGTCTTGCTGGGTCTGGGCTTCTGGGGAACCAGGCTCCACGCTGGACTGGCTGCCAGGGGCTGGGTGCCCTTGGGTCTCGTCCCCGCTTTGGGGTGTAAACTTCCTGCCTTCACCAGAGGGGGTCTATGTATTCACCCTCCAGACCCCACTGCATTCCTAGATCTTGCTTCTGGCTTTTGGGACTTTCAGACTTAGAGAGAGGAAGAGGGAGAGGCATGGAGAGAGCAATAACCTCCCAGGCACTGGAGGACCCGGAGGGGATGGGCAGAGGCAGGACACCAACCTCAGCTCAGCTGCAAAACCCCAGAGCAGTGCCTCCTTCTCTGGCGGGGTCTCCGCCCCTTTGAGAATCCATGGTGCTCTTCCTGGAACAATGCGTGTGCGTGCACACACACACACACACACACACACACACACACACGGTTGCAAACACTCACAAGGCTTCCCAGACCACCCTGAGTCCACATGTGGGCCCCTGTGGGCCCCTATGCTGCCTCTGGGGGCTCTTAAGCGCAGGAAAATCACCATTTGTCTTCTTGTAACTGACTGATCCTGTTGCCTGAGGCTTTTCCTGATTCCACATCTTCCACCACCTCTTCAGACCAGCAAAAGCTCATATTTATTGAGTGCCTACTGCATACCAAGCACTTGACCTGAAGTTGCTCGTTGAACCCACCCAGAACACTTAACGACAGATCCTATATTTATACCCATTTTCAATATGAGGAACCTGAGGTTCAGAGAGGTTAAGCCACTTGCTCAAAGTCACACAGCTTCCAAGTAGAGGAGCCTGGCACCTCCACTCCAGGCTCCCTGGACCCAGTGCCTAGCTCCTAACCAGGCTGCTTAGCTGACCTGAGGCGCTCTGAATCTCTGTCTCATGGTTGGATTGAGGTGGTTGTTGTGTGTGTATGTGCGTGTGCGCATGTGTGCACGTATGTGTGGCCATTTCGCTGGGGGAGTGTACTGTCCCTGTCTGCCCCTCCTCCCCCAACACTCCTCGGCAGCCTGAGCAAGGAGGGCTGGGGAGGAGTGACGGCAGCGTTTTGCCCACCCCCTCTACCCCTTGAGACATGATGGAGTCTGCTAATCCGATGATTTGATAATTCACTTATTTCATGTCTATCTGGCAGTGTGTGGGCTCCCACGCACCAGCTCCAGGGAAGGCGAGATGGCTTTGCCTGGAGGAATCCGATCTGTTTTTCTGGGGAAGGAGTGGGGAAAAAATACACCCAAGAATGGACAATAATGGACCTAAAAATAGAGGGTGGAGGGAAGTGGGGGCGGGGAGCCAGGCATCTGCCTTCCACTGGGCCTGCTTGCACCCGGCAGCTCCTCCCCTCCCACCCGTGGGTTCCCCAAGGGTCTGGCTGCCTCTCAGCCTGGGGGAGAGGCATGGGAATGGGGAGCGGAAGGAAAGCAAGACTGGGAGCCAGGTGCCGCTCCAAGATGGAGAATTGTCCCATTGAAGGGTCCTCCGGGCTGTGGCCTTGACCTTGGCTGCACGTCAGAGTCTCCTGGGGAGCTGTAACTGGCCAATGCCTGGGAAGGGACCTACCCCTGAAGGTCTGATGTGGTTGGTCCGGGGTTCCCCGAGGTGAGTCAACGTGAGAACCACTCTAAGGGGTGTCTCCACAGCAGGAATAGGGGTTCAGATCTGGGGGCTCTCTCCTGCTTTGCCCCCAGGTCTCCTAAACCTTGAGACAGCCTTTCTGAAGGCCCCAAACCCAGATGGCCCGCTGGGACTCCAGAGGAGTGAAGGCAGGGGACAGGGAGCTGTGCAGACTCTTGGTTCTGTCCGGGTCCCCATCCCACTTGAGTGTCCTCAGCTGAGCCTCACAGTGGACTCACCTGGGAGCTCTTAACATCCCCCCCCCCAACCTGCCGGGGCTGCAACCCCACCTGCTACTGCAGTGTCTCTAGGGTGGGCCTGGGCCGAGGATTTATTCAAGCTGGGTGGTCCCAGGATGAAACCAAGTTTGAGAACCAACATTTCAGTCTTGCCCAGGACGGCACTGGGTCCCTTCCAGCTATAAGCATCTTGTCTTTTCATCTTCAGCATCTTGGTTTTTTGAATTCAAAGACTAGAGGGGGAGAGGGATTGCTCTCAGAATCTTTCCTTCCATCTGAGCTGCAGGCACCCCATCCTTGCTCTGGCTTCCTGGGACCTGAAGGGTGCTGGCCGCCACCTTACCCTTTGTTCCCAGGTTCTTAACCTCTCTTTCTGAAAGGAGGCTGCCCAGCCAGAGTCAGGGCTTTCCCTGCAGCTGCTAAATGTCAAGGCTGCCGGCTGGCTCCAGGCCTCCCCTTCCACCTTATCTCCTGCTGCCTACCAGGCTCCTGGTCCATCCAAGCACATTAACTCCTCTCTACCTGTGGCTTTTGCACGTCTGGTCTGGCCCTTCTCTTGATCCCGCTACATAGCGCACCCTCCCCACAGCCCGGTCAAATCTCCCTCCACCTGTCCATATCCAACCCACCCACCCTTGTGGGCCTGTCCTTCTGAAACCCCACCTCCTCCAGGAAGCCTTCCTGACCTTCCCAGCCAGTTCCCCTCCAGGCTTGTCATCCGTGCCATATTCTGGTGGTCACAGCACGGTGGTCAATGCTCCCATAAGGGGTCAAAGGTTACTGCAGGTATGACCTTGAGTCAGTGCCTGGCCTCTGGGGGCCTCAGTCCCCTCAGCTATAAAGCAGGGATGATGGTGAGAGCTGGGCTGACATCACTGTACAGGTGTCCTTCTTTGGACCAACTGTAGCAGGCGCCCCTACCTGGCCACGCATCTGAGTCACTGCAGGGGGTTTTGAGTGGTTGGTTGTTTGGTGGCTTGGTTCGCGTTCAACCTGGAGCAGAACTTCTGGCCTTAGTGCCCAGAGACACTTTCATCTCTTTCTTCTTCCCAAGGATGTGGATGGGCAGCCAGGTCTGATGGCAGCTTCTTCGGGACCATTTTGCACATTAGAGATAGTTGTTGAATAAGTGAAGGAATAAATAAATGAAACCTTACCAGCTCAGGCTTGCCTCTCTCACCACCACCAAGGGCTTCATCGGTAGAGCGATGCACCTGTCCAGTTGTGCCCGGGGTGGGGCAGGCCCAGACACTTCTTCCTCTTTCCTCTACCCGACCGCTTCTTACGCCTCAGAGACCAGCAAGAAGAAGCCCTAGAAAGTCTCAGCTTGTGGCCATTGGCACAGTCAGGTCCCATCCGTCCAGGCGCTGCATCCACTCCTGACACCTCCTTTTCAATGCGGAGGACCTGGAGAGGGGACCCGCCCGGGAGGGGGAGTCGCTCTGCAAACCTTAATTAAGCATCTTGCGTGTGACAGGCCCCACTCCTGTCTTCACAGAGCACACAGTGGGGAGGGGACCACACAGTAATTAACAGAAGAAGTCGCTAAGGAAAACCGATCAAGTGCCCATCTCGGGGAGGGAGGTGTTGGCCAGGGCGTTCTCCGAGGAAGGGAGGGTTAGCAGACACCTGCAAAGGGGTGGAGGAGAGGAGCTCCAGACAGAGGTGGTGAAGCCCAGGGGGGATGGGGGATGGGCATCAAGATAGGAAGGAGAGATTCCGGGGTCCAAAACAAGGTGGAAATTGACCTCAATGGGATCATACAATGATTTGTAAGAATTCTGTATACGTTTTGTAGGCTCCGTGGCACAAAAGTTCATTTCATCTTCCCTAAACCAAGGAATGACCCTACGGGCTGAGGCAGGGTAGCATAGCGGGCTCCTTATAGAGCATATGTTGTGGAGCTTCTAACACCAGTTCTGCCCTTTGCTCAGCAAAGTGCCATTGAATAAGTTTTCTAACCTATCGGTGCCTTGGCTTCTCCGTTTTGAAAATAATTATTAGGATCGTCATGAATAGAGGAAAGGAAATTTCACACGAAAAATCACAATCTCAATGTCTGGTGCTAAGAAAAGTACTCAGTAGGGAAGTTTAAAAAAGAAAAACGGAAGCAAGGCAAGATGAGAAGCGAGATAGGTGGGCGAGGTGGGCAGAGCCAGGACCAGCTTGGGTTTGCAATTTATCCGAAGAGGGTGCTCTGGGGTGCAGCTCTGGGGTGCAGAAGCGCACGGCTGCTTTCTAGACTGTGCCTGGTGGCAGGTCGGGGCGGGGAGGCCGGAGGGGTTGGTGGTGGCAGGGGGTGGACAGGACAACTGTCATTGGAGGGGGATGCCGGGATCAACCCTCTTGGACCCTCCCCTTTCAGCCGGTGGTCCCACCAGCCTTGGGGCTCTTTCAGGACCCACCGAGGCCCCATTGCTCTTCAGCAAGAAAACCAAGGGCAGCTCTCAGAGAGGAGGAGAGGGGCTCTGCAAAGGCCCCAGGGGTCTGGGGAAGGCGGCTCCCCTGAGTACTCCAGCCAGGCCCCTCGGAGGGGGCTGCTCGTCCCCCTGCCTCCCCGCCCCCCGCCCCCAGCACTGCATCCTCCAAGCCGCTTTTTTTCCTCCGTGATAAAATATTCATGTCAGCAGAGCAGGCCCTCTTTGGGAAGGCTGCCTGTGTCTAGCTTCTGCTTTGTACAAGCTTTTAAAGAGCAGGGCGCTTTTCCTACTCTCTAAGCATTTTCTAAGTCCTCAATCAATAATGCACTTTACCCAGCTTCTCTGAATGCAGCTTTTCTTCCTCTCTGCGCCCCTCCCCCCACCCTGCCCCGATTTCTCTCTCTTTCTCTCTTTCCTTCTTCCTTTTGTCCGTCTGTCTCTCCCTATTTACTTTTATTTACTTTTTTTCTAAACGTGTTCCACGAAAGCGTTGAGCTGTTTGGGTGGCGAGCCTCGGATGGGGAGTGGGGTGGGCAGGCAGGGAGGATGGGGAGAGGCCAGGGCCGCCGCCAAGCGGGAGGGTCCTCGGATGAACAGGTGGAGTCTGCGTGCGAGGCGGGGCGAGGAGGAACGCTGAGCCTGCCCGCTGGCCCTGGTGGGGAAGCGTTTGAGCTCCTGGCACGGGGGAAGAGGAGGGCTTGGGCTAATCCGGCCTCTCACTCTCCTTTTTCTAATCAATTAGAAAATGTTTACAGCATAACCAGAGGAAAGAGGACAAACACGTAGAAGAAAGGGGGCCTGGAGCAAAGGCAATATGCAGAGTGTGAGTCCAAATACATCGCCAAACTTTCTAAGGAGCCAGCAGTCCAGATTGGCCTATCTGCTTTTTATAGTAATGAGCTCCCTGTCGTGGAAGGTATGCAAATGAAGAGCTGCCATCCCTTGTCTGAGAGAGATGCCGACGTGGATCTGATCAGTTATGTGGTACCCAGTGAGGGGCTGGGGTGCAGCAGGTGCCCGTGGGGGTTGGTCCTACAGGGATCAACCCAGGCACTCTTCAGCTGGGATAGAATTTCCCACCCCAAACACTCCTAAAAATCTGGCTGTGGCAAGAATCTGCATATGCCCAGGACGGAGTGAAATATTTCCTTTTTTTTTTTTAAGGAGTACAATTTTGAGTTCCTGGAGAGATTAACCCTTGTCTAGCCAGAGTCTTGGCAAGACCTCACCCCACCCTCTCTGGCTGTTCAGCTGATGGACAGCCTCTCTGGGTCTGCAGTGGTGGAAGCAGTGTTTGGCGTTGCGTCCTTGTCCGTCTCCTGGACAGCTCGTCCGCCAGGGCAGCCCTATGCCTCAGGTGGTCAGAAAGGCTGGCTAGCTGGGTCTGTTGGGGAAGTCAGAGTCAGGGCGAGGAGGACTGGGGAAGTGGGTCCCTGCCCCGCTGCTAGAACAGCACCTGGGCCGGCTGCTTTCCACTCCCCTCAGTAACCGCACAGTCCTCCCTGGGTGATGCCGGGAGGGTCGCTTACCCTCTCTGAGTCGCATCAGAGCAATGGGATCCAGTGAGGCACGTTAGGAAGGGCGCATTGGGACTTCCCTGGAGTTCAGTGGTTAGGACTCTGCGCTTCCGCTGCAGGGGGCACGGCTTCGATCCCTGGTTGGGGAAAGAAGATCCCGCATGACTCGCGGTGGAGCCAAAATATTAAAAAAAAGAAGAAAAGGGCATGTTGAATAACTGCTCAACAGATACCATCCTTAGATACAACTGTCAAGGATCCTCACCGAGTTTGGAAATACTCATCAAATGCCACTTTGTGCAAATCACTACTGCGAGTGCGGGGTGGCAAGGATGAGCCAGACCCGGCCCCTGCTGTCCCAGAGTCCAGTCTCAGTCTCGGAAGGTTCCGGAAGGAGTTAAATGTGGGCAGGGGTGAAATGAAAGGGGGGCTGGAGCAGAGTGGAGGGCTGCTCCGAGCAGCTGCAGAACTGAAGTGCGTTTCCTAAGTTACGGCCTGGCCGGGCCAGGCTCAGGAGGTGGCCCGTGACTCCGGGTCCAAGGCAGACCTTGGACCAGGAGATGCCCACGGTGGCTGGCTCGGGATCAGGGTCTGGGGTGGGCGTGGGGAGGACATCACTGTGGCTTCTGGAGAGTCATTGCCAGGATGGATGAGCCCTGGGAAGACACCTTCCCCTGCCTGAGTAACGGCCAGGCTGGGAAGAAATGGCTCCAAGGAGAAACAAAACCAGAAAATTACAAGAGGAGCCTCCCTGGCCAGCTGCAGCTCCTGCCTCGAAATAACATGAGGGTCGGTTTCTGCTGATTCACGAGCAGGGAAGGGTGACCTTGCTGCTGTCCAGGGCTTTTGGGAAAGAAACCAGAAAAAGGGAAAGGAGAGAGGCCTGGGGGATCGGGTTGGGAGGAGTTAGAGGCGGGACAGGGATCAATGAAACTGCAGAAGGAGAAGGGGGCGGGGCAGGGGGAGGAGCAGAGGGAGGGAGGGAGGAGAGAGTTAGAGACCTCAGCGCGGCTAGAATTAGAATCGGCTCCCAACAGAATCTCCGTTTCCGATTTGTTAATAATTTATCCCCGCTGCAACTTTTCTTACCAATAAATAGGAAATAATTTGTTAAGGAGAATTCCCCCGGCACCCTGGCTTTCTCCCTGGGATGAGGGCATGGGGATGTGTCTCTGCATCCTTTCATCGAACTGGTGTGGGCAGCCGAGGAACTTGGACTTGGGGAGGTGAGAGTCAGAGCTCAGTCGTTTCATGAATGGGGAAACCGAGGCACAGACAGGGCAAGGCCCCACCCAAGGTCACACACGGGGTCAGGGACAGTCTCCGGGATCCCAACTCCATGATCTCATGGGTCGGCGACCAGGTCCAAAGAGTTTCCCCCTGAAGTTCTAGAAGCGTCATCCAAGGCGGAGGTGGGGCTAGCTCCTCTGTGGGTTGACTTCCCCCCACCGTTGCTCCTGCCTAAGTCCTGTTCTGTAAGACGGAGCTGTGCTGCCCCGCCTTCCCCTAAGCGCCCCGCCAGGGTCCCCGGGGAAGGCCGTGTTCCGAGTCCTTGCCCAGCCCCCCTTGCCCAGGGCTCTCCCTGGCAGCCCCCCGCCTCCAGCCTCCCACCCGCAGATGCCCCAGCCCCAGCTGAGGTTGGTGGGGCTGAGGAAGAGACTTCAGCTAGCAACTTGGCAGACAGGTTCAAAAAAATCTGTCAGCTGCTAAACTGTTCCCTGGGTTCGCCCACACGCCTCGGTGACACCCAAGCCTCTGGGGAGTGGCGCACGGCTGGGGCGCCAGCCGCCTTTCCCTCTGGGTGAGGGGCACAGTTCCTGACTTGTGTCCAAGCCCGACGCCCTGGCTTCTTGTCCCACCTCGGCCACCGCGGAGCCCCGTGACCTTGAGACATTGCTCAGTCCCCTTCCTTTGCAGAATGTAAGTAAAAGGACCCCATCCTCCAGGATAAAGCATATGCAGGGCTTAAGCATGGCCGTGGACCTTGCGCTTGGCCCAGGCCACGGGGCCGGTGATAGTCAAGATGCTCTCCCTACATCCCTTGTCCACAAGCCCGGGCCACCCAGAGTGCTTGCCACGTGGCACCTGGTGCAATTCTCAGGACCGCCCATGAAGTCAGCATTCGCAGCCTCCCTGGACTTTCATTCACTGGACAGAGCTTTCCTGAGTCCCCAGAAAGTGCCAAGGTCTGGGCTGCAGTGGGGAAGGAGGCGGGGGGGGGGTGGCCACGGCCCTCCTGGTACTTCCCCTGCAGTTGGGAACCTAAGGCTCACGGCAGTGGAGCGACTGCTCAAGTGCCCAGTGAGCGGCCAAGCCCTGTACCCGCCCTCCCAGTTACAGAGGGCAAAGCCCTTCCTGCCACACTGTGGCCCGCTGCTCCGCAAAGACCCGGACCTGATCTGGCGATGTCCGGCAGTGGTGTGATTTTGTCCCAACACAGGTTTGGATGGCAAGGCCAGTCTGCATGAAGTTGTTTATTCCTCCTCCTAAGACTTGCTTACAATTCCGGTGACTGCCCCGTCCATGCTCTCCATGGTTAAGGACCCAGAAAAACAGGTAGCCAGACTTCCCCCAGGCAGGTTACCTCCATCTCTGCTAACAGTCAGCTTTCCCACTCGATGATATATATATTTGTAAACTTTTTCATTTAAAAAACTTAATTAATTAATTTATCGGCTGCGTTGGGTCTTCATTGCTGCGCGTGGGCTTTCTCTAGTTGCGGCGAGCAGGGGCTACTCTTCGTTGCGGTGCGCGGGCTTCTCATTGCAGTGGCTTCTCTTGTTGCGGAGCACGGGCTCTAGGCGTGTGGGCTTCAGTGGTTGTGGCTCGCGGGCTCAGTATTTGTGGCTCGCGGGCTCTAGGCACGCAGGCTCAGTAGTTGTGGTGCACGGGCTTAGTTGCTCTGCGGCATGTGGGATCTTCCCGGACCAGGGCTCGAGCCCGTGTCCCCTGCATTGGCAGGCGGATTCTCAACCACTGCGCCACCACGGAAGCCCTCGATGATATTTTTTGCTGGTAGCTTGTCTCTGCTCTTTACAGCCTGGCCTCTGACTCTGACTCCAGCTGCACCCTTTGCACAAAAAAATAACATAAAAGCAAAAGCACTGAAGAGACAGTTGCAAGGTCTCTTCAATGAAAAGCCTGGTATGAAATGTTTCTCTGTAGAACAGTTGGTCCAGGTGACTCCTGCTCAGTGTCTGTGGAGGAGATTTGTCCCCACCCTGTTCTCTGCCGTGCTGGTGCCCAGGCTGACTGCCTTCCCCTCGCCCTGCACCCCGGCCTTCACCCCTCCAGCTGTGCTGCCCCACTTTGCAGGTGAGTTGCCTTTGTGTATCTGTAGAGATAAGTGAGCCACAGATATGATGGGCTTGGTTTCCCCAAGATTTCCTTGCTGGGGTCCCACAGGATCCAGAGGAAGTGATGCAGGGCTGGCAAGTACTTGGTTTCTTGTCTGGGAAATGGAGATGCCCTACCTCCTGGGAGTGCCAGGAGGATGCGGCCGGGATGGATGTGCAGTGTCCAGCCCGCCCTGGCCCATGGTTGGCATTCAGTGAATGTCATGATCGTCACGCCCTTTCAAGCCAGCAGTCCCCACTGTGGTCAGTGTCGTGTGCGAAGTTCCTGGCTTTGCCGTGAAGGGGCCAGGTGCCCTTCAGCCTTACTTCTTCCCCTGGAAGGTTGCTGGGAAAACCCTTGACCTAGTGTACGTGAAGCTGCTATTTAATCATAATTGCTACCATTTGAGGACATTTTCTAGGCATTTCATACAGATTATCTCATGTGATATTGGATGAGAAAATAAAGACTCAGAGAGGCAAAGCAACTTTCTCAAGGTCACACAGCCTCAAGGGGTTGAGCCAAGATTGAGGCCAAGGCTTTCAGACCCCAACACCAGTTTCCTTAACTGTTTGACCCCAGAACAGGGGTTCCTAACTGGGGAAATGGGACCCCACGAGTCCCCTAAGTGGAAAACGTGATGTGTTACATTTTTCCAGAGAACATCCTAAGGTTTTTTTTTTTTTTTTGCGGTACGCGGGCCTCTCACTGTTGTGGCCTCTCCCGTTGCGGAGCACAGGCTCCGGATACACAGGCTCAGCGGCCATGGCTCACGGGCCCAGCCGCTCCGCGGCATGCAGGATCCTCCCGGACCGGGGCACGAACCCGTGTCCCCTGCATCGGCAGGCGGACTCTCAACCACTGCGCCACCAGGGAAGCCCCCATCCTAAGGTTTTTAAACAGGGGTATGATTTTTTGGTTTTGGTGATATTCATGAAATGTCTAAAGAAACAATGACGACTTTTGATAATATCAAAGTTTGGCCCTGCTGTCATCCTGAGAAGTTAGGGGTGTGCCCCAAACATCCCTGGCTCTTTCTCCCCGGTATTAGGCCACTTTATCTTGACGGTGATTAGTTAATCTGATCTCATAGAGTAGAAACGTGCAGACCTAGGAGGCCTGCCAGCGCTGCCCCCCTGCCGGCCCCTCCCTCACACTCTCAGCGATCAGCGGCGCTCAGGGTGCGGGGCTCGGGGGTGAAACGGCCTTCACACCCCAGGCTTCCTCCTCGGCATCCTCCCTAGTGGACAGGAGGAAAATGAGGGTATGAGCCCGTGGCGCTCGGGAAGGACCGTGGGCGTGAAGCCGCCTTCAGTGGGGGGCACTCTGGCCCCTCAACGGTTAAATGGAATTCCGAGATCTTGGGGTGGGAGGGCGGTGGAAGAAAAAGAGAAATAGGAGAGAGGGAATTGTGTTGGCGATGGCTTGGGATTTATTTATTGTGCTCGCTGTTGATTAAGCCCGCTCACTCCGCAGCAGGAGCAGAGTTGGTAAATACACAGGCTGATTCATTAGTTTCTGACCATCTGCTTCCCGGGCTGAGGCCGGGGCGGGGGCGGGGGGGCAGTGAGCCCTGCAGGCTAGGGCAGCCAGGTTGGAGCCCCCCGTCCCTCTGCAGAGCTGGCTGTGTCAGTCTTCCTGATGACAGACAGGCCGGGTGTGTGGGGGGGGCGTGAGGGATCCAATATCCCGCCATGGGGACCACAGGAGGCTGGGCAGGTGAGGGAACATAGGCAGGGGGATGGAGAAGGACCAGAGGAGGGACTTCCCTGGAGGTCCAGTGGTTAGGACTCCACACTCTCACTGCGGAGGGCCCAGGTTCAATCCCTGGTCGGGGAACTAGGGTCCCACAAGCCACGCGGTGTGGCCAAAAAAAAAAAAAAGGACCAGGGGAGAGGTGAGGTGTTTCACAGCAGCTGGGGGTTGACAGGAATAATATCAACATTCCATATGAGGTCTATGACTATTAATCTAATTATCATTCTATTAATAACTAATTAATAGGATGACCAAATAACTGTAACTTAGTGACTGGTCACTGAGGTCCAAGCCCTATAGGGAGGCTTCACTACACTGTCCCAGATAAGCACACTAACAATCCTGTGATGAATGACGAGGGAACTGGGTTCAAAAGTGAATCAGGCAAGGAGGGCTTCCTGGAGGAAGTACATAGGGAAAGCTCTAAAAACCCAGAGGAGGGAAAGCAGCTGCAGGGGCACAAGCTCAGAGGTGAGAGGGGATGAGACAGCCGGGGAAAAGGCCCAGCTTCAGTGCTGGGTGGATAGCTTTCCAGGTGGGCAGAGTAGCATGATGCCACCTGGTACCAGCGTATTGAGAAGCGGGCCGGTAGAGGAGGGCCCCAGAGAGAGCGTCTGGCCGTTCCTCCCACCCTGACCCACGCTTTGCTCACTTGGGGTGAGGCATGTATTAGTTTGCTAGGGCCTGCGTGGCTTAAACCACAGAAATTTATTTTCTCAGGTTCTGGAGGCTGGAAGTCCAAGGTCAAGGTCTGACCCTTGAAAACCAAGGCAGGCTAGTTTCTTCTGAGGCTTCTCTCCATGACTTGCCCATGGGCCCCTGTTGCTGCTTCTTCACATGGTCATTCTGTGTGCACGTGCCCCAGGGGTCTGTGTATCCAAATTTTCCCTTCTTGTAAGGACACCAGTCAGATTGGATTAGGGCCCACCCTAAGGGCCTCATTTTAATGTAATCACCTTTAAAGGCCCTATTTCCAAATACAGTCACATTCAGAAGTACTGGGGGTTCAGGCTTCAACATATGAATTTGGGGGGTGGGGGCGCACAGTATACTCCATAACAAGTTGCCAGGGGCAGTAGAAGAAGGGAAGCTGTGGGAAGAGGATGATTGCTGGGTCGGGGGAGGGGAGGATGCCCACTTGGGTGCAAACTGTGTCTTCCGGTCCCCAGTGTCCAGGTGTGAGCTCTGAGCCAGCTGAGGGCCTGGGGAACAGGCTGTCCCCCACAGGCAGGCCTGCCCCCCTTTCATCACCAGGCCTGGACTCTACAAGCCACTGAGCCATCCCCATGGGGCCTTTCAGCCTCTCCCCGTTCCGGGCGACGTCACAAGAGCACCAGCTGGAGTGCGGGGAAGCTTGGACCCCCACGGGCCGAGCCAGGCCCCTCTCCCTGCCATGTTGTGCGTGAGGTCCCTAGAGTTCCAGAACACCTCTGAGGTCGTCCAGGACACAAGCAGGCTCGTCCTCAAACCCCTCCCACCCTCAGGGAGTCCTGGGCCAGTCCTGCCCCACCCTGGGCCTCGGTTTCCCCATTTGCTCAGTGAGGGGGGTGGACTCAATGCTGTACCCCTTCCACCCCAAGTTTTCCGGGTCCTGGGAATCAGCAGGTCTGGCCAGGTGGGGTGGATAGTGGTACCACAGGGGACCCAGGACAGAGCTATTTTGGTGGGACCTGCCTCAGTAAACCCCAGAGCCAAGCTGCCCGCTGAGGATCCCTGGGTGGCCTAGGAGCTGGTCCTCCACTAACAGGCTTCAAAGGTGATGGCCCAGGGTCGCTGCGGTGATACCGGCTCGGCCCCTCGGGAGACAAGGCGCCCACGGCCACTGGGAGCCGAATGCCTCCTTTTAGAATGTGACGCTTTAACTCAGATCGAAGCCGCTTTTGTCTGAGCAAACCGGGGTCCTGAAATATTCATCAAAGGAGCTGCAATTGGTCCGGGCGCGTGCGGTTCTCAGTGACGGTGTTTCCTATTAATTAATAGCCTTTATTTTTTAGAGCAGTCTTAGGTTTACCGAAAATGGAGCAGACAGTCCAGAGAGCCCCTAAGACCCGTTCCCCATACAGCTGCCCCATTATCCACAGCTTGCATTAGCGTGCTACCTTTGTTACATGGATGTGTCGTCATTAACGCAAGCCCACGTTGACGGTAGGGCTCCCTCCTGGCGTTGCACAAATGTACCATGTCATTTATCCAGCATGACAGTGTCATACAAGATGGCTTCACTGCCCTAAAAATTCCCTGGGCTCCCCCCTATTCATCCCTCCAACCCCCGGCAACCACCACGTTAGTGATATTTTCAGGCCTCTGGGTGAGTTCACACGGCAGACCAGACCCGGGGGATGGATTTGAACTGCGGAGGAGGGAAGCCCCGGCTGGAGCCCGCTGGGCCAGGGAGTGGGCTGCCAGCTTTTGGAGGCGGGGGTGAGGGGAGAGGAAGCATGTGGGGGCCGTGCCCTGCCTTACCCAGACAGTGTCCCCCAGTGGGCCAGCCAGGCACGTGCCAAGGAAAGGACTGCCACAAGACGCACCCCCTTGAGAGGAACCCGGGCTGTGCGTGAGGCAGACACGCATGCTGTGGGGACAGAGAGCAGGCCCCAGTGACAGACAGGCCACAGTGCGGCCCCCAGCTCTTCCTAGCAGGGCCTCGGGCAAGGGCCACCACCTTCCAAAGCCCGGGTTGCTTCATCCCGAGCATGGAGTTGACACTCCCACACTGTGAGCATTGGTGGTTAGCTAGTTACTGAACAGGAGAGAAATGAGATAATGTGCTGGGCACCAGGTGGACTTCTTCCACTGCCCCTCCTGTTGCTACTAATTGTATTGTCTGAAGGGTCGAGAAGGCGTCTCTGTGTAGGAGATGTTTCAAGAGTCAAATGTCCATCCACAGATGAATGGATAAAGAAGATGTGGCACATATATACAATAGAACATTACTCAGCCATAAAAAGAAACAAAATAGAGCTATTTGTAGTGAGGTGGATGGACCTAGAGACTGTCATACAGAGTGAAGTAAGTCAGAAAGAGAGAAACAAATACCGTATGCTAACACATATGTATGGAATCTAAAAAAAATGGTGCTGAAGAACCTAGGGGAAGGGCAGGAATGAAGACGCAGACGTAGAGAATAGACTTGAGGGCACGGGGAGGGGGAAGGGTAAGCTGGGACGAAGTGAGAGAGTGGCATGGACATATATACACTATCAAATGTAAAACAGATAGCTAGTGGGAAGCAGCCGCATAGCACAGGGAGATCAGCTCTGTGCTTTGTGACCACCTAGAGGGGTGGGATGGGGAGGGTGGGAGGGAGACGCAAGAGGGAGGAGATATGGGGATATATGTATACGTATAGCTGATTCACTTTGTTATACAGCAGAAATTAACACACCATTGTAAAGCAATTATACTCCAATAAAGATGACAAAAAAAAGTGTGAGTAGGAATTTGGAGGCAGACAGAGAGTGGAAGGGCATGTCAAGGAGAGGGGATGCCATCTGCAAAGGCTCAGAGGCACAGACAAGGGAGGCTTGGAGGACAGGAGTGCTCAGGTGGGAGGCCAGGAACAGTGGCTCCAGATATGGTGGGAGGAGGTCAGAGTCAATGAGGTAAAGCGGTAGGGCTTTATCCTCTGGGCAGTGGGGAGCCATGGAGGGTCTCAGAGCAGTGACTAGCTCCCGCCATTCTTGATTGTCTGAGCTTAGAGTAGGAACGAATGTTTTCTTGGGAGGGAATAGAGCTGCATGTCTTTATGGGCTTTGGAAGAGAGAGGCTTCCTGGTGCCCGGACGTCGGAGCACAGGCTCTGAGACCTCTGGGCAGACACCGGGGCTGGGCTGGGACAAGGCTCCCGGGCCCCCCAGAACAGTCAGCATCCACCCTGGTCTTCTCCCCACCCGCAGGAGAACCCCTACCTGTGCAGCAACGAGTGTGACGCCTCCAACCCGGACCTGGCTCACCCGCCCCGGCTCATGTTGGACAGGGAGGATGAGGGCCTGGCCACCTACTGGCAGAGTGTCCCGTGGAGCCGCTACCCCAGCCCGCTGGAGGCCAACATCACCCTGTCGTGGAACAAGAGCCTGGAGCTGACGGACGACGTGGTGGTGACGTTCGAGTACGGCCGGCCCACCGCCATGGTCCTGGAGAAGTCGCTGGACAACGGGCGCACGTGGCAGCCCTACCAGTTCTACGCAGAGGACTGCATGGAGGCCTTCGGCATGCCCGCCCGCCGCGCCCGCGACCTGTCGGCGTCGGGTGCCCACCGGGTGCTGTGCACGGAGGAGTACTCGCGCTGGGCCGGCTCCAAGAAGGAGAAGCACGTGCGCTTCGAGGTACGGGACCGCTTCGCCATCTTCGCCGGCCCCAACCTGCGCAACATGGACAACTTGTACACGCGGCTGGAGAGCGCCAAGGGCCTCAAGGAATTCTTCACCCTCACCGACCTGCGCATGCGGCTGCTGCGCCCGGCGCTGGGCGGCACGTATGTGCAGCGGGAGAACCTCTACAAGTACTTCTACGCCATCTCCAACATCGAGGTCATGGGCAGGTAAGGCCCGGGGGTGACCTGGTACCCAGGATGTTACCTGCTTGCCGGGATATTACCAGATACGTGGAATGTTACCTGAGGCCTAGGATGTTACGTGATACCTGGGACATTACCTGGTGTTGCATCAAAGGGGCTACCTGCGATTTTCCATGGAGGGAGGTGAATGCTGGATGATGAATGTCCTCCGTAGGGCCCAGGCTACCTCTAGCCACAGGGCTGGGAGGTCTGGAGAGGATGGGTGGAGCTGAGCAGACCTGGGCAGTGTGGGTGGGGTTTGAGCTAAAGCCTGGTGCTCGGGAGGTACAACGTAACTGGCCACGGACTCAATGAACGGGCACTTGTGTCTGGGGGGTGCCCGAGACCACCTTCAGGCTCCAGGATTTGCTAGAAGGACTCACAGAGCCTAGCAAAGCTGTTATACCCACAGCTGCTGTGGTTACAATGAAAGGATACAGATTACAGTCAGCAACAGACAAAGGTTCAGAGGGCAGGCTCTGGGAGAGAGCAGTGCGAGCTTCCGGTCATCCTCTCCCGGTGCAGCAACGGTGACAGCGCGTGCGGAGTAGCGCCAGCCAGGGGAGCTTGCCCGAGCCTGGGTATCCAGGGGTGTTATTGGGAATTGGTTATGTAGGTGTGGCTGACTGCCCACGTGGTTGACCTTGGGCCCCAATTCCTTGACCCACAGGTCATGCTGATACTGCATGGCCCCAGGCCGCCATCATAAATCACATCATTAGTGTCAATTATCTGGAGTGGCCCCAGGCCCCAGATAAACAAAGACTCTTAATAGGCAGGACATTCCAAGGCTCATAAACTCCTCCCAGGATCTAGTTAAGGGCCAGACTTTTCTTTGGACTCTGTAGCGTGTGGACAGCCCAACCCTGCCGAGTTAGTCCTTTACTCACAGCTTTGGAGAAGAAGATGTTTTGTGGACACTTTGGGGGGAGGCAAAGGACCATCACAGGAGGTAAAAACAGCCTTTGATTCCCAGGAACTCTGTAGATTGCAGATGATAAAATGGTCGCACGCTGTCCCAGATCATCTGTTCATTCGACAGATGACCTGCTGGTCAGTAGGGCCAAGGCCTTTATCCCCAGCCACGGATATAACACCCTGGTCTGCACTCAAGAGCGAGGCTTGCGGGGGGCGGGGGGCATCGCGGGTAACCAAGGGGTCAATCATAAGGGGCAGCAGCGTGTAACACAGGAGCTCTCTAAGTGTGGTTCCTGGACCAGCAGCATTACCGTCACTTGGAAACGCGTTAGAAATGCAAATTCTCGGGCCCCGTGCCAGGCCTGCTGTACCGTAAACCCCAGGGGTGAGGCCCAGCAGTCTGTGTTTTAATAAGCTCTCTGGAGGGTTCGGATACACGCACGTTCGAGAACCGCTGCTGTGGCAGTCGGAGTAGGCATTCTGGAGCCAGATGGCCTGGGGTGAATTCCCGGCCCTGCCGTCGACGGGCTGTGAGCCTCCGGACGAGGACCTCTCCGCGCCTCAGTTTCCCCATCCGTAGAACAGGGATGATAACGAACATGCTTGTCTCACTGCATCGTGGTAAGCTAATTGAGTTAGAGTTAGAGCTGATGAGATACTCAGAACTACTGTGAGCTTGTGTTTATTACATCGCAGTTTACACGACTGTGGGTTAGCATGTCACACATGCTAAAAAAGTGTTTATTGAATAAAATACATAGTGTTCAAAATAATGGCGTCCGAGAGCTGGGGCAGGTTGAGGAAGGACCAAGTTGAGACCCAAGGGTGTTGGGGCATAATTAGGGCCAGGAGCATGGCTTAGGCCAGTTTGGGCAGGGGCTGTACCAGAACCCAGCTGGGACAACATACCTTGGGCAGCTTTCCACGACAGGCTCTGCAGACTGCCCGAGTATATAATTACTGATGAGTGCAAAAACCAGTTTGCTGCATGGTGTGTATAGTATAATCCCATTTTTGTAAAATATGTAATATGCCCGCACACGTGATTTCTCTGTTGACATTGACATTGGAAAGAAGCCCTTTCGGGCCTGGGAGCATCGTGGATGTGGGGAAAGGCTAGAAGCTTGTGTACTAATGTCTCACTGTGGTCACACCTGCGGAGTAGGGGTGGGCAGGGGCGGTGTGGGGTTTTGGTTTTCCGCTGTGTCTGCATTTTATTTTCCTTTGACTCTGTGTGGATTCCAGGTGGGCCAAGGCAAAGGCAAGCGATTCATGAGGTGGGGTCAGTTCAAGGCCAGCAGGTGGCAGTGAGGCAGGTGCACATTCAGGGGCCTGTGGTTCTGACACCCGTGACTCCTAGCCCACCCGCACTTGGGGCAGGCTGTTTTATTTTTTATTTATTTTTTTATTTTTTATTTTTTTTTGCGGTACGCGGGCCTCTCACTGTTGTGGCCTCTCCCATTGCGGAGCACAGGCTCTGGATGCGCAGGCTCAGCGGCCATGGCTCACGGGCCCAGCCGCTCCGCGGCATGTGGGATCTTCCCGGACCGGGGCACGAACCCGTGTCCCCTTCATCGGCAGGTGGACTCTCAACCACTGCGCCACCAGGGAAGCCCAGGGGGCAGGCTATTTTAAACCAGGAGTGGTCTGGAGACCGCCTGATATGTGGCAGCTGTTGCGGTAGCGGGGAGTCAAGGATCAATGTCCTGCTCCTGCTTCTCAGATCCGTGTGCAGGCTTTGGGCTGTGGGCCATCTTGGTGACCTCTGCCAGCCCTGGGGATGCGATGGTCTGGTTCTCTTAAGACCCTCCCATCCGCCGACCCAACAGCTTAGCAGTTCAGAGGTAGGAACAAGATCCCCACCCCTTCTGGGGGCTGTGGCCCCTTTTCTGACCTCCTTGGGCTGCTGTGGGGGTGTCCCTCATCTTCAGGCGTCTAATCAAGGGCCCGCCTGCCCCTTCGTTAGGCGGCTCGTGCAGGGTCCTAAGGTCCAGGCCGGCTGCAGGGTCTGCGCTGGATGGTGACAGCCAGGACCTGTAGTGCCCCTTACACCTCAGCCAGGGGTGAAGGTCATTTTTCTCTTAGGAGGGACTCTGAGATGCAGAAGTGGGGCAGATCGTATTTGGGAAGGGACAGAGGGACAGCGGCGGGGGGGCAGGAAAGAGTCTCAGCTTTTCAGCCTCATCTAGATCAAGAGGGCTGTTCTGGTGCCAGGTGACCTGGGGGTCAGGTGAGCTGGGTTCCAGCCCCGCCCCTCTGCTCCCCTCTCTGGACCTCAGTTTCCTGTCTGTAACCTGAGGCCTGGGGCTGCCAGGGCGGTCCCTGCCCGGCAGCTCCCAGCTCCCGCTGGCACCCAGCCTCTGTGGGTGGTGGGCATTAGCTGTAGTGGTGGTGAAAGCACGCAATCAATTCACAGATAAAGTAAGTACTCTTCAGGCGGCTGGTTGGCAGGAAAGTGGCAGCTTGGCTAATCGATTAATTAGATCTGGTCAGATGCTTCAGCAACGGGCTGTGACTTCCTCTACTTTTCCTTTTTAAATTCCAGGTGGGAAAGTCCAGCTGTGCCTGGGAGCCAGAGAGGCCAGAGAGGCAGGATGGGGTGGCAAAGGTGCCCGTGGGCCCACCCAGATGATGCCCTTGGTGTTCCTGAGTAGTGACCTGAGGATCCCCGGGCTGTCGGGTGCTGGGATTTCAGACTGAACCTGTTCTGGTATTTGCTCAGAATTTCATGACCCAGAGTTACACGGTGCCTCCCCCTGTGGCCTGCTAACAATAGTAGCTGATACTTATTGAGTGTTTGCTATGGGCTCCTTTCCTGTTGAGCAGTGAGCTCAGGGCTCACATGCATCTTAGTTAATCAATAGTCATTCACTTCCCACAAGGTTATTAAATCTCTAAGACCCCACAAGCTGGAGCATTGAGCAAGCCGGACCTGATCTCCGCCCCATAGAGCCTTTCCCACGGGGACGACATTCCCCTCCACCTCGTGTTTTTAGATAAGGAGGCCGAGGTCAAGGGACATAAGTAGATCACACAGCGAAACTGACCACCAAACAGTCAAGGTGCAACCCTAGTGTGCCCAAGCTCAAGTCCATCTCTCTATGGAATCTAAGGGTCTTTGATACCATGGGTGCTTCCAGCCCTGTCACTCATGTCACCTATTTCCAGCCAGCAAGCACCTGGCTCTGGGGGAGGAGGATGGAGCAGATGGAGAAGCCCAGGCCCCTGGGGGTGAGGACCTGGTACAAATTAGGGGGTGAAAGGAAGAAGGAGAGCAAACCGCAGCCCCACAGGGCAGCGGTGCAGGGAGCAAAGTAGCTTCCAGCACCTGGAGGTCCCACCACCGGCCTCCCCTCCCTTCAGGACCAGGCAAAACAGCTTTGCCAGTCCTGCTTACTCTGGGTCTGAGACAAAGAGAAGAGGGGGTCCCGCCCATTAAGTTGCTCCCATTCCTGGAAAGCTCCCATTCCTGGAAAGCTGGGAAGGGGCGGGAGCGATTTTCTCCTTCCACACACAGGGAAACTCAGGTGTGGACTGGGAGAGCAGCTGGCTTTAACTGGGCAAGTCCGGGGCGGCACCGGATTTGAGGAGGAATGAGACGGTGCTTGGAGAAGAGACAAGGCCCCCACCTGCACCCCCAACACAGTGGTCAAGGGCAGCCAGGCCCACATCCAACCAGCTTCATACAGGAGAGCATTTTACTTTATTTATTTATTTTTTAAATATTTATTTATTTTATTTTTGGCCGCGTCGGGTCTTAGTTGCGGCACATGGGGTCCTTCGTTGCCGCATGCGGGATCTGGCATGCGGGATCTTCCGTTGCAGCGCGTGGGCTTCTCTCTAGTTGCGGCATGCAGACTTGGTTGCCCCACGGCATGTGGGATCTTAGTTCCCCAACCAGGGATCAAACCCCCGTCCCCTGCATTGGAAGGTGGATTCTTAACCACTGGACCGCCAGGGAAATCCTCAGGAGGGCATTTTAAAACGACGGGCTCCCCAGCCCCACTGCTAAGAGCTCTGGATCCCATAAGTTTGGGGCGAGGTCCAGAAGAGATTCTTTACAAATCTCCGCGAGGGAGTGGAGAGTTGGGAACCCCCAGGTAGAAGCTGGCATCATTAGACCAACCAGGGTTTGAATCCTGCCTCCATCACTGATTAGCTGGATCACCTTAACCTGTCTAAGCCTCAGTTTTCCCGTCTGCAAAATGGAGATATGATAACGACCTCACCAGCTTGGGGTGAGGCTTCAGTGAAACGATATATTTGAAGAGCTTACCCTAGTGTCCCATTCCTCTGGCTAGGTGGCCGGAGAGGTCAGGGAGAGAGGCAGACCAGATGTTGCCGCATCTTCTGATGTTGTGAGAGAAGGCACACAGCAGAAATATATGTGAAATCACTTGCTTTTTGAAATACTGGCACCTACTGAAAATCCTGTGCAGGTAAAACAAAACACACCTGCAACCCAAGGCAGCTCACAAGCTGTCAGTGTGCCCCCTCTGCTCTGAGACCTGCCTGTCTTCTCACAGCGGTGACAACATAGCTGCTACACTCACAGTATTCTGCAGGCCTCTGGCAGGGCGGGCACCTGGGATCTGGACAAACTCCGGGTAAACAGCCTGCTGACTCTGGGTCTGGGGCAGAGGGAAGGGGAAATGGTCATCCTATTCTCACCCTCAGGCCCTGCCCCAGGGCAAAGTCCTCCACCCAGAAAACTCTTGGAGGCTCCAGGGAACCAGTCCAGCTGGGCCTTAGCCAGCCAAGGACAGGAAAGGAAGAGTGAGTTCCTCGTTCTTGGAGGTATTCAAGCCAAGCAGGGTGGTGTTGGTGGGAGATGACGGAGAGAGGTCCCATGCATCAGATGAAGGTCCTGTGCACCTGATCTGTTCACCATTGATTAAGTGAACAGGAACTATAGATACCATTTTAAAATTTGGTAGGTGTGAGAATCCACTGGCTTTCCCAGATGCTGCTGGGGTCTGGCTTCTCATCCAAGGCCCTGGGCCAGCCGGCACCTGCCTGGTTTTCTCCTCCCTTGACCCCCTGCCCCTTTCTTGCCTTCTTGTCTTCTTCCATAAACGTCCTGCCATATTGATCACCCAGTAACTAAAGATAGACGGAACTTAGGACAAGAATAGAAAACGCAGGAGGGAAGCAGGCTTTGTGCATGTGTGTGTGTGTGTGTGTGTGTGTGTGTGTGTGTGGAGGGGAGGGGGAGGGGGAGGGGATCAGAGCGAGCAGAGGCCTTTCCACTTACTGCACGGACTTGCCCCGCCCTCCGTCTAGTCTCTTCCGTTGCTGATCCCCAGGGAACATGGGTGAGAAGGGAAGCGTGTGATTTTTATTCTGCCTGCACTGACCCTTGTAGCTCTGTGACCCCCACCTGGGGTTGGGGGGTGGGGCTCCCCCCTTCAGGAACATTAGCTGTCATTGCCGAGCAGCTCTTATGGGCCATATGGTATTCTAAGTCCCGCATGTGTGTCTCCTCATTGAGTCCTGCCCCTTGAGGGTCCTTGTCCCCAGTATGCGGATGAGGAAACTGAGGCTTGGAGGTTAAGAAATAGATGGAGGTGCCCCCTTAGGATGACTACCGTCAGAAAAACAGAAAACAACGAGTGTTGGCAAGGATGTGGACAAAGACGAACCCATGTGCACTATTGGTAGGAATGTAAAATGGCGCAGCGGCTGTGGAAAACAGTGTTTTGGTTCCTCAAAAAATTAAACATAGAATTCCCATATGGTCCAGCAGTTCCACTCCGGGTTATACACCCAAAAGAACTGAAAGCAGAGACTTGAATAGATATTTGTGCACCCATGTTCCCGGCAGCATTACTCGCATAGTGGAAAGGTGGAAATAACCCAAGTGTCCGTCAACTGATGATGGAGTAACAAAATGTGGTCTATACATACCATGGAATATTATTCAGCCTTGAAAAGGAAGGACATCCTGACACCTGCTACAACACGGATGATATAAACCAGACACAGAAGGACAAATACTGTGTGAGTCCACATAGGTAAGGCACCAGGAATAGGCAAGTTCGTAGAGATGGAAAATAGGATAAGGTTGCCAGGGGCTGGAGGGAGGGGGGAATGGAGAGTTCCTTAGACGGTGTAAAGTTTCTGTTTGGGATGATGTAAGTGTTCTGGAAAGGATTTTTTTTTTTTTTAACGGATCAAAATCATTTATTTATTTATTTATTTAAACATCTTTATTGGGGTATAATTGCTTTACAATGGTGTGTTGGTTTCTGCTCTATAACAAAGTGAATCAGTTATGCATATACATATGTTCCCATATCTCTTCCGTCTTGCATCTCCCTCCCTCCCACCCTCCCTATCCCACCCCTCTAGGTGGTCACAAAGCACCGAGCTGATCTCCCTGTGCTATGCGGCTGCTTCCCACTAGCTATCTATTTTACGTCTGGTAGTGTATATATGTCCATGCCGCTCTCTCACTTTGTCACAGCTCACCCTTCCCCCTCCCCATGGAAAAGGATATCTTTTAAAGGTAATTGCTTTTATTTGTTTGTTTGTTAATTTTATTTTATTTTTGGCTGTGCTGCACAGCTTGCAGGATCTTAGTTCCCCGACTAGGGATTGACCCCTGGCCACGGTGGTGAAAGCACTGAGTTCTAACCACTAGACCACCAGGGAAGTCCCTAGAAAAGGATATTGATGGTAGTTGCACAATAACGTGAATGTACTTAATGTCACTGAATTATCCACTTTAAAATGGCAAAATAGTAAGTTTTATGTTATGTATATTTTAACACACACACACACACACACACACACACACACACACAAGAAGAAAAAGAAATAGGTGGATGGCTTCCATGTCAGACTGTCCAGGTGCAAATCCTGGCTCAGGTGTGACCCAGGGCAAGTTTCTTAACTTGTCTGTGGCTCCTTTCCCACCTCCATAAAATGGAGATAATAACCATGGAGTTTGTTTGTTTGTTTCATTTTTGGCTGCATTGGGTCTTCGTTGCTGTGCACGGGCTTTCTCTAGTTGCAGTGAGCAGGGGCTACTCTTCGTTGTGGAGCACAGGCTTCTCGTTGCGGTGGCTTCTCTTTTTGCGGAGCATGGGCTCTAGGCACACGGGCTTCAGTAGTTGTGGCATGCAGGCTCAGTAGTTGTGGCTCATGGGCTCTAGAGCACAGACTCAGTAGCTGTGGCTCACGAGCTTAGCTGCTCCGCGGCACGTGGGATCTTCCCAGACCAGGGCTCGAACCCACGTCCCCTGCATTGGCAAGCGCATTCTCAACCACTGCACCACCAGGGAAGTCCCATAACCATGGAGTTTAAATCAGACAACCCGTGAAGAGGCTCAGAGCCGTGGCCAGGCCGTGGTAAACATGCAGTAAGTGCTAGGGTCACCACTGTGTCAATAAAACACCAGGATCCCAGGGCACGGCCTGGAGTTCCTTCTACGGGGCCCGTGCTTTCAGGAGAGTGGGCCTTAATGGTCCTGGACTCCCGGAAATACATGCTAAGCATCGTGTGGGTGTGAGGTCGGCCCGACTGAGGGCCTTAGTTTTCATTCCATTGCCAAAGGGGTTCGTGATCCCCAAACGTTTGGAGAGTCAGTTTCGTGTTCTATTTTTTATTTTTTCAACCCAACATGTGTGTTCCCAGCTCATTAAGGACAGAGATTTTGTTAGGCACAGTTTACACCCTTTAACCGAACCTGCCAATCTTCCTGAACCACTCCCTCCCACCAAAGATGGGACACGCACCATACTGTCGTCTGCTGAGGAATGGGGCGGGGGCAGAGCTGTGCTGAGGATATGGGGGGGTGTCCACTGCCAAGTGTGGCAGGGGGACCCATGGGGCATTTGTCCAGGCTCCTTTGGGTACCTCTGGGCTGCTCACCTACCAGGTGTGGCCCCAGCCCTGGTGGGAGGGGGCAGCAGGGGGGTCCTGGGTTTGGCTGGGGTCTCAGAAGATATGGGGCCCCGGTGGGTGAGTTAGGGATGGAATCCCTGACAGTGATGCCTTCCAACAGTGCTGGGGAGAACGAGCGCCCCCCTTTCTCTCGCTGAGGGGGGAGGATTTCCTTCTGAGAGTTTTGTCACTGTCGTATTAATTCATTCAATGGATATTTTTAAAGGGCACTTGTATTAGTTAGTCTCCTAGGGCTGCCATCACCAAGTACCACAGATCAGGTGGGCTTAAAACAACAGAAATGTATTGCCTTAGAGTTCTGGGGGCTTGAAGTCTGAAATCAAGGTGGTGGCAGGGCCATGCTCTTTCCAAAACCTGTCAGGGAGAATCCGTTCTCCGAGCTGCTGGGGGAAGCCAGCATCTTTGGCATCCCCTGGCTGTAGATGCATCATCTCATGCCTTCGTCTGTCTTCTCGTGGCCGTCTTCTCTCTGTGCCTCTGTCTCGATAGAGTGTTCTCCCCTTATCTCTTCTTCTTAGAAGGACAGCAGTCGTACTGGACTAAGGGCTCACCCTACTCCAGTATCACTTCATCTTAATTTGTATCTTTTTTTTTTTGGCGGTACGCAGGCCTCTCACTGCTGTGGCCTCTCCCGTTGCGGAGCACAGGCTCCGGACGCGCAGGCTCAGCGGCCATGGCTCACGGGCCCAGCCGCTCCGCGGAACGCGGCATCCTCCCGGACCAGGGCACGAACCCGTGTCCCCTCCATCAGCAGGCGGACTCTCAACCGCTGCGCCACCAGGGAAGCCCCTTAATTTATATCTTAATCACATCTGCAAAGACCCTGTTTCCATATCAGGTCGCAGTCACAGGCACCAGGATAGATAGAACGTCAATCTATCTTTTTGGGGGACACAATTCGATCCATAACAGGTACCTACTATGTGTCCAACACAGTCAGGTGCTTCAGATCCAAGAGCCCCACGGGGTTTACGGTCTAGCAGGGAGATGGGAATAAACAAAACAAACCACCACAGGTGACTCAAGGTGCTGGGAAGGTGACAAACCGAGGGGGCCATAGGGAGGGTGGCTGGGAGGGGCGACCTGACACCAGGCCCCAGGTGGTGGGGGAAGCCCCCCGAGGAAGAAGCTTTGCAGGCGGAAGGGGGAGCCGGAGCAGGCGGAGGTGCGTTTCCGGCAGGGGAACCGCAGGTGCAAAGGCCCTGCCTTCAACTCACGGGTGATGCCTTCTAAGAGCTTAATATGACGTGGCTAGAGTGTGTGAGCGCCGTGAGAGCAGAGGGGACAGGGCCAGGTGGTGCTAGCCCTGCAGCCTCGGGAGGGAGTTGGTTTTGTTCTAAGTTCAGGGAAAGCCATTGCAGGATTTTAGACGGGGAGGTCACGCTCTCTGATTTCTGATGCTTGGCCGGCCGCTTGAGCTGGGAGGGGCAGCTGGAGGGAGACCAGGCAGTTTCCGCCAAGACAAAGCACAGCCTGGACTGGGTTCTGGATGTGGAGATGGGAGCCGAGGGCTGCCTGGGGATGGAGTTGACCGAGTGGCTGGTAGGAGGCATCCAGGGGAGCCCCGGGTTCTGGCTGGAGACCCTGGGTGGATGGAGATTGTACCTAGTGAAGTGGGGACAGCCGGTGGAGGAAGAAGTTTCTGGAAGAAATTTTTGAATATGTTTACATTTTGCTTTGTATATTATCATCCAGTAAAATTGACCTTTGGGGGTGCAGTTCTATGAATTTTAACCCACGTAGATTCATAGGCCCACCAGCACAATCAAGACACAGAACAGTCCATCTCCCCAGAGAGCTCCCTCGAGCTGCCCCCCTTGTAGCCACACCCTCCTCTCCCGGCCCCCCCCCACCCCGTCCTCAGCAAACACTGATCTCTGTCACTACAGCTTTGTCTTTTTGAAAACGTCTTGTAAATGGAGTCGCACAGCATGTGAGAGGCTTCCTTTGCTCGGCACAGTGCCCTCAAGGTGCTCGTGTTGTTGCCGTCAAGCATGGTCCTTTTTATTGCCGGGGAGCATCCTGCCCCCAGCACTGCAGTTCCGTCCATTGTTGCAGGAAGGGGGACCCCTTCCAGGGCCCAGGTGGGCTCTTGTCTAACACTTGGCAATGAATCGTCCGAGGAGACACACGTGCTGACAAAGCAGGAGACTTTATTGGGAAGGGGCACCCGGACGGAGAGCAGCAGGGTAAGGGAGCCCAGGAGCCCTGCTCTGCCACGTGGCTCGCAGTCTCGGGGTTTATGGTGATGAGGTGAGTTTCCGGGTGGTATCTGGCCAATCATCTTGCTTCACCCATATTTTTTCTGACTCAGGGTCCTTCCTGGTGGCGCGCGCATCTCTCAGCCAAGATGGATTCCAGCGCGAGGGTTTCTGGGAGGTTGGTAGGACATATTATGGGCTGGCGTCTCCTTCCCCTTTTGGGCCCCTCCCAAATTCTTCTGGCCAGTTTTTGGCTGCAGCACCGGGTTACTTATCAGGACCTCCTGTTGTGAGACAACTCAGGGAAGCAGTCATCGTCATGCCGTCATGCCGGGCCAAGGTGAGCGGTTTCAATCAACGGTTCCCTAACACATTCGCTCAGAGAAGGGAATTTCAGTTGCTTCCAGTTTGGGGCAGCTATGAATAGAGCAGCTCTGAAAATTCGTGTAAAGGTTTGGGTATGAACATAAGCTTTCATTTCTCTTGAGTGAATCCCCGGGTGTGGGATTGTAGGGTCATATGATACATGTGTGTTTAACTTTATAAGAAACTGCAGAACGGTTTTCCCAAGTGGCTGTGCCCCCAGAGGAAGAGTTCTGGTTTTTTAAAATTTTATTTTATTTATTTATTTTTTTTTTTTGCGGTACGTGGGCCTCTCACTGTTGTGGCCTCTCCCGTTGTGGAGCACAGGCTCCGGACGCGCAGGCTCAGCGGCCATGGCTCACGGGCCCAGCCGCTCCGCGGCACGTGGGATCCTTCCGGACCGGGGCACGAACCCGCGTCCCCTGCATCGGCAGGCGGACTCTCAACCACTGCGCCACCAGGGAAGCCCCAGAGTTCTGTTTTGACCTGTTGCTGTGAGGTGCCCTTGAGGCATGGGAGCATTTGGACGTCCAAGTCTGAAGGGCAGGCAACCCAGTCCTGGGCTTAGAGATGACCCCCGACGCCATGGGAGCGTGTGAGGCTCTGAGAACAAGGAGGAAGGTGAGGGCTGGCCTGGGATGGAGCTCTGGGAAGTTGGGCGGTGAAGGCAGCACATGGAGAGCAAGGAGCCATAGAGGGGAGAAAATCGGGAAGGATGGTGCCCCAAAGCCCAGCGGGCGGAGCATGTCCAGGGGGCATGGGCATCAGTGTCCAGTGCCACTGAGGGGTCCAGACAGAGGATGGCCAGGTGGGTCCGTGGACTTAGCAACATGGAGGTCAAAGGTGACCTTGGGAGGGCAGATTTGGGGGAGTCGGGGACAAAGCCCATCTTGGGTGGATTCCAGGGTGAATGCAGAAGATGTTAAAAGGATGAATGAGGGGTAAAAAAACCAAACGTGGTGTCGATAAGGCTTTCCAGAGGTTTGATCATGAAAGGGAGCAGGGAAATGGAGTACAAGCTGGTGGGGAGTTTGAGGGAAGGAAAGGGTTCTTCCTGAAAAGAGGGAGGGACCGCAGCACCCTGGGGTTCTGGTGATGATGCCGAGAAAACAGAAAGGAACAGCAGGGGAAACTGCTGGAGAAAGCCATCAGCGAGGGGCAGAGGGCCTGAGAGGATGGGGGTGGGGGGGGCGGGCTTCCATGATGTACAAGGAGAAGAGAACAGGTGCGAGCTGACAGACAATATTTCGGCCAGAAACCCCGCATCTTACACTTCTAAAGACCCCATATCGTCCCGGCAACCGAAGGCAGCCATCCTCGGGGCTCCGAGGTCTCTTTGTAATGAGTCGATAGCGGCACATCTTGGTGTCAAAGAGAAGATTGCGTTTGAATTCAGACTCTTTCATTTGCTAGTTTATGGTCCAGGGCAAGTCTCTTCAATTTTCCCGAGCCTCAGTTTCCCCATCTGTGAAATGGGATCCTACTGTTTGGAGGACTGTCTGAGCACTTGTAGGTCAGTTCAAGGCCTGACGTGCAGTAGGTGCTTGCGAAATGGGAGCCCTTGTTATTTGCAAGGAGTCAGTATTTAGTTACCTGAACAAAACCCCATTTCCACGGGTGCATGGCTCACCTGGGGGACCCTCTCCAGCCAAGTTGAATCCCTGGATCTCTGCTCCTGTCTGGCTCTCTGCCCCGCCCCCAGCTTGGGGATTGGAGGGACCTTATTAGCTGTAACTGGGGCTAATGAGGCATGGGCAGGACAGACAGGGCTGGAGTGGGGGCTCCTGCCCTGGCTGGGCCGCTTCTCTACCCCACAACAGGGGGAGCCCAGAGTGGGTCATTTTGAAGGCTTGCTGGCACGCTGCCCATATCAAACATGTTTTATTTATTTATTTTTAATTAATTTATTTATTTGGTCACGTCGGGTCTTAGTCGCGGCACGCGGGATCTTCATTGTGGCATGCGGAATATAGTTCCCTGACCAGGGATTGAACCCGGGCCCCCTGCATTGGGAGCACGGAGTCTTAACCACTGGACCACCAGGGAAGTCCCTCAGCACGTTTTAGATTTACAGGTGCTCCCTTATATGTACACACGTACCTGCCCCACCTGCACGCGTGAATCCACTTCCACAAGCAGCGGTCACACACACACATCACACGCTCCACCGCCTTCACGCAGCCCAGGGCACAGAGGCTGACCCGCAGGACGAGCCGAGCCTTCTGCAGAAGCCCAGGGTCGACGAGGGGCCTCGTCTGGGCTGCCCTGGCCTCGGGGAGTCCGGGTGCCTCTCCCCCATTTGGAGTTGCCTCTTTCCACTCTGTGGGGAAATGCCCACCTCTGGATTCCTTTTTTTAAAATATCTTTTTTTAAATTGAAGTATAGTCGATTTGCAATGTTGTGTTAATTTCTGGTGTACAGCAAAGTGACTCAGTTATACATATATATATATATATATATATACATTCTTTTTTATATATTCTTTCCCATTATAGTTTAATCATAGGATAACTATATCGTATCGAATATAGTTCCTTGTGCTATACAGGAGGGCCTTGTTGTTTATCCATTCTATATATAAAAGCTTACATCTGCTAACCCCAACCTCTCACTCCACCCCTCCCCCAACCCTCTCCCCCTTGGCAACCACAAGTCTGTTCTGTACGTCTGTGAATCTGTTTCTGTTTCATAGTTAGGTTCATTTGTGTCATGTTTTAGATTCCACATATAAGTGATATCACATAGTATTTGTCTTTCTCTTTCTGACTTACTTCCCTTAGTATGACAATCTCTAGGTCCATCTGTGTTGCTGCAAATGGCATTATTTCATTCTTTTTTACGGCTGAGTAGTATTCCATTGTATGTACGCACCACATCTTCTTTACCCATTCCTCTGTCAATAGACATTTACGTTGTTCCGTGTCTTGGCTATTGTGAATAGTGCTGCTATGAACATAGGGGCGCGTGTAGCTTTTTGAATTAGAGTTTCGTCTGGATATATACCCAGCAGTTCGATTGCTGGATCATATGGTAATTCTGTTTTTAGTTTCTGAGGAACCTCCATACTGTTCTCCATAGTAGCAGCACCAACTTACATTCCCACCAACAGTGTAGGGGGGGTTCCATTTTCTCCACACCTTCTCCAGCATTTGTTATTTGTAGACTTTTTAATGATGGCCATTCTGACCGGTGTGACCACCTCTGGATTCCTACCCACCTCTCCCATCCCACTCTGTCAGCCTGAGCAGTTTCCTACATGGACCCCATCACTACCCCTGCCCCACGGAGAGGGGCATCAGGATTTTGTTTGGGGAGGGGACTGGGCTTGCCCCCTTCAGCCTTGCCCCTTCCACGTGGAGGTTTTTCCCCAAGCCCAAACCCAGTCACGTCACTGCCCTGAACAACACCCTTCAGTGGCTTCCCATTGACCTTAGAAACTCCGTTCCCGTGGACCACACATCCTTCCTCTCGCCTCCCTGGGCAGCCTGGGCCCTGAGTCCTCACAGGCCAGCCCCCCGCCCGGAGCTGGGGCCCTCTGACTCGCCTCAGGGCTGCTCCTCCTGCCTGCAGCACAACGCACCCCGTCCTCCCCTCCTGTCTGGCAAACGCCTCATTCCTCAGGGCTTGGCTCGCAGGGCGCCTCTCCGGGCTCCCCGCAGGCTGGAGAGCTGGGCGGCCAGCCCTTGCCTCCCCTCCTCTGGCCGTCAAAGAGCACAGCAATCCCACTGCATTGTCACAGGTGCGTGGCTGCACGCACACTCCTGTACCCAGCCGCCCTCCCCCTTCCCCACCCTGGGCTCTGAGCTCTGAGAGGACAGGGTCTGGGTCTGTGCTCTTGACCCTGTGAGGCCACAGCACTGAGAACCAGGCAGGAATGCTGTGCATTCGTTGAAATGATTCGCTCATTCGTTCATGAACAAATGGGTCTTAATATTCGTAACTCTTTCGGAGGAGAAGGGGTCTGGAATCCGGGAGCCAGGAGGTGGGTAGACAAAACCAACGGGCTGGCCCTCCACCATCACGCCCAGCACCCCTCACATTTCCCCCCTCTCCCCCGACCCAGGCCTGGCCCTTCCCTCCAGGGTGTTGAGCCCTCCCACAGGGGAAGAGGTGAGCTTGCTTTAGTCAACCAGCCTGGTCATACCCACCGTGTGTCCCCCAAGCCACACGCCCGAGCCCCCCAGCACCCCTCCATCAGCCTCTCTCCTGTTGGCTGGGAAGCTGCCTCTGGCTTCATAATGGGTAATAGGATTTATCAATAGACTGGAGGAGGTGATGTATGTTAAAGCACTTAATATAAAAGGACTTCGCACAGAAGCCCAAATCTGATTTGGCAATGAACTCAGCTGCCAGCCTGACTGCGTTCCAGGAGATGCAGCAGCTGGCGTTTATCCACGTGACCCTGAGAGAGCCAGGTCACGCCAGGTGGCCGAGGCCTTGCACACCCGCGCCCCGCCGCTCGGCTTTCAGTGTCCCCTCTTCTCGGGGTCTCAGGGCTTGACTTGAAGCCTTTTGACCCAGACGGTTCAAATTCTCCAGCATCCAGGAGCCCTCTTTCCACTAGTACCCTAGCCCTGCCCCCATTCCACTAATTAGCTATGAGTCCAATATTTTATAGGCTTCCCTTAGCGAGATCCCCAGCTATGGCCTTCTCATTGCTGGTCACCTCTTGATCCAGCCTCTCTGGGATCAGGAGAGGTTCTCCTGACCATCGCTTGCTTCCTTGAAGGCTGCCAATCTCTCCACGCTGCTGTGTACCAGCCAAAGACACGGTCTCTCCCTTAATCCCCCAAAGAAGATCTAACACCCCCAGGCCACGGTGATCCTTCGCACGTGGACTCACAGGCTGGGGCGAGCCCAGGAGAATGATCACGTACAAAGAGAACACTTCAAAGGATGGCCATTAGCCAGCACTGACCTGGAGACCCAGCCATTGGCCGTGGCCGCCGGCTGCCTGGGAGGGGCAGCCCCTGGACCACCTCTGTCGTGAGCCCCCAGCCCCCTCTCATGGCTGCATCCTTCCTCCCTGGAGTCCAGGCCTCCAGCCCCAGATGCATGAGCCCCTCCACAAGGGAAGTGCCCTTCTCGAGGTCAGCCTTCTCCCTCATGTGTCCACCCTCACGTGCTAACATCTCCAGGCCAGCATAGGCTCGGGGTTCGCTTCCCTATAAACCCAGCAGCCCACTGAACTGTTTTTCCCCAAACAAAAGAACAGTCTTTCCCCAGAAATAAATGCTCTCTCTGACAAGAGAAATGGGAAGGCGCTGCTGGAGGCTTTCAAATAGAAACTTGTTTCAAGCGACTCTGACCTTCAAGGTGTCCAGAAATACGCCCATCCGCTCCCAGAAGGCTGCACACGCAATGCCGTTTGGACAAGGGGTGAAGTGGGGGAGACGCCAGGAAGAGGCGATCAATTACCAAGACCGCCTGGGGTCCTGGGCTCTCCCGAGCGCCCCACCTGTGCTCACCGAGGGGTCCCTGTGACTGCCCTGAGATCCTGGCAAGTTTGACCATCGAGGGGAACCAGCCCCGGCCCCCTCCTCCCTGCCCGGCTCCGGCCCCCGGCTCTCTCGCTCGCCTAAACTTACCACTTCCCCATCTTTCCCCCAGGAGCCGATGACATCACTCTTTCCGGCAGCCAGGAGTTGACCTACATTCCTCCACCCTCCTGTCTGGGAGGCGCTCCAAACACCCCGCTTCTCTCACCCTGTGGAGAGGAGGGCCCGGCTCACGATTTTGATTTTCGTGGCGCACTGGTGCCAGGCCCGTGTCCAGATGGCACTCCCGCCGGCAGGGCCCAGGGCGCTGCCCGCCCCTCCCTGCGGGGCAGGGCACGCTGGCGCCTGGTACGGGCTGGTGCCCCTGCCGTCCGACGACTGCTTCGTGCTTCGCGCGGCTGTCAGGCCCCCGGCCGGGCCCGGCAGGTGGACAGGAGGGGGTGAAGTCAGCGTGTCGGTCTCCTCCTGGCAGGAGCAGGGCACATTTCCCTGAGAACTCAGGTTGTCTGGGGTGGCCTTCCCGTGCAGGTGAGGCTCAGTCCTGCCTCCGTCATGGTCCCCTGGGGCTCGTTAGGGACTCATCAACTAGAGAAAAAGAAACAACTTAGCGACTTAGAGGAGAAGGCAGCCGTGGCCTCCTCTCTGGAGGGCAGGCAGCCCGGCCAGCTTCTGATGGGTGGGTGGGGACACCCAGGCCAGGCCTTGAGAGGGGTCAGGGGTCGGGCCAGAGGGCCATGGCTCACCATGTGGGTGAGTAGGGGTAGGGCTGCCAGATAAAACGCAGGATACCAGCTAAATCCGAAATTCCGGTGAGCCACGAACAATGTTTTTAGTGTAAGCGTGTGTCCCAGATATTTCATGGGACATACAGGCAAACCTTGTTTTATTGCTCTCACTTTATTGAACTTCGCAGATAATGTGTTTTTTTATAAATTGAAGGTTTGTGGCAACGCTGCATCGAGCAATTCTGTCGGTGCTGGTTTTCCAGCAGCGTTTGCTCAGTTCAGGTCTCTGTGTCGCATGTTGGTAATTCTCGCACTACTTCAAACTTTCTTTCATTATTATTACATTGGTTGTGGTGAACAGTGATCTGTGATGTTACTGCTGCAACTCACCAAAGGCTCAGTTGATGGTTAACATTTTTCGCAATATAATATTTTTTTAGTCAAGGTAGGTACATTTTTTAAGACATAATACTATTGCACACTTAATAGACTACAGTATAGTGTAAACGTAACTTTTATATGCACTGGAAAACCAGAATAATTCATGTGGTTCACTTTATTGCGATATTTGCTTTATTGGTCTGGAATTGAACCCGCAATATCTCCGAGACACGCCTGTACTTATACTAAAAAATGATTCAGTGTCTACCTGAAATTCAAAGTTAACCAGGCATGCTATATTTTTATTTGCTAAATCTGGCAATTGTAGTGACAGGAGGCCCTTCATGGAAGTGACTCTCAGAGGACAGTGGGCGCGTCCCAAGGGGCCTGGAGAAAAGGCCAGCTGATCTCAGCGGGGGGGGGGGGGGGCTCTGGAGTAGGGTGTTGGCAGGACAGCATGGATAAGGGGACCTGTTCCTCGGGGCTGGGCACCTGGGGGCTGCCGAATAAGGACAATCTTTGTTCCTGGGAATCCCCCCAGATTCCCACTGATGTCACTTGTTGGCTATTAGCAATGGCAAAGCAGCTGGTATTTATGGGGGGCTCCCTATGTGCCCGACCCTGTGCTGAGCACGCCCCATGGGCCAGCCCATCTTCATCCTCTCAATAGCCCTGTCCCGTGGAAACCGTCAAGTCCCCCGATTTATGGACCCGGAGACTAAGACCCTGCGGTCACCTGCCACCACACTGCTCCAGCCACGATACTGCCTGGCTTTCACTGAGCCGTTAAGGCTCATCCATGCCAGATGCTGTGCAAAGAGCCTCTGTGCATCGTCTCCTCCCTCCCTTCCTTTCCTCCTTCGTTCATTCAGCCGCTATCGATTGAGAGCCCACTGCGTGCCAAACAGTATATTAGGCACCCATGAACAACTAAATAGAAAAGTTGAAAAGCTAAGATGTAATTCAACCCTTCCAAACTGCAAGCGAAAGGTCTGAGATCCGGAGAAGTGACTCGCTCGAGGTCACCCAGGCAGATCAGGAGCAGGGAATCTGCTCTGACTCTGGCTACTGACTCAGTGTCTCTGTTCCTCCGTTACCCCCCATTCTTACGGAGCCACTCCTGCTGCCATCCAAAGGGTCAAAGCCCTGGGATTCTGTGATGGGGCAGGCAGCAGATCCTGATGGGCTGGGAGTGGACTGCTGGCCAGCCTTGCCCTGTCCCTCTCTCATTATTAAATAATATTCCCTGATGGATGAGCCGAAAAGTGCTGTGTAGCGGGGTCAGGCGGCTCAGATGATGGTTTTCTGGTGAGATTGATGGTTCTCAAAGGTCAAATTCAGAAAGTAATTCCCTAGGAAAATTGATCGCGTGGATGCAGAAATACTCGGGCCAGCGGCAGAGCCAGGAGTCTGGACCACCCACCTGCGTCTAGACGCAGGCTGCAGTTGGCGTTAGAAAGAAAGTTAGGAAAGGGAGCTTCTTTCTCCAGCATTTCCTAGGCTGAGGCTGGGCCTCCGAATTGGTAGTGGGCTTGGGGGAGTATCTGTCCGGTGGCCCCTCCCCACTGGCCTTCATTATCCAAGTGGAATCAACATAAGGCAAGTGCCGGGAGAGACAGGCCAATAGAATATGGTGATGAAATCCAAGTCCGGCACCCGACAGTTCTGGGTTCAAATCCAGCCTCTTCCACCCAGAGACCTGGGGGTGAGTTCGTGACACTTGACCTACTACAATCTTATATCCTTACCTGTAAAATGGGAAGAGTGATGCCTTCTGGGTTTTCACAAGGATTCAGTTAATAATGCACGTCACCTGTCCACCTATGAGTGCTCTATATTTATATATGCTTGCTTATTTATTTTAATTTCATCTCCCGAGGGCCTTCTGGAATAGGGAAGGGAAACCTCAGGACAGCAGCCTGAGGGCGGGGAGGAAAGGACATGACTGTGTCCTTTGGGGGAACTGTGGGCAGGTTGGATTTCTCTGAGCCTATGTCTGTGTGAGAGCCAGCACTGGAGGACCCCAGGCCGCCACCCCCTTCTTAAAGTGGGGCTCACCAGCTGTGTGGCCTTGCGCCTCTTGCTGAACTTCTCTGTGCCTCATTTTCTTGTCTGTAAAATAGAGATAATAGCAATAAACCTTTCATGAGGTTCTTGTGAAGAACCGACACATTTGTTCAAAGAAAGCTCTCAGGACCCCGTCTCTAGACACTCATAAAGATAAGAAATGAGAAAACCAACAGGACACTAGCGTTTGCCCAGCGCTTACATGCATGTCTTCAGGGCCATGTCTCAGTTGCTCCTTAGGACAACCATATGAGGTAGGTGCCACTGCCATCCCTATTTTACAGATGAGAAAACAGAGGCCGAGGAACTTCAGCAACCCTCCTAAGGTCACACAGGAAGTGGCAGAACATCCCAGGCTAGGGCGACGAGGGGCCAGGGCTACCATTTTACAATCAGCAGGAAAGGCAAGAGGAGTATGAACCCCAAATGAGCACCTGTGTGCGAGGCTGGGTGACACGGCAGATGCATTACTTATGTCCATTCGCTCATCCCCTATTCAGGAATGACCGAGGTCACCGATCCTCACAACAGCCCGTGGTGTGACCAGGGTTGTTGCTCCCCATTCTCCAGGTGAGAAAACTAGGACTCAGATTAGTGAAGAATTTGTGCAGGGCCACCCAGCATGTGCACTGGGAGCGGGTCGAAGCCCTGCCCGCTGATCCCAGGACCCCAGTGCCCGCCACACTGGGCCACCACGGCATGCGGACGTTCAGTGTGGGCTCTGGCGTCAGGCTGCCCGGATTCAAGTCTTGGGTCTGCCCCTTACCAGCTGGAGGGCCTCAGGCAGCTCACTTCACCGCTCCAGGCCGCAGTTTCCCCGTCTGTATAATGCAGATAATAACAGTATGTCATTCATAGGATGGTTGGTAAAGGCTGAAGTGTTTATCCGTGAGTTCTCAGAATGGTGCCTTATATCAGCTGTGTTCACCCAGCAAGACTTTCTTTAAGGTGCAACGTGCTAGGTTGATACAAATAGTAAAACAAACCTTTGAAGCTTTGCAGGAGAGAGATTGCAGTAAAACCCTGGTTCCCAGGCTTTAGTCACTCAGGTAACGCCCTCACTACTTCCCATATTTTCCAGTTAGTTATTCATTTGTTTGTTTAGCAACAGATGTACTGAAATGTAATTTACAAGCCGTAACATATCCATTTAAAGTGCACAATTCAGTGGCTTTTGGTATATTCACAGAGTTGTGCAACCATCCCTATGGTCAACTTTAGGGCATTTTCGTTTCCCCAAAAAGAAACCCTGTACCATCTATCAGTCACTCCCATTCTCCCCTCTCCCCAGCCCCTGGCAACCACGAGTCTACTTTCTGTCTGTTCTGGGCATTTCATATCAGTGGAATCATACAATATGTGGCCTTTTGTGTCTGGCTCCTTCGTGTAGCATGATGTCTTCCAGGTTCACCCACGCTGTAGCAGGTGTCGTGCTTTGTTCCTTTTTATGGGTGAATAATATTCCATGGTGTATATACACCACATTTGGTTTTTCTGTTGATGGACATATGAGTTGTTTCTACCTTGTGACTATTATGAATAACACTGCAGTGAACATTCATGTACATGTTTTTGTGCAGATGTGTTTTCGTTTCTCTTGGGTATATACTTGGGAGGGGAATTGCTGGGTCATATGGTGAGTCAGTTTCACTTTTGAGGAAAGTTTTCCAAAGTCACTCACAACACTTTACATCCCCACCGGCAGTGTACGCGGCTTCCATTTCCTCCAGATTCTCACAATCATTTTCTTGTTATTATCTGTGGTTTTGACACTAGCCATTCGAAGGATGTGAGGTGGTAACCTTGTAATTTGCTTGCATTTCTGTGATGGTTAGTGATGTGAGCATGTGCTTGTTGGCCATTTGTGTATCTTCTTGGAAGAAATACCTATTCAAATCCTTTCCTAATTTGAAAAATTGAGTTGCTTTTTTATTATTGAGTTGTAAGGGTTCATTATATGTTCTTAGATGTAAGTCTCTCACCAGAGAGAAGATTTTTCTCCCATTCTGTGGGTTATCTGTTCACTTTCCTGATGGCGTCCTCTGAAACACAAAAGTATTTAATTTTGATGAAGTCCAATGTATCTATTTTTTCTTCTGTTACTTGTACTTTTGGTGTCATGTGTAAGAAATCACTGTTTAATCCAAAGTCATGAAGATTTACCCCTGTGTTTCCTTTTCAGAGTTATCTAGTTTTAGCTCTTACATATAGGTTTTTGATCCTTTTTTTTTTTTTTTTTTGCTGTACGCGGGCCTCTCACTGGTGTGGCCTCTCCCGCTGCGGAGCACAGGCTCCAGACGCGCAGGCTCAGCGGCCATGGCTCACGGGCCCAGCCGCTCCGCGGCATGTGGGATCTTCCCGGACGGGGGCACGAACCCGCGTCCCCTGCATCGGCAGGCGGACTCCCAACCACCGCGCCACCAGGGAAGCCCCTTTTGATCCATTTTGAGTTAACTTTTGTTTATGGCGTGAGGTTGAGTTCTAATGTCAGGCTTTTGCATAAGGATATTGCACATGATTTATTTATTTACTTAATAATTTCTTCAAATAATATGCTTTTAAACTTTGACCTTTGGCCAAATAACATTTTTGAGATTCCCAGGCTTGGTGAGTCTGTCACTTAAAAAAAAAAAAATACTGTGTAATCAAAAATAAACAAAATCGATTAAACTCTTTTATAGTTCTAGCCCGCATCTCCCCCAGTCATGTCGTATGCTCCACTTTGGGAGATGATGCTTATTGCAATGAGCATTGGGACGAGGGAAGGTATAGCAGGGGCTGATGGGAGGTCCTCCCTGCAGAAGCGACATTTGGCCTTGAACCTGACACGCCCACTAGGTGTTAGCTTTAGGAGAAAGGGGCGGAGCCTGGCAGCTCGATCCAAGCGGAGGGAACTGCATTGCGCAGAGGTCTAGAGGAAAGCAGGATCAGAACACATGCTGGACAGAGATGGGAAGGGACACAGAGACATGGAGAGACATAGAGGGACACAAAGAGAGACCCAGAAAGGTGAAGCCCCCCCACCCAACACACACAGCGCATTACTCCCTGCAATGCGCTCCCTGCAAAAGTCAGGAAGTCTGAGAAGCGGTTCCATTGACTGGGTTCTGTTTCTGTGCCAGCCCTGGCGAGGCTTCCCCCACACTGTGTGGGCTCCTCCTGGCAGCCCTGCCCAGCAGGGAACTTCTTCTCTCCCCGATAGAGGAGGCACAGTGCTCATTCCAGGGCTCAACCGGGGAGGGCAGGGAAGCCAAGACACCCTCTGGGAGATGAAGATGGTGGGCGGGGCTGGCCAGCACGGGGTGGGGCAGAGCCAGGGTCAGGGAAGGAAGTCTGGATTTGGATCCAGAGTAACCTCTAAACTGCACGACCTTGGGCAGGCTTCTCCCCGGCTGTACCCCGAGCCCCCGCCAGACCTGTCGAGCTCTCACATTCTGTGACTCCCTCTACCATCATCATTATAACATGCTACTCAGAGTCAGCTGCCCTTTTACAAATTTTTAACAAGCCAAGGTCAGTGTTAACACCCAAAGTTGAGATGGCAATCTTTGTTTTCTGTAGCTGATATCTGAAAATATCTGATCCTCGGGCCAGAGGCATGGGGTACATTCCTGGTTCCACCCAGCTGGGGTGTTCCTCTCCAGCTAGCTCAGTGGTATGGTAAATAGGAATTCAGATGAAAAAATTAAAACCTTCTGAGGTCAAATACCAGAAGGTTTGTTTTGCAAACAAACTTTTGTTAGACAAAGTCAGCAGGTTTCTTTCCTGCAGGACTTGTCAGAGCCTTTAATATGCTAATGTGCACTGGGACCCTGGGTGGAGGGTGGCAGTCAGGGAGCAGAATGTGAGGGCATTAGGAGAGCATCATATGTGTTGACCAATAAGGTTTAAACACAGAACCTTTCTTTGCCATGGACCATCCTTGGGGTCTAGTGTTCCCAGGAAGAAGGGTCCCCAGTGCCAGCGGGTGCCTGCCCAGCCCTCTCTGTGCCTTTCCCAGAGCTGAGCACATAGTAGACTCACAGTACATATGTGGTAATCGATTGGAACTCCAGGGAAAGAGTGAACAGGCTTTCTCATGCTCTGTTTGTTTCAGCTTTGTGCTGCAGTAAAACCTTGACAGGGCTAAGTGTCCAGGGAAGATGGAGTTAAAATAGCACAGACTTTAGCACTGGCTAATTTCCTTGGACAGGGCCTTCACTCTACATCAGAATTCTATTCCAGAGAGTTCAGAAAACCTCCTTGAACCTGGGACTTGAGAGTCACGAACAGTGCGTGGTGTGTAACATGGAGCGACGGTTTCCCAAACAGGACCCTGACGTACTTGCTTCTCCTCCTGAGAGGAAAGGCCTGTGTGAGCTCAAGAACCAGCCTCCTTCCCCGCCTGGCCTGACTTCCAGTTTTCAAAAACCATTTGTTATCTACTTATAATAAGTAACACCTGCTCACTATAGAGAATGCAGGAAACGTGCAAAGTGACAAAGAAGGAAATAGAAATAATAACTATAATCATTTATAATCCCACCCCTCCCTCAGGACAAGTACAGGAATACCTAGATGTATTGTCTACTGGTGTTTCGGGTATGGATATATGTACTTAAACATAATCAGAAGCTGCATGTACTAGTCTGCTTGGGCTGCCATAATGGAGTGCCACAGACTGGGGAGCTTTAACAACAGACATTTCTTTATTTTCTCACAATTTTGGAAGTTAGAAGTCCAAGATCAAGATGCTACCAGGGTTGGTTTCTGGTGAGACCCCTCTTTCTGGCTTGCAGATGGCCAATTTCTCACTGTGTCCTCACATGGTGGAGAGAGAGCTCTGAGGTCTCTTCCTCCTCTTGTAAGGGCACCAACCCTAGGGGATTAGGGCCCCACCCTTCTGACCTCCTTGAACTTTAATTACCTCTCTAAGGGGTCTCTCTCCAAATACAGTTGCATTGGGGCATTAGGGCTTCAACATGTGAATTTGGTGGGGGGGACACAATTCAGTCCATAACACTATAATACCTACAGTTTGGTATCTTACATTTTTACAATCCATATTCTAAGCCACATTAGCCTCTTGGACTCTGGAGTTGGATATCTCTGCGTTCCAGTTTCAGTCACAGTTCTGGACAGCCCTGTGACTCTGGGCAAGATACTTAACCTCTCTGAGCCTCCATTTCCTCGTCTGTAAAATGAAGGTGACAATAGTACCAGCGTATGGTCTTTTCATTTCTATCTGGAACATTCCCCAAGGCTTGAAGTAGCCTTTGACAACATAATATTTAATGGCTTTATAATACTCCATAGCATGGAGGTGCCCAATTTCCTGTAACCATTCCTCAAGATGATATGAGGGCAGAGAGAAGCTATGAGAAGGAAGGCAGCCCCGGCACTTCTGAAGCCAGCAGGCAGCAGGTTAACTCCAAGCTGCAGGGCTGCTAGGAACCTGGCAACCAGTTTTCCCCATTTGGGATCCTTGCCCGGGAAGGCCGGCCTCACAGCAGTGCTCCAGTCAGATGGAGTCAGAGAAGGCAGGAGGGGAGGCAGGACTGATTTATGAAGCGGGAAGATGCAGGGAGTTAAATATTCATCGTGTGAATAAGCAGAGGCTAAGGGGAGACGCTCTGTCCGGGAGGAGTGTCCCTCAGGGGAAGGTGGGGTTTGAAGAGAAGGGGGAAATTACGAGCTGGAGAAGAAATGCTGGTTTAGCATTCGGGGAACAATCTTTGAGACGATGAGATCCAGAGAGGGGAAATGTTGCACACGCCGGGCGTCACTGGTGGGACGTAGGCGCCTCCGCCCTGGTCCACCCCACTGCCCTCTGCTGCCAGCCAGGCACAGCTTCCTCCCCGCTCTCCATACCCTGGCTCTGGTCCCCCTGACAAAGCATGCTCCATGAGGCGACCGCGGTGATACATAAAATAAGAGCCAGAGCGGGACGCCTCCAACCTTCCAATGGCTTGCAGAACACAACCCAGCCTCCGAACCACGGTCTGGCCTCCTCTTCCCCCTTACCTCATCTTACACCTTACAGGTTGAGCTCTTCTCGGCCCTAGGGTCTTCCCCAGTGCTCTTGTCTCCTTCCAGAAGGTTCTCCCCTCCTTGCCTGAGTAACTCTCGATGTTAAATTGTTCTTCCTGGAAGCCTATCCTGCTGCCCCCAGACTAAGTTAAGACCCACCCATGATCCCCTCTCCTTTGTAGAACACGTGGGCACCTATAACAATCGGCACTAATGAAAGATTTGCATGATCATTATTTTTAAATTAAGTCTATATTAAATTTTAGGGTTTAGGTTTACAGAAAATTGAGCAGATCATGCAAAGAGTTCCTGACACCCGGGTTCCCCACCCAGTTCCACCTGTTATTAACATCTTGCATTAGCGTGATACGTTTGTTATAGTTGATGAACCAGCATTGATACAGTGTTGTCAACTCAAGTCCACAGCTGACACTAGGGCTCTGCCTTGCTGCTCCGTGCTTCTATGGGCTTTGACAAATGTGTAACGCCGTGTGTCCGCCGTGACAGTGTCACGTACAGAATCACTTTGCTGCCCTAAAAATCCCCTGGGCGCCACCTATTCATCCTTCCCGTCCCTCCCCCAATCACTGATCTTTTGATCGTCTCCCCGCTGGACCCTATCCTCCATCAGAGCAGGGACCCCATCTGCTTTGTCGACCATTATACTCACCATTCCCAGCTCGGAGCCTGGCACATAACAGGTGCCCTATACACATTTTTCTTTGTGTATTTTAATAAAAAGAAAACCCTACCAAACACATTATTCTGCAATTTGCTTTTCACAAATATTGACAATATATCTTGGAAATCTTCCCATATGAGAATAGGGAGCACTCTGTCTCTCTAACTTTTTCTTGTGGACGATTTCCAACATGCATACGAAAATAGAATCTACTATGATGAACCAAGTTCACCCAAGTTCAGCAATTCACTCATAGCCTTTCTTGTTTCGTCTGTATCTCTGCCCATGTTTTCCCTTTCTGTGTTCTTCCGAAGCAGATCCCAGACATCAGATACTTTCATCTGTAAATACTCGTGTGTGTCCCTAAAGCCAAGGACTTCTAAAGATGTAACCACAGTACCACCATTGCACTTAATAAACATTAATTTAATATCACCAGATGTAGTCAGTGTTCACATTTCCAGTTGTCTCACGAATATACATTGTTTATCTGAGTTTAGAGGTTGTCTGACCGAGATCCAGATGAGGTCCACGATCTGCACTTGACTGCTTTGCCTTTGAGGTTTCTCCTGATCTGGGTCCCTTCTCCCTCCATGTCAAGTTTTGCCCCTTGCAATTCATCCGTCTTATAAACTATATCATCACTTCCGGGTTTTGTTGCTTGCGTCCCCCTGATGGTGTTTAGTATGTTTCTCTGTCCTCTGTATTTCCTATAAGTTTGTAGCTGGATCCAGAGCGTTGATCAGATTCAAGTTCAGTTTGCCTTGACGAGACTTTTTCTTTGGTTGTCTCTCTCTATTGATGCTCTGTGCCAAGAGCTATCCGTTCGGTAGGGGATGCTACGTGGTGACTTTCAAATTCTGTCCTTCCTTCTTCAGTTATCAGCTGGAATGCTTCTATAAAAAGAAACATCCCCTCATCAACTACTGGTTACCTGGAGGTACCCTTTTTATAGGACGGGCGAGACAAATGCTTGATTCTTTCCCTTTATTTACTGGTTTCAGAATGATGAGTTGCCTATAAATATTTGAATGAATGAATGAATAATACATGTGTGGATGAATTGACAGGGTTTGGGGAGTTGGGATTTCTTTCTGCCCTCAAGGGCATGGGTGTGGGCCGCGGCTGAGAGCAGAGGTACAGCCTGGGGCCAGGTCCACGTCTCCACAACCAGGGACAGGTAACTCTTGCTACCTGTCAACCCTCCGTGGTTGAGAGCAAAGGTGACCAGAAGCTGCGTTACTAAAAATTCAGCACCTGGGACAAGGGCATCTCATCACGCCCCCCACCCCCCTCACTGAGAGGTAGGAGCCAGGGACCCCTCATGCTGGGGAAGGACTCAAAATGTTGAATCCGGGAGCATTTGTCCCGAAGGAGAGTCGTGGCAGGTTGGACAGATGGCCTCAAGAGATCCTTCCAGGCCACCCTCCAAGCCCCTCCAGAGAGCTGGAAGAGCCCGCCCACACGCTCACTGACGCCTTGCCCCCTCCGTGTCCCCCCAGGTGCAAGTGCAACCTGCACGCCAACCTGTGCTCCGTGCGCGAGGGCAGCCTGCAGTGCGAGTGTGAACACAACACCACAGGCCCTGACTGCGGCAAGTGCAAGAGGAGCTTCCGCACACGGTCCTGGCGGGCTGGCTCCTACCTGCCACTGCCCCACGGCTCTCCCAATGCGTGTGCGTACACAGAGCGGCCGCTGCACCCGGGACCCCCCCCCCCGCCCACTGCCCCCTCAGACCAGTGAGGCCATGGTCTCCCCTAGCCTTCGACCTCAGGAGCTGTGGATCCCATCACGCACACACATGCACACACATGTACTCCCTACAAAGGTGTGCACACAGAAACAGGCACGCATGCACACGTGGGCACACATGCGCACACACACATATGCACACACAGGCACACCCTTGTTACCAAGCTCCTAAGCGCCAGGCTTTGTCGTCAAGAACCTCTAGCACACCTTCATCCTGCTGGAAACCTGAGATGAGCATCCTTCCGCTGGCCTCTTCCCCTTCTTGTCCCCAGGGCAGGAGAGAAGGCCCAGAGGGTGTCAGGGAGGAGGGGTAGGGAGTCCTCGCTCCGGGCTAACCGTGGAGAGCAGCGCCATCCCTCATCACCAGTGTTTATGGGGCATTTGCATAGCCAAGTGCTATGGGGTCCCCACTCCCTCAGCCCTTAGGGGGGCCCCAGGAAGCGGGTCTCCTGTTACCCCATTTAACAGAGGGCTCCTCCGAGGGCCTGGCCCGTGCCGTCTGCATGGCCCTCTCCTCTCCCGGCTCAGCCTTCCTGTGCCAGAGGTCATCCTCGGGGTGCGCCCACACACGCCTGCACTATGAACACGCTTTGGGGGCCCCCATCACTGGCCCCCAACATAGTCCCTGGGTATCCCCCTGAAATCAAGAGTCCCAGGGAGCCCCCAGCTGCCATGGACAAGGGGGCCTGGGCTGGCCCCAGAGTGGGACTCCCCAGCTGCTCCCGCCCCAGTGATTTGCTGACACTGGTCAAGTGCTTTGACAAGGAGGCTGCACCGGGCACCTTCCATACACAGCTTCTCAACCCTCACAGTAACCCCTCGGGTGCTATTTTCATTATTATCCCACCCTCCAGATGAACAAACAGAGCCCCAGTGACCCTCAGTGCCCTCCTAATTTAGCAGCAAGTTAGATGCCACCACTGGACCCAGCTCCAAAGCCAGGCTGGGCCGCCGGCACCGCTCAGCTCGCCCCTCCTGGGCACGCTCCCAGGAGCCCCTCCATCGGCACCCCCGCGACCAACCGGTGAAAGATTTATGCAACTTTAGGCTGACAAAGCCGGAAGCCTCGCAACAAGGCTGTGACAGGCATGTTGTGCGTGTGCGGGCAACGCTTAAGAAGCCTTTGAAGGGTGACCTCCCAGAGTCACGGCACCTGCCGGCCTGCAAAGGCGCGGAGAGCGCTCTGGGTGACAGCCCAGCGCCGCCCAGCTCCCCCCTCACCGCCTGCCCAGCCCACCTCTTTGTTGCCAGAATCGTTTCTTGAACACGTTCCTTCATCGCTGTCACCTCCCTCTGGCTCGCAGGCTCATCCCTTCATCTGTCCTGCTGGCCTCCCCACCTCCCTGCTTCCTCTCTGGACCCTGTTCTCCTCCTGGAAGGATCCCCCAAGGTCCCCCGGCACCCACAGACTAAGACCCTTACCTGCAGGTCATGCACTGTGGGCCCCCAGGTGCATCCTCCCAGGCCTCCCTCACTGTCCCGCCGCCAGGGTCACCAGGGAAGGTCCTCATGCCACACGTCCCCCTGCCCACATCTCGGCATCCACCCCAGGGCTCCCGGGGCACGGAGGGGTGTCCTCACGCTCCGTCCTTTGTCAGGACCGCCTGGAGGGGAAGCTGTGGCCCTGGCTCCTTCCTTCTGAGACTGACGATTCCCGCCCTGGTACCCAAAGTCCCAGGTCAAACTGTGGCCTTGGGCCCCTCTCATCCCCAGGGCACAGACAGAGAGGCCCGGGTCGGAGTCAGGCCTCTGCCACTCACAGCTGTGTGGCCTTGGACAAGCCATTTCTCCGCCTGAGCCCTGTTTTCTCAGCTGTAGAATCAGGACCCTAATAAAAGCCCCTGTGGGGCTGTGTGAGGACTGAACGGCCCAGGTGGGGACAGCACTCAGCACGTGCCGACGTGCAGAAAGCTCTCAACACGTGGCAGGCGCTGCGATCATCTTCCAATCAGTCGTTCAGCCGTCCCTGCATTTCCTCAGGTGGGAGCATGCACCACGGTTTCCCTCTGGTGGTAACTTCCATCAGAGCTTCCAGTAAACCAGTCTGTCCCCGTGACTGGGGACCCTCATGTTTTCTGAAATCCCATCACTCCTGAGAGAATGGCCACCCGCCTCCTTGTCCTGCACTGGAGGACCCGAGAGTCTAAAATCAAACGAGAAGGGTGCCTGTGAAGCCCCCAGCGGAGGCTTATCAGCAGGTCCCCTGATAGGGTAAGTCACAGCGCTGAGACTCAGTTTCTCCATCTGCAAGATGGGCTCATAGGGGCCCCTCCCTCTCAGGGCGCCAGTGAGGATGGAATGGATGATCTGACCCAATCCCTGCACGGAGAGGTGCCCAGGCCCCCTGATTTCCTTTCCCCAGCCCTGCCACCCCCTCCTCTGCAGGGAGGAGGTGGCCGGGCCCCTTACTCTGCTGTGACCCTTCTCTCTCCGCAGGTGCCGCCGCAGGCTCTGCCGTTGGCAGTAAGTACACACCTGGGTCACCACCACCCTGGGAAGGCGACTGGGGCCCTCAGTGCATGAGGCTCTTTGCATGTCCTGGGAAGAGCAGGAGAGAAGAGACAGGGCTTTCCTGTCCCCCTGGGTCCATAGGCCTCACCACCCGCTCCTCTAATCCATTTGCTTCTTCCCCCTCCTTCGTGTCTCACAGTTCCTCCCCCTAGCTTCTCAGCTGGTGCTGCTTTGGAAAGGTCCCCTGGCCCCCCGGGGGCACTCTCTGCCCCTCCCTCTCCTGCCAGGCAAGAGTGGGGGTCACCTTCCCCGACCAGTGGCAGAACCCCTCCCCCCCAGTCTGACCATGGGGTTCGGCCTCCCTCCGGGCAGCCCGCAGCTATCACCTCTGCAGCCGCTCGCCCACGGGGAGGCTGAGGGAAGTGAGCCCGGATCCCGACGCGTCCAGGTCAGCTCAGGCCCCAGAGCAGCCAGACCATCTGAAGGAGGGTCAGGGGAGTCCCGAGAGCTCCACAGGGAAGGTGAGGCAGGGCGGTAGGGGGTGACCACCTATCACGAAGTCATCAGCCAGCACGCACAGTGCCAGGCGTCGGCTAAGCAGGATACTCGTACTATCGCATTTCATCCTTGAAGCCACCGCCCCCCTAGGTGGGTATCGCCATCTGCTCTCAGATTCAGCAGGAGAGAACTTGTCAAACAGCCAGCCAGTGCAGACCCCAAGTCTCAGGAAGGCTTCCAGGGGCGCCGCCTCCCTCCGCCAGGGCTCTTTGGGGCCACACTCAGCCCCGGGGCTGCTCCCTGCGGGGCACCAGCGGGCGGAGAGGGGGCCAGAGGAAGCTGGACCTGGCGGGGACGCTGGTCCACTCGTGGGGGTCTTAAGTTGCCCCTCTGCGTTGCTCCACACCCACCAACTCCCCCACCCTCTCTTGCTTTTCTCATCTCTTACCAGGCATCAGCAGGTCCCGGAAAGACCCCGTCCCCAAAGCCCCTGTGGCCGCTGTGGCCGTGAGGGGGGACCCCACCATTCCTGCCCCTTCCACATCCACTTCTTGGGCCCCCATGGCCCCCAGCACCCCACAGCCCACAGGTGGGTGCCCAGCTACAGCCCCAGCTGCCCTGCCCTTCCCCACTTCTGGCCCGAGTCCCTGCCTCTCTCTGTGATGTGCGATGATGTGGGAGCATCAGCCCTGGGGAGGGCAGGGGCTTGGCTTTTAGCGTAGAGAATGCTAGATCCTAGAGCCGCAAGGGCGTGGCGCCAAGAGCCCTCCGGGCTGCCTGGACACACCTGTCACTGGGCCCAGCCAGGGCATCCAGGGCTCCCATGAAAGTCCTGCATCCTCTTCCTGCTGCCCACCCACGCCAGGGCACTGCTCAGCCTGGCCAAAAGGCGGGGTGACCTAGCAGGGGGCGCCCAGGGGAGCCGGCCCAGGCCCCGCCCCCACCAGCCATCCTAGCCCCGGCTCTGCCCCCTGCCCATCAGCAGCTGACCCCCAGGAACAGACAGTGCAGGGTTAGCCAAGAAGGTAGACTCCTCAGATCAGCAAGGCGGAAGGGAGCCTCTGAGCTGGCGTTTTCAGACTCTGGGCTGCTGGGCCTTTCGGGGCAGGGCCAGGCCAGGGGTGTGTTCAAGGCTTGGGGTGCTGGGGTGGCCCCCTTGTCTCACCCGGCCTCACTTGGGGCATCCCACCGGCTCCTGCCTACCGCGAGTGCCAGGAGTCTGAAAGGACTCATCCCTCCCAGAGGATGCCGGGAAGATGTGGCCAAGGTCCCTGGTCCCCAACAGTGTGCCCCGCCTCTGCCCCACCCCCTCTGCAGGGAGGAGGCGGCGGGGTAAGGTGCCCCTTACTCCTTGGGCAGAGAGAGAGAACTTGTCAAACAGCCAGCCAGTGCAGAGGCCCTTCCTCTCTCTGACGCTCGTGGACCCTTGGAAGGGTGGTGTTTCCAACGGGCAGAGACCCCTCTGTCCCCTGGGGAGGGATCCCCGACACTCCGGCTTTGGCCTGTTGGGGGTCGGTGCTCAGAACGCTCCCAGCCAGTGAATGCCGTGGAAAACGCCCAGCTCCTCCACTGGACCAGAGGGTGACACATCACACTTCTTTTCTTTCTCCCTCCTTCCCTTCTCCACGGGAGACATCTGCGGGGGGCAGGGGGCCAGCCGGGAGATTCGAGGATTTCGGGATGGCCTCTTGGCCCAGGAATCCTCTCTGGGATGGAGGACGTGTGTCACTCTGGAAATCCGGGCTCCGGGCACAAGTTGGTCCAGCCGCCTGAGACTTGCGCTTTTTTTGCTGAGCTTGTGATGGGCACACGGGACCAAAAATAGTCGTGGTAGGTCCCGTGTCTGCCTGCAGACGGTGATCCGTCTGGGTGGGAGGCCAGACGCTCACACACACACATTGAGGAACCCGGACCCCGTTTCTGGAGCTGCTTCTGACGTGGTACGAGGGGTGCAAACTGCAAAGCTAGGAATTAAGGAAAGCATCAGAGTCAGGGCGGTGAGCCTGGACGAGAGAAGGTTTGAATCGTGAGGGTCCCCAGGACTCAGGTGGTGAGAAGGACGTGCCCCTCCCTCCAGGCAGGACCGTCCTTCAGTGGGGTCGTGGTCCACTTTGCATCCTGAGTTCAGTGCCAGGCTGCAGGTATTAAGAGAAAAAGGCGGCTGCGGTGTGACAGCCGGTGGCCTGAGTGTCCCAAGCCTTGGGGATCATCAGACCTCCTTAGCAACCGAAGCCTGTGCCTGGGCCCCCATTCCCCCCACCCCACGAGTCGTGACTCGCTGCAGCTAGTGGAGCTCGGACGTCTCCTGGGCCAGGAGCTTGTACTCTATTCCTTGCTCTCAGCCCCGTGAGATGGGACTGTTATTTTCGTAGTCCCGTAGGTGAGGATATGAAGGCTTAGGAAGAAGCAGCTGGATTTTCATGGTATGTAAATTATACTTAATAAAGCTGTTTTGAAAAAACAAAAAAGAAGTAGTTGCTCAAGATTACAGGCAGGACCTGAACTCGGGGCTCACCGACTCCCGATGCTTCCTGCCCACTCAGCCACCCAGTGCCACGGCCCCGAGGCCTCGGGGGTCTGGGAGGTGGTGCCGCCTTTAAGGCCTGGCTTGCACAGCTCCCCAGCTCCGAAGGAACAGACGGGGCCTCCATCTGGCCCTGGCAAGTGACACAGGTCATTGCGAGAAGGTTCCTCCTGCATACCTGAGCCTGTCCCTGGACAGCCCAGTCTTTTCCACCCCCAGGCCCCCATGAAGGTCCTGATTCTCTCCAGGTACCTCCCAAGAAGTGCTTCAGGCGCTCTGGCCCAAGTCCACCTGGGCCCTTGAACCCCTGGCCCAGATGTTTCTCCCTTCTGCCAGTGTCAAGCTGTCCGGAGGGCAGGGGCTGCCGGCAGAAAGGCTGTTCAAGACCATCGACCCTCTCCCCAGCTTGGCCGCCGAGGGTGGTGGGAGAGAGGCTGCAAAGCACAGTGCCTTCAGGGCGGGTTTATCGCCGCCCTAATTAAGCCCTTGCCAATTTGGACACCGGCAGCCTCTTCTCATTGAACATCGCATAAATGTCCATTTCATGTCCAGAGGCTCTTGGGTCCCAGCTGGAAAGTCTCCCACACTTCTTAGCTGGTAGATTTTCTTTTTCTTTCCCCACCAACCGGCATCGTGCGTAATCCCTTTAAGAAGCGGAAAAAATCCGACTTCTCCCTTGTCCCTCTGGGTTTGTCCTTTGAAATTCGGCACAGAATGATTCCTTGCCTTGCCAGCTCTACCTGCGTCCCCTGCTGTGTGTCCAGTTAGTCTTGGAGATGGGCACGGTGGCATTTGGGGGCTGACTTACGTTGGGGTCCCTGGTGAAAATGGGCCCAATCTAGGGGTCAGGGAGGATGCTCCAGTCCCTAGATTGGGGTTGGACAGGAAGAGGACCCTCTGGACACGTTTGATGTCTTAGCCAGAACACATGCCCCCTTTACGGCCATTGGCCAGAGACTTCAGCGCAGAGAGGTCTGGGCCCAGATACATGGGACTTGATCTAACTCTAGCCTTCAGTGTGAACGGGGGCCACACAGGGAGGGAGATTCAAGAATCAGGTGTCCCGCTGAAGAAAGGACTGCCCAAAGTACGCAGGTTCTCGGGCATGGGTCCCGCTTCCATCCGGTGTCCGTGTGCCCTTCATAGGCTGCCGTAGTGTAGACGCTGCCTCGCCTGTAGATTTGAACCCAGTTCTATTTGGCCAGCGTAGGCAGAGCTGCTTCTTATAGTACTGCTTCTTGTAAGGGGCCTGTATGCGGTGATGCCTCAGTAGGTCCCCAGGATACGCCCAGCCCCAGCCCCTTGCATAACTTGGTTTCTCCTCTTCTTTCCCCTAAGAGTGGATCAGGCCATCTACTGCTGCCCCCCTCTGGGCGAGCGCCCCCTGGCCTATGGGGAGCGGGGAGCTCCTTCTGAGACTGTAGTGGAGGGAGCAGGGGCACGGGGTGGGGACGCAGGGTGGCAAGGGGCCCAAGGGCGCCGAGGGGAGGGGCCTTGGAGCTCTGCCTGCCCCTACCCCCAACTCTCACCTACTTAGCCCGAGTGATATCACCACACCCGACCCCTTTCAGTCCTACACTCTAACCCTAACCCTGAGCCCCAAGGGCTTCCGGGGCAAGTGGAGACCCTGTCCTGATGACAGTAACCCTCTCTCTCCCACCATCGTGCTCACAGGACACCCTGGGCGCGGTGGAGCTCAGAGTCAGAGAGGGCTTCCTGCAGGGGGTTGGCTGTGAGTAGATGAAGGGGAAGGTAGCCTTCCAGGCGGCAGGACCAGCTGGGGCAAAGGCTTGGCGGTGGGATGGCAGGGAGAAGCGGCCTGACTGAGCGAGATGCGGGGAGGGGTCGTGGAAGGCACTGAGACCGAGCCCAGAGCCTCGTTCTCCCACCGCAGTGGGAAGAAACACGTGGGGGCCCACGGGCTCATTTGTAGCCATCGTGGGCACACCCAGGAGGCACACAGGGCCTGCCTGAGTCTCCGAGATGGGACGCTGTCCCCGGTCCCGGCTTACGGTTCCCTGGACGTTGAGCCCTAATGCCTGGCTTAGGCAGCAACCCAGCCCACACCTCCAGTTCCCTCCCGCGCCAGCTGTGAGTGGTGAGCAGGGCTTTGGGCGCCCCCTGCTGGCAAGCAGTTCCGGAGCCGAACCCACAACGGTGAGGGTCTGCAGTTCCCAGCAACCTGGCCGGCCTCTGAGTCAGGGCGTCCTCCCCGGAGAGCAGGCTGAAGCAACCACTTCCCGGCCCTGGACCCACTGGGGCACGACAGCCTCCCAGGTGGAAGCCGAGGAGACCGTGGCATGCTCCCCCGCAAATACGGGGCTGGGATTCTGGGCAGTGGAAGGCAGGGCAGTCTGTGCTCATGGCTGGACGGGGAAGGACTCACTCTGGCTGGAGCAGGGAGTTTGCTTCAGAAAGGAAGGGAGATGGCCAAATCTCGAATACCAGCTACAGACGCTGGACGTGATGCTCCCGGGAGTTTGGAGAGGAGAGGGGACAGCAAGAGTACCAGGGTGTGCAAAGCAATGTTTTCAACCAGTCAAAAAATTGTCCAGCTTCAGCTAAGTATTTAGCACAATATAAGGGATGCGGCAGATAGAGAATACTTTGGAAGGATGAATCCAGCTGGATGTGTAGATGGTGTCCAAGGCGGGACCAAAGGCAGGCCCGGTTCTGCGTGTGCTCCTGGTTGTGCTGTGTCGTCTCTGAGCAGGTGACAAAGCTGCTCAGAGCTTGCCCAGGGCACCTTGGGAGCCTGTGCTGAGCTCTACCTCGACCAGGACAGCCCACCCTGGGCAGCTGGACCACAGCTGATGAAAGAGCTTCTTTCTCATCTCTCCAAGCTGCGGGCACCTCCGCCGCTGCCCCCGCCCCCGCCAAGGCCTCCAGACTTTTCCAGCTCAGGCCCAAATCTCCTCAAGTGATGCCTATTGAAGAATTCGAAGGTAAGAGGAAGGCCCCGGGGCTGATCAGCCCCTCCTCCGGCCCCTCTCCCCCCACCTCCACTGGAAAAAAACAAAACAAAACAATGCAGTGCGTGGACCGATGCCCCCTCCCCGAGTAGCTGGGTCAAGGTGAAACGGAGCCTCTCTCTCGCCTCCGGTCCCCCCTCCCCAAGGGAGCTGGGAGCAGGTATGAGTCCGAAGTACAGTGGGCTAGCACGGGGGCAGGCACAGGAGCTGCCAGGAATAACCTGTCCTGGCTTCCCTGGGAGGTGTGGCCCAGGGGCTCGTCTTGGCTGAAGCAAGATCTGGGACACCTGGAGGATGCCTCACCTTCTCACTGTCCCTGGAGGGACAAGGTGAAGGGGACAGGTCCAGGAGGCCATGGTGTGGGAATGCTCACCGTCTCCTCCTGGGCACATGTCAGAGGCTCATTTCTCCGAGGTCTCCCATGCCCTTGACCTCAACATCTGGTCAGTCCCTCCTTCTCGCATCACAAAATGGGGGTTGGATCCTCTAGAGATACACAGATGGTGTCTCACAGCGGGGAGCCGGCATCCTTTCTTGTTCAAGGGGGTGTTGAGCCTCTTAGGAGGGACACCAAGGGATGCCCCCCTCTGTGGCAGGGAAGGTGACCCTCCTCACCAAACCCCGCCCCTTGATGATGTCATGGGAACCACCTCCAAACCCCGGGGCCTTTGCCCCAGGTGGTCACAGGTGCCTCCAGTGAGAGTCAGAAGCTGGGCCAGGGCTAGGAGGAGTCAAGGTGAGATGCTGGGGGCACAAACTTTAAGGCAGCATTCACTCTCAGGGTCGTGCAAGAGCAGGCCCTCTGATGCCAATGAGATTTGCAGAACAGCTCAGGCTAATAAGAAAGGGTCCTGCAGGTGGGTGTTTTCCTTCCAACCAACTTCCAAAGCAGCATGGGGAGGAAGCTCCTGGCCCTTTCCATCCTCTCCAGCGTTCATGCATGCGTCTACCCTTCATTGAATCACTGGGGTACCATGGTGAACGCCATGAACCCGGGCACCGCCCTCCCTGAGCTCACGGTCTGATGGCATGACCCATCTTCCCTGCATGAATCATATCTAACCACCCGCAGCATCACGAGGGCCTCCCTCCAGAAAGCACTTTGCCCTGGTACCCGGCCAGGCTTTTAGCGGATGCTGCCCACTGGCCCTCCCTGGTGCCCTGTCCATGGGGCCAGGTGGTAATCTGTGAGCTGGGCCTACACTGGTTCTCGTTCGGGCTCGAAGCTAGCAGGCCCATCTCTCCCCACATGGTACAGAAGTGTCAGAGACCCAGGGCACCATCCTGTGCCAGGTCCTACCCCTGGCCTCCGTTTTCCGGAATGCACCAGGGAGGGGCAGCGAGAAGGCACGCTTGCCATTTGTTCTCTGACCCTTGGTGTTTCTCACGTTTGGCCGGCCCAGACTGCGAGTGCTACGGCCACTCCAATCGCTGCAGCTACATCGACTTCCTGAACGTGGTGACCTGCGTCAGCTGCAAGCACAACACACGAGGCCAGCACTGCCAGCACTGCCGTCTGGGCTACTACCGCAACGGCTCCGCGGAGCTGGACGACGAGAACGTGTGCATTGGTGAGCCCTCGGCTGGGAGGCGGGGGCCCCGCACGCGAGTGTGTGGACCAGGGTGCGAGGCAGAAGAGCAGCGTTAGACGGGATCTGGGCACCCCTGCATTGGAATCCCCGGGGGAGGCTGGGGAAATGCCAATTCCTGGGCCCACTCTAAATACAGAATCCGCTCTATTAATAACCTACCTCCGCATGTGGTCCTCCCTGCAGGCACTGGCATTTCAGAACCACTAGTTCCAGTCAAAGACGGGTTCTAGGGCTTGCCGGGCTGTGTGCCTTTGGGCAATTCTCTTCCCCCCTCTGGGGCTGTTTCCCTGTTTGTAAAATAGGGAGGTGGATCAGATCAAGGGTTTTCAACCATTTTGGGGGAACTGAAGCTTTTCTTCAAATGAATTCTTTTCTCACACTTTATATGCCCTCCACCCCCAGTGGGCAGACGGTTGGCTTTCTTTAAACTCTGCTCCAGGGATGGCTTTTGGGGTAAAGAAGGAAATCTACAGGGGCCCTGGGCCCTGGGCCCAGGCAGAGGCAGGCCATCCCAAAAGACCGAACATGTGGCCCACAAACAACACCCACTAGTCTGGAAGACTGTCTCCCGTAGAGGCCAGTTCTCAGCCCTCCGATGCCCAGCGCCCTTGGGAACCCATTGCCCATCCCCCGCCCAGCAGGCCAGCCCCGGCTGTGCACAGGAGGAGCCGCCCGCAAAGCTGCAGCTGTCAGTCTGCATTATGGCAGCGGCCTTCAGATAATTTCATCACAACTCTAAAGTGATCCCAACGGAACTGTGCTGCCCACGTCACACCAGCCAGCAGCAGGGACAGGGCAGGGCCTCTGGATCCGATTAGAGGCGTCTCCCCCAGCGCCTCCTCTTGCCTTGCCTGTCTGCCTCCGCCCCCCACCCCCGGGCCCGGCACTAGGCGACAAGGACTCCCAGAGTGGGGGCTTTCGGCTTCTCCCACGGAGCAGGGCGAGCGGGAGGCCTCTGGGGCTGCTCCTCCACCCGCCCTGGAGAGGAGCTTCGGAGGCCGACTACACCCTGACCCCGCCGCACACACACCCCGGCCCCCAGGACGGATGGCCGGTGGCCTCCGCTGAGGCTCCTCCCACCTGTCAGTCATAGCTCTTTGGAGCCGGGAGGGATCAGCGCCCGTTCCAGTTACAGAAGCGGAGACGCAGGCCCAGGGACGGGAAGGGGCTGGTCCGGGCCATGCAGCGCCAGAGCCAGAGAGGGGAAGGGGCTTAGTGGATGTGAGAAAATGAAAACTGTCCCCTCGAGATCTGGACGCCCCAGGCGTCCCCACCCCGCCGTCCAGCGGCGGGTGCGGAGATCCTGCTGGGAGGGTTGCCGGGGCCGGGCGGGGTGGGCCCGTGCGGACGGCGCCCGCACGTCGCCCCTGATCGCTCGCCGTGCGCGTGTCCGTCCAGAGTGTAACTGCAACCAGATCGGCTCCGTGCACGACCGGTGCAACGAGACCGGCTTCTGCGAGTGCCGCGAGGGCGCGGCGGGGCCGAAGTGCGACGACTGCCTCCCCACGCACTACTGGCGCCAGGGCTGCTACCGTGAGTGCGCACCGCCCCCCTGCGCGGGGCCGCGTGCTGTGGGGCCCGGGGCGGGGCCTCGAGGCCGCCCAGGTCGGGTCCGGGTCCGGGTCGGTGGGTGGGTCCCAGGGGCGGGACCTGGTGCTTCCGGGGCGGGGCCCTGTAGGTGGGCGGGGCCTGGTGTTGTCCGAAGCAGGGTCCGGGTGGTGGGCGGGGCCTGATGCTAGCTGGTGTAGAGTCGGTAGCGGGAAGGAGCTTGGAGGCCAAAGTGGAGACGGGCGTTGGCTGCAGTTGGGTGGAGGCTGGCGGATTTGCGGGGAGGGAGGGAGGGAGGTAGTCCGAGGAAGTGAGGGGCTAGCGGAGACCCGACGTTAGCCACGGGAAGAGGGTGGAAGGGCGCCCCAGGCACGTGGAGTAGCACGTGCTAAGCTCTGGACGGGAGAGCAGGTGCGTCTGAAGAACCGCACCAAGGCCAGTGCCGGGACCGGGGCGGGGAGAGCCGGGCAGCGGCGGGAGGGAGGCAAGGTCCCGGTCTCGCGCGGCCCTTGGTACCATCCCCGCCGGGACACTTCGCGCCAATGCGCCCTGAGTCTCCAACACCCCCGGTCCAGGCCGCGCCCCCAGTGTTCGCACGTCCCAGGGGCTGAAACTCCAGCGCGGGGCGGGGAGAGGGAGGGCTGGACCGGGCCGCCACCCGAGTTAACCGCTCCTCCGCTCCGCAGCCAACGTGTGCGACGACGACCAGCTGCTGTGCCAGAACGGCGGCACCTGCGTGCAGAACCAGCGCTGCGCCTGCCCGCGCGGCTACACCGGCGTGCGCTGCGAGCAGCCCCGCTGCGACCCCGGCGCCGCCGACGGCGGCCTGGACTGCGACCGCGCGCCCGGGGCCGCCCCGTGCCCCGCCACGCTGCTCGGCTGCCTGCTGCTGCTGCGGCTGGCCACCTGCCTGGACTGCTGAGACCCGCGGAGAAACCCCGGCCGGGGGTGGGGGGAGGCGGTCCGTGCGCCCCGCCGCGCCCTGCGCCCCGCGCCCGGAGAGCCGGGAGCCCGGGGGCCGGCGTCGGAGGCCCGGCGGCCAGAAGGGTGCGGCCCGAGCTGCTCCCAGGTGCTACTCAGCAGAGTCCTCCCGCCCCGTCCCCCCGAAGTGGCACCTGCCCCCGCCCCGGCGCTGCAGCAGGGGATGCTGTGTGGTCGCGGCCCCAGCGGCCCGCGATTTCGGTCTTAGTTTTTCTTTTATATTACCCACCGACCCTTTCCTTTTTTTTTTTTTTTTTTAGCTGGCGGTGAGACAGGGGCGTGGGAGAAGCTGCTCATCCCAACAGCCCCAGGTCCTGCCTCCTGCTTCCCTCTCCCCCCCACCCCCCCACCCCACACACACGACTGTTGCAGACACCCCCTGCGCCTGTCCCTGGCTCACCATCAGCCAGCGGACCCGAAAATCCAGTTGCCTACACCTCTAGTCGCTGACTTGATTCTCTTTTCTATTCTTTGTTTTCCCTTACAACCCACCAGACCCCAGGCCTTTCCAGAGGCCTGGTGACCAAGGAGCTCGCTGTCTGGGGGAAGGGAGTTAGGAAGGAGGGTTGGGAGGGCTGGAAACTTACTTTTGTAGAGAACTATTTTTGTTTGTATTAACCGCCCCTATAAGGAGGGACAAAGAGCGGGGACGCTGGACACCACGGGGGTGGTTGATGGTGTATAATCTGACAGTAAAGAATCTGCTCACTGCTGCCTCCAGGGCCTGTTTTCTTTCTGTTCTTTTTTACCCAGCAAGTGTGGGAGTTAAAGGGGAGTCCACAAAATAGCCTTAAAGAAGCAATTTCGCGCTCAAGGCCGTCCCTTCCCCAGGCCCTTCTGTGAATGACAGGCAGGCGTAGCCACCGGAGCTCTCTCACCATGTGGCCAGGCCTGGCCCTGCAGAGACCTACAATGTTCCCCAAACTTGGGAGGTTATCTCCCTCCTTCCCCCACCACCAAAAAAAAATCCAGAGCTTATTGGCACTTTGCCTTGGTTGTCCTCAAATTTAAAAGCATGTGGTGGACATTGATACCTTCGCTGAAAAGTGCAAGGCAAGCGACTGACAGAGCCGTCTAACAGGGCTCGACTCTGATGCTCCGGTTTATAAATCAGGATGGGGGGTCCTATCAGGCCTGCTGGACCCCAGCCTCAGGCCCAGTGTCTGCTGCTGCCACCGCTTTCCAGAGCCCCCTGATGGTCACATGCCAGGGTGGGCACAGGCTGGTGGAGGCGGCAACGCAAAGACCCACAGCCGACCCCCCTCTCCTCTCTCCTTCCTCTTTCCCTCCAGAGCATCAGGAAGGTGACGGCTGAGGGGACCGGGGCAGTGTGGGAATTGTGAAAGGGAGCTCCAAAGAAAGGGGTGCCTCAGCTTAGCCCTGTGCTTCTGGGGTGCCCGTGGGTCTTTCTGGCCCCTGGGAGTTGGATTTCCCTGCTGTCTCTCAAGAAGATCCAGATTTCCCTGCCCACCTGCTTACTTCCCAACAGCCCTGGAAGATTCCCAGCCCACGGATCAGATTCTGGTCCTTTGTTGCGCCTACAGCCGACCCCTCCCCCCCCCCCCCCCCGCTCCCCACCCCCTAAAGTTACCCTCTGGCTGCAGCCGCTCTTTCCAGGCTGGGAAGTTTAAAACTGCGTTCCTCCGGCAAGTCCCCAAAGCAAGGCTCAGACGGAGTTTAACAAAAGTTGAGGATGACAAGAGATTACAACATGGTTATAGGTGGATATAAAGTATGCTTAGAGCCTCTCGGGGTCAAACACTGACCCCCTCCTGGCCTCCAGATCTCCCTCTGCTCCTAACCCCAAGAAAGTGCCTTCTTTCAGCTCCGCCCCTTCCCCTGCCCCGTGGCCCAAGTGGCTAGAAGAAAACATCCCTGGGGTCCTCGTGGACGGGAGGGGCCATGTGACAGCTCTGACCAATGGGCTATAAGCAGGAGTGATGGGCGGGGCCCCCAGAAAGCTCCGTAGAAGCCTGTCCTCCCCTCACTCCCCACCCAGCCTCAGCTGGCCAAGTTTGGGGCCCCGGCGTTTCTCTTCCCCCCTCTCGCCATGCTCTGGTGGCATGGGGTGGGAGAGCCACCCCCACAGGATGGTGGAGCCGAGAGGGTGGAAGTTGGTTTTCTGAGGACCTAGCAGGGCAGGGGACGCCAGCCCTAGTTGCTGATCTCCACACTTCTTAACGTGTGAGAAAAAATAAACCTTGATGTGATTAAAACGCTGGTCTTTGGGTTTTCTGTTACACGCAGACTTACCAATTCCTAAGTTATTGGCCCTCCCCACCCAGCATCTTGGTCTCTGAGTCCACTGATGCAGAGACACTACAACGTTACCCCTGCTTAGCCACAGCCCCTGTGTCATAACACTGCCCATAACGAAGACAACAGATGGCAGTGGCTTTAGGCCCAGGAGTTCAGGGCCTGTCAAGCCGCCTCCTTCCAGAACAGGACCTGCCTCCGCCTTCAAAGGAGCACAGGGCAGGCTGACCAAAATCCACCTCTAGATAAAACACCAACTGCAGGGTGCAATTTGTAAGCATGGTCGCCTTCCTCCTAATCATCATGATATTAACATATGAAGGAACCATGATCATTCACCCCCAAATACACACACACACACACACACACACACACACACACACAGTCCTGGGTCTGGGTCCCTTATTTGCAGAGCTTGAGACAGGGGTTCAGTGCGTGGATTTGCGGAGGGTGTGCTGTCAGGATACATGTGAAAGGGAGTGAGAGAATTAGGATGGGGCGGGGAAGCCCAGTGAGGATGCCCAGCTTCAGCCTGGTCCACCCACCGGGGCTCTGAGCTTAAATCACGTCTTGAGGCAAGGGGGCAGTCTCATGCCGTTGGCTTCATGCTGCATTTGGGGGCCCCCCAGTACAGAAGATGGGCGGCTGTAACAGGCATCACAGCAGTGGAGGGGGGGTTCCCATAGACGGGCTCTGGGTCGGGCACCAGCAGCTTCCACTGAACATACACACACACATACCCCTTGGTGTCACCCTGGGTGTGTCCCTGGAAGGCCCTGAGGGGTCTGGGAAGAGGGGTCCTCAGTGGGCAGCACTCTGTCCGCCCTGACCTCTCTTGCCAGACCAGCAGCGCTCTGTCAGCTTCCCTGTGACTAGTCTCTGTGTAAGCAAGGGCCGGGGAGGTGGAGCGCATTGTAAATCAGAGTGGCAGCCCAGGTCCCCGAGGACTCGGCTCAGGCCCTGACCTCAGCCGGAGGAGGGAGGGAAAGCTGCCAGTGCCCATTTGGAAAACTCTGACATCTTTCAGGCAGTGGGGAAAAGGAGAAAACAAGGTTAGCAGAGCCCAAAGTCACAGCCCAGCCTCTTTTCAATGGTGCACCCTGGTCCCAGACCTCATGTTTTGACATCTGGTTCTGAGAGGCAGAAGCTCCCCTTTCCCAGCATGAATGGTAACAGCCACTGTCGCGGGCACGGGGCACGCATGATTACGCTTCACCTTCACCTTCACCCTAGGGCAGGTTTCTCACCCTCAGGGCCACTGACATTTGGGGCTGGATAATTCTTTCGGGGTGGGGTGGGGAGCGGCTGTCCTATGTGTGGTAGGATGTTTAGCAGTATCCCTGGCCTCGAGCCTCTAGGTGCCGGCAGCCCTCCCTCCGGGCACCGCAAAGTGGGGGCAAAATTGCCCCATGCTGAGAATGCTCTCAGCGGAAGGGCTTGTCTACCCAGTTAACAGAGAGGGAAGTCGAGGCTCAGAGATGGGAGGTAACTTGCCTGAAGTCACGCTTGCTAAGAAGCAGGGACAGGAGGTGACTCAGGATAGCGTGAGTGTGAACCCAGGCCTTGCAGCCTCGGCAGCCCAGGCAAAAGGCTGTCCACCCGGTGGGGCCTGCAGCTCCTGCCCACACCCCTCCTCCGCCCCTGCAGCGGCTCCAGGGCAGAGCGAGGGGCCCTGGGGAGCCGGGCGTCATCCGAATGGCTTTGCTGTCAGGGGAGATGCCTTGCCCCCTGCCCTCACCTGCCCCCTCTAAATAAGCAGGCCTGCTGCGTCGGCGTTTTTACAGTTATGAGGCATTTATGGGCACCTGGGGAGCAGCTGTCGGCATCTCCCCACAGGCCTGGGCAGGGTGCTCCCCCCATGCCCGCACCCCTGCCCTGGCCCTGCACCTCCAGCTGGGCCAGTCCCCCCGAGTCCCCGAGAGATCCCTGCACATCTCAGGCCAGGGTAAAAGCCTGAGGTTAAGGGTCAAAGCCCAGGGAAGACAAGCCTTATTTACTCGTTTTTATTTTCCCCTTTATAAAACACAAATCATGAGTGCAGGGGAGTTAGAAAAAAACAGAAATGCAAAATAATAATAACTTTTAACTTAAGATCACCCACAATCCTCCGTCCAAAGCTAATAACTGTTAATATTTTCTGAAGTACATTTCCAGTGCTTTCCCATAAAACAAACCCAGATACAGAGCGTTTGCCCAGCATTTGCTAAAACCGTGCTAAGCGTTGCGCTGAGGTTGAATATATCTTCTTTCAAGGATCCCCGAGATGAAGCTGAGAAGTGAGCTCTGGTCATAGAGCCATTTTACAGCTGAGAACACTGAGGCTCTAAGTGTCGTGGTCGGAGATCTTGGGCACAGCGCCAAAAGACAACTCTGGGTGATTTAAGCAGAAAAGAGTATTTGAAAGATCATAGGACCCATAGACACACGCCAGATGCACGGGGTGAGGCGGGGTGGTGCCGTGAAGCCAGGAGCGCCACCCAGTATCCTGGCCAGAGAGCCATCGCTGCTGTCCCTGTGAGGCCCTGATGCTGCCATGGGCACCACCCTGGCCCAGGCCTGCCTCCTGCTGGCGTCCCCGGCAGGCCACACACAGTGTGCCCACACCCTTCTGTCCAGCTTTTCCCACTCCCTCAAGGGAGGTGGGCTGTCTTTCCCCATCCAGAGGAGGGGCACAAAGAAACAATGACTATCCAGCACAGAGAGGGTGGGCAAGTTGCCCAGGGTCACACAGCCAGGAAGAGGCTGAGTCCAGGTTGCGAGTGCAGTCTCTCTGGGGCAGAAGCCCAAGCTTGTAACACTGAGCCGCAAAGCTGCCACTTTTTCCTTCTATTTTATTTATTTTAGCAATGATAGCCTCATCTTATACACACCCTTCTTTAGCCTGCTTTACAAAATTTAGCAATACATCCTATCAAAGGAGATCTTTTAATTTTAAAAGGACATGAAAAACGTCACCCTTTTCCTCTTTGCCCCCACCAGTGGCCCTCTTCTCCGCCCACTGCCCCACCCATGCACCTCTCCCACGTGACAGGGTCTGGCCAGGCCCCCAGAACCCCTGTGGCTGGGCTCCCAGAGGCACAGAAGACCTTTCAGTCCAGCAAGCGGGGGATGAGGCCGGAGGCCAGGTGGGTGAACCTGCAGCAGCCGTGTTACAGATGGCTTCTGGCCAGAGGACGCCTACTTTACTGACCGAGCAAGTGGCCCTGGGGACCCGGCCAGGAGCAGCTGGAATGGGTCCCAGAGTCCCGGGAGCTCCCGGAGCTGTGCCCTGCAGCTGACACTAAAGGCACTGGGGCCTGTCCTGCGCTGTACATCTCACAGCTGACCCAGTGCCTACATTTCTCCCCTCGAGCAGCATGGGGGTGTGGGGAGGGGGGGCGGGGTATAGCGAGTTTCTAAAGGCAGAAGGGATGGCATTGAGGGGCTCTCAATCCCACCACCTGGGTTCGAAGCTGTTCTCCACCACCTGGATGACCTTGGGCAAGTTACTCCATCTCTCTGTGCCTCAGTCTCCTTACCTGTGAAATGGGGTTGTGAAAAACAGCACCTACGTCATGGGGCTATTGTGAGGATTGAAGAAGTTAATACATGCAGTGCTGCCCCAAAGTAAGTGACCGGTGTCGGCTGTTGTTATCCATTTCCTTCCCCCACCAAAGCCTGCCAAGGGGGGGCCGCATGACTCGGTCTCTCCTTCCTTCCTTCCTTCCCTGCCTCGCCCAGCACATACCCTAGACCTCCACGTGCCGGGTCCCAGGGCACAAGGAACCAGGCAGACACTGCTTGCCTCCCCTGATGCCCAACACCAGCCCGGGCACAGTGAGCACCCTCTCCTCCCTATAGGCATCACAGCCCCTCTTCATCCTCCACCGGGAGGAAGAGATTAGGGAGGGGATCACATTCAGGGCATCTTCACTCCCATCACGCTCACCGAGACATAGGAGGCAGACCTTGGGGAGGCCCTGATGTGCTGGGCCAGTGGCAACCCTGCTCCTCCTGGGACTTCAGTTCTGGAAAGAGCTTCCAGCAGAGGAGCCAATACTGGTGGTCTGTGAAGGGTGAAAAGCTGGAGCCCAGATCTTGGTTTCTAAACATGCTCCTCCCCTAAGAGGAACCAGGGCTCCTCGGAGTGAAGTCCGATTCCATGGCTGGACAGAGACAGTCTGCGTGAGCCCGGGACACCTCGTATCACAAGGTCAGGAGGTGCCCAGCTGGTGAGTTCAATCACACCCCAGCTGCAGACGCAGCTGGCACTGTGGGGACCTCGGGTCCGCAGGGCCAGGACCGGAGGGCCCAGGTGGGTGTCCTGGGCACAGCGTCCTTCCCTTGATAGGGAAGGTGGCTGGAGGTCTCCTCCCAGAGCAGCTGTCCCTCTAGCCATTCATTCAATAACCCCTTTCCTAAGCCCCCACTGTGTCCCCTGGCTCTGGGGGTACAGGATGGGAAGGCCAGGAGGCCATGTGAGGGCAGGGGGCCCTCCATGAGGAAGAGGAGGTTACACAGCCCCAGAGATGGTGAGCACCTGTGGAAGGCTCGTGGCGGTACCACACTGCTGACATCCCACGGCCCACCTCGGAAACCGGAGCATCACAGGACATGATGAAGGTTTGTTAACACGGCTTTTTCCACAGACTCTGGGGCAACACCTTTTAAAAAAGAGAAAATGATGGGAATTCCCTGGCAGTCCAGTGGTTAGGATTCCGTGCCTCCACTGCTGGGGGCCGGGGTTCAATCTCTGGTCCGGGAACTAAGATCCTATAAGTTGCGTGGTGGCCAGAAAACCAAAAACAAAAAAAAAGAACAAAAAGAGAGAGAGAGAAAATGACTGAAGAACTGGTGTGTCTTCTTTAAAATAAAGTTATTGTAAAAGTAACTCATGCACACTGTACAACAAATGGAAAAATGAAAAAATGTATGCAGAATATAATACTTACATTTACCCCCTAGAATAGGCAGAACACAGAGGATTTTCAGGGCACTGAAAATACTCTGTATGATACTCTGATGGTAGGTACAAGTCATTACACGTTTGTCAAAAGCCATGGACTGTACAGCCCCAAGAGTGAGCCCCTACTGTAAGCTGTGGGCTCTGGGTGATCATGACGTGTCGGTGTAGCTTCATCGATTGTAACAAATGTACCATCTGGTGGGGATGTTGCTGGTGGGGACAGGGGGTTTATGGGAAATTTCTGTACCTTCTGTTCAATATTGCTACAAACCTAAAACTGCTCTAAGAAAATAGTCTACTACAAAAAAAAAAAAAAAAAAAAAACTACCTAACCTCTATCAGCATTTTGGTGAATGTCCTTTTTCCTATAGAAACGTTTTGTGTTTGCCTGTCTATATACAGACACATATACAAACATACGCACACACACACACACATATATACACGTATATAGAACAAAACTATAACCGCCACCTAACCATAACATTGTGGACATCTTCCAGCTACCGGGATCTAGTTACATCTGCCGCTGTCACTCTGCCCGAGAGGTGGATGTAAGTCCAACATCGTTAGTACCACAGGATGTGTCTCTAGACCCCATAACTGCCTGAGAGTAGACTGCTAGGTAAGGGGTATTCCAAATCAAGGCATTTATGTTGCAAAGAATGGAACCCACAAAGTCTGGCTCCTGTGATCAAGGGGGTTACTGGTGGGATAAGGGGATTATGATGCAAAGGGCAGGGCTCCAATCAGGCCCCACCTGGCATGCTGTCCTCACGGCTTGCTTCCTGGGGAAGGGAGCACCTGACCGTGTTGTCGTCTGGAGCTCTGAAGTCACAGCCTCAGGCCCAGAAGCATCCACGTCCAGGTGCTCTGGAGTCCCTTCCTGTCCTGTGTCCCTACGTGACAAACGTCTGAGCACTGCCTGGGAAAACTCTTCTACGTGGGTACCAGAGGAATGCGACGGGAAAAGCAGTAACAACCCCAAAGTCCATCAGAGTAGAACGGGCAGACTGGGGCGTGTTCCTAAAATGGAATACTACCCTCCACCCAAAAAGAGCGGATAACGGCTAGTCATCTCAGAAATGTAAAGATGAGGGGGAGAAAAGTCAGCCCCAGAATACCCATCGTATATAACACATAAACTTCAAAATTAACTAAATATAATTTGGGGGTGTGCAGTGAAACTTTATACAAACTACAGAATTCAGAATTCGGGTTACAACTAAGTGGAAGGGGGTGGTGGGGAGGAGTGTCTAGAAGAAACATGGAGAGTGACCTTTCCAGGCGTCAGCAGTGCCGTTTCTTATGATGGGGTGGGGGGGTACACGGGTGTCTATTATATTATGTCTTTCCTTTTACGTCTGTCTTACATACACTCTGATGTATATGATTTATTTCACAGAAGTTTTAAGAGCCGGGTCTGTGCCGATCAGTGGTCTGAGAGTGAGTCACTGTGGACACACACCGTCCCCAGTGTGCCGATCGGTGGCCTGAGAGTCACTGTGGACACAGGCCGTCCCCAGTGTGCCGATCGGTGGCCTGAGAGTCACTGTGGACATACGCCGTCCCCAGTGTGCCGATCGGTGGCCTGAGAGTCACTGTGGACATACGCCGTCCCCAGTGTGCTGATCGGTGGCCTGAGAGTCACTGTGGACATACACCGTCCCCAGGTCCCATATCTGTTTTCTAACTTGCTTTGGGATGCCAACCTTAATTCACGCAGGAAGATAAAAACTTCCCTTAGTGGCTGCTTTCTAATTTTGTGAAGACTGAAAATTAAACCTGAGTTGATGTAGTAAATTAAAAAGACAGTGATGTTTTTATATCAAATTCTATTTGTTACTTAAAGCATATTTGATGACAAGTGTTTTTAACATTTAAGAGAATTTGGCATATTCATGTCAGATTAGTTTTGTTATTTCAATTAGAAACCTACTAAATAACTCAGTTTAGGATTAAATGGAAAAGTTTAAGAACACTGTATTAAATGGTATGTATTTTGTTTTATTACTTTTTTTTTTTTTTGGTACGCGGGCCTCTCACTGCTGTAGCCTCTCCCGCTGTGGAGCACAGGCTCCGTACGCGCAGGCTCAGCGGCCATGGCTCACGGGCCCAGCCGCTCCGCGGCATGTGGGATCTTCCCGGACCGGGGCACGAACCCGCGTCCCCTGCATCGGCAGGCGGACTCTCAACCACTGTGCCACCAGGGAAGCCCTATTATTATTTTTTGATATGAGGAAAAGAAACCTCAGGTTTTCTGGTTTCTTTTTTTTTTATATTTTGAATTTTATTTTTTTATACAGCAGGTTCTTATTAGTTATCCATTTTATACATACTAGTGTATGTATGTAAATGGTATTCTTTTAAAAGAACTGGAGATTCACCGTGTTTATGAGTTTATTAGATTCACTAGATCAGTTTAAATACTAGAAGAGGTGGCAATTAAAGGGCTTAAAAAGAAAATTAGGGAACAGTTCTCAGAGCTTTCTGAGATGCTCTTCCTGGGTTATAATCCTCAAACTTGGCCCAAATAAAATTTTCCAACTTTTTCTTTAAAAAAGTTTAATTAAAAAAATAAAAATAAATAGATTTAATTTATAGATGCACTTTAAAAAGAAGAGTGATGCCCTTATGCCTTCCTTTTTATGGCAGTAGACTATAAAAAAAGATCAGAATTAACTATTTCAGATACTTACAATGACCAGGGGGGTATTCGGTAAAGGAAGCAGCAGCAATGTTTTGTAGTTTTCTGGAGGACCAGGAAAAGAGGCCCCTGTGAGTGGCGACTGTGGGAAAATCCTCATAGAAAACCCATCCCTCTGACCAGAGGAACCAAGATAAGATGTCCCTGTGACCTGAATGGCGGCAGCGTAGTTTTTGTTTTGTTTTTTTTTAATTTTTATGGGAGTATAGTTGATTTTAAATGTTGTGTTAGTTTCTGCTGTACAGCAAAACAAATCAGTTATACATATACATATATCCATTCTTTTTGATTCTTTTCCCATATAGGCCGTTACAGACTAATGAGAAGAGTTCCCTGTGCTATATAGTAGGTCCTTATTAGTTACCTATTTTATACATAATAGTGTGTACATGTCAATCCCAATCTCCCAATTTATCCCTCCCCCTCCCCTTCCCGCTGGTAACCATGTTTGTTTTCTACATCTATGACTATTTCTGTTCTGTAAATAAGTTCATTTGTACCATTTTTTTAGATCCCACATATAAGTGACATCATATGATAGTTTGTCTCTGACTTCACTCAGTATGACCATCTCTAAGTCCATCCATGTTGCTGCAAATGGCATTATTTCATTCTTTTTTATGGCCGAGTAATAGTCCATTGTATATATGTACGACATCTTCTTTATCCATTCCTCTGGGGATGGACATTTAGGTTGCTTCCATGTCTTGGCTATCGTAAATAGCGCTGCAATGAACATCAGGGTGCACGTATATTTTCGAATTATGGTTTTCTCTGGATATATTCCCAGACCTCCTTCCCCAGCCCCACTGTGCAGCCCTTGGGAATCTCCTTCTGGACAAAAGCAGAGATGGCCAGATGGCTTTTGGTGGTGGGCCTTGCCCCGCTCAGGGCCCCTGTGGGGGGACCATTACTGAGGAAGGCAGACGTGACCTCGATGGGCCCCAAGACTGCTCCCCTTTCCTCCTGAACCCTTAGGAGTCAGGCCGCAAGGCTGGCCACTCGACGGAAACACCTGAGAGTGAGTTTAAGCTTAAGTTTAAAAAAGAAAAAGGCGATAAGTACTTGCCCCCAGACCCATGAAATCAGGAATTCTAGAGTAGGGCCCGGGAGTGACTCCAAAGTGCACCTCCCAGGCTGAAAACTACTAACAATTCAATTTGCAGCAATGCTGCTTAGACCAAAGGCAACAGTGTCCACCAGCACGGCTGGGCCCAAGCTCTAACGAAGAGAGCACAAAGGCAGTGCCCGTGGTTCCGAGCACCATCCAACTGCAGACACCATTTACGCCATTTGACTTGGCAAATGCCTTCTGTACAGCAGGACGGGGTGACGATAACTCAGGTCCTTTAAGAGTTATGGAGGGATCCCCTGTGTACAGAACCCGCCTTCACGGTGCTGCAAAACATTGGAAATTCTATTTAAGCTCAAGGTAAATTTCAGTTTCCTCCTCGAATTATTTATTCCTCAAACAATAAATGGCGAAACCCAGGAGATGGTGGTGACTGCGCATGTGTTGGTCAGGAGGGACTTTAAAAATCACTGCTACAGCTGCTGCAGTAACGAATTCCATAAATAAAATGGCCATCGCAGAGCGCTCACCTCTCATCAGGTCACTTGGCAAGTTCACCTCGCCCCAGAACACGTACGTCACTTTACCCTCGTGGGTGGCTGGTGCCTCCACCCGGAATAAGCGGGAGGCCCAGCGAAGCTGGCGCTGCCCACGTCCTGGCGGAGCACAGCACATCTCACCGCCCCCTGAAGCCACTGCTTTTATAAAACGACTTATACTTTTATAACCATCAGTGGTGACCCCCAACTTGGCCATCTATTCCCTGCGCCCCCATCGGTGCCCCGGGAGCTCCTTTCGTGGGTCACTGTTCATCTGTCCCTCCTCTCTCACTCGCTCCCCAATCTCAGCCTGGAGGTGAGCATGCGTTTCTGGACCAAATGTCAACGTGTAACTGACACCACAACTAGCCACAGTGCACCCTGCAACCTTATGGGTAAGATTCCAAGAAGAGCTGAGAAGCAAGGAGAGCTGGGGGTGCGGACTGGATGAGAAACCTGAATAAAGCAAATCGTCACCAGATAAGTTCGGCATAAAATAAATCTAATGGCAGACTAAATGGAGTACCTGGGAGGTACCTTGAACCTTCATTCAAAAACACATAACTCCTAACCCACGTCAGCTTTCTTGTTTCCACTTTTAATTCTGCCATTTTCTCTTAATATTCAGGTTTTAACAAAGACAACGGGGCTACTGCTTGCCAAATCCCAGCTAGGAATTCAGAGCATAGAAAGAATCAAAACTACAGCAAAAAAATTATCAATCTGCACAACTAACTTTAGAAAATAGTTTACTACAATTTTGTTATAAAACTCATTTACAGGAGGTTATTCACATGTACTTATCAAATTTGCTCCTGATAATACATGAAAACACAGAAATAAACTGCACAGTAAATCCAAGGCAAATCATATACAAAGCAGCAAAACAAATTTTTAAGTAGAATATATTCATGTTGAAAGAACTAAGATTGAAAGAAGACAAGGCCACTTTCTTATAACTCCATGGCAAGGACAAAAGTAACAGCTGTATTTTTCACCTGCAGTAAGGTTAACCACCAATCAACAACACTGCTATGACAGCCACATCAAGAAAGGCCACACTGTACATATGAAATGCTTAATGCAAATACATACACCAACTGGAACCACAAATCGATTCCAATGCAATGTCAGGTATGACTGTTTCCTGCTGGGAGAGGCTGTCAGGACACAGGCTTGCTCATTACAAGGGATGATGCACTAATTCTCGCGTTACCAGACTAGGTGGAAGGTGAACCAAAAGTGAACACAACGTGTGAGAACAGGCACCAAACTTAACTGGAAATAACATCGTTTGGGTGGGGCAGCAAAGTACGTACAGTGGGGAGCGCTTACTTCACGTGTTGTGTGAGCGGAGTGGGGAAGTTCCTGACCCCAGCTCTTTCCAGCATGCCTCTTCTATAAGCTTACAGGTTTTAGATTCTCTAAACTGTCACTACAAGTGTCTGCTAAGTGAAGCATTTTACCAAGATAGTAGGAAAGTAAACTTAAACAATGAGCTTTCTTGCCAAAGGCCAGGCAGGAAGCTTACGAAGCCCCTGACCCAGAGTGGGGCTCAGCCTGCCTCCGTGAACGGGGAGCAGAGGTTGACTGTGGGGACAGAGCGCGTGCTCCCCGAGTGACAGGAGTGTTCAATCCCATCAGCAGAGGTCTGGACACCAGAGGGAGAGACAAGGGTAACAAAGAAGTAGCATGTTTAAACCTTTGGCAACCAAACATTTTTTTTAAAGCTCTTAATAACCTGCTTCAGTAGAATTCCTGATGAACACAAAGCCCTTTTTGCTTAAAAAGCAGATGACTGGGCTTCCCTGGTGGCGCAGTGGTTGAGAGTCCGCCTGCCGATGCAGGGGACACGGGTTCGTGCCCCGGTCCGGGAAGATCCCACATGCCGCCGAGTGGCTTGGGCCCGTGAGCCATGGCCGCTGAGCCTGTTGCTCTGCAATGGGAGAGGCCACAACAGTGAGAGGCCCGCGTACCGAGGAGAAAAAAAAAAACAAAAAAAAACGCAGATGACCGAAAAAGTTTCAAATGGTGCACGTTCATCTTCAGGAATGTGTGCTTTCTCCCCCAAATTACCTAGGGCTGCACAGCATTCACTACAAACCGCTAGTTCAAACAATGGTCAACTGTTACTAACACAGATTCTCAGTCTGGGATACCTCAACAGCAGTGTGTGTGCGCTTGGAAAACTGGACTTTGAAATTAGGCAGCCCTGCCCTCATCCAAGTCTCTCTAATCTCCACCCACCGTGGCCACTTCCTTTCACAGAAGCACAACCCCTCTAACCAGCTCTTCCACCACAGCGGTGTATCTGCGTCACTTACGATGGTTTCCAAAGGTCAGACGCGATCTGTCAACTCTCTTCCTGTTCTCAACGCCAAGTATTTGCACTCCTCTCCCATCCTTCTCTTTTTATTTATTTATTTTTTTTGCGGTACGCGGGCCTCTCACTGCTGTGGCCTCTCCCGTTGCGGAGCACAGGCTCCGGACGCGCAGGCTCAGCGGCCATGGCTCACGGGCCCAGCCGCTCCGCGGCATGTGGGATCTTCCCGGACCGGGGCACGAACCCGTGCCCCCTGCGTTGGCAGGTGGACTCTCAACCACTGCGCCACCAGGGAAGCCCCCATCCTTCTCTTTTTAGAGGATGTTTCTCTCCTGCCTAAAATACTGTATCTGGTCTGCCCTGCCTGGTTCCCAAGCTGCCTGGTGACCAGAATCCCTGGGAAGATGCTAAACATCCAGCTTTTCATGAGCTGGATTCTCTTGCTGATCTACAGGCTTCCACAAGCCACCCCAGCACTGATCTAATACTTGGCAACCACTGGATTTGTAACCTACCAGTTGCAGGAAATTCACAATATGCTGGGGGCATCTGAATGACATTTCAAGAATTATTCTTTCATTTCACATTCTTCTGTCTCACGAAGAATGAGAATTTTAGCTAGAGAACTATGTGCTCACTACAGCAGGCAGACGAACTCGTCACAGAAATGTAATATCCTGTGCCAAGGTGCCTTGTCTAAAAAGGTGCATGAGTGGAATTTCACCTAACAGAGCTCTGCTTCCCAGGGTCTTGCCCAGGACACTCCAGTTGATTTAACAGGACTAGAGGCATCTGACCCAATGCACTGACTCGCTTCTCTCAGGCCGCCTGGGCTGTTACAGATGTCTGTTTCCTACAACAATCTTTGAAAGGACCTGCCCTCCTCCCATCTTTCTTTTTTTTTTTCAATATAAGGTCTGTTCTGTTGAAAATGATTAACACTTTAAGCAGGGGAAAGAAAAGCTGTCTGCCAGATCAAATTTTAAAAGGATTCTGTTATTTGCTACACAAATATACATTCCAACTTTTACAGCATCCTCTCCAGTCTGACCTTTTCTACAGAAGAACAAGAGATCAACATTTTAAGTCTTCGACTTCGAGGACATTATTACTGATACACAAATGCCTTCTGAAAGCTTCTGCAACTGACAAAAGGTACTGAAGATGACCAAGAGGCCCATGTGTCAGGATACATTTTCTGTTTTCCAACAGCACACAAACTCCTTTAAGGAAAAAAGTAATCTTATCTGGACAGTCCTACTAGCTGGTCACCTGAAGTTTGCAGTAATGCTTGTGGCTGACAGTCTCACTTGGCCCCACTATGAAAGCTTCCTCTTCTTCAAGCTACTGTCCTCCTCCTCCAGCCCCCTCTCGTCCCAGCCTGAGTTCCTCTTTGTGTGGTGGCTCAGAGAGCCACACGTCTCCTGATCCCCCTCAGGGAAGGCCCTGGTCTCCCTCCTGTGGCTGACTGCCTCCCCTTCCTGGGCACATTTTCTCTTACTCGTGGAAGCATCGGTACTAGCAGCTGGAGGGTCGCACTGCGCGTGAGGTCTGTGGTTGTTCACAGCAGCTCCCTTGGCGGGGGGCTGCTGCCCGATACTGGTCGGATCCTGGTGCCTTCCGGGGGAGCCTGGCTCTCCAGAGAGAGGCGCTGCTCCGGGATACTGGGGGCTCGAGGGCTGCAGCTCACTGAGGCATTTCCCTTTGGCTTCACAGCCCAAGCCCATCCTCCTAAGTAGTCGTGGGTCCCGAAGCCAGTCCTGAATGGGTGGCCTTTCAGGGTCATTTGCAGTAACAGTGACAGTGGCTTCTTTGGAGTCAGAGGGTGAGGGGTACAGGGAAGAAGCAATAGACATCTTGGCAAATTCACTGTCTAGCTTGTTGCTGGGCACTCCGCCCTGGGGTCTGGACACCTCTGGGGCGATAGCAGGAGGGTGAGTCAGACTTCTCTGCAGTACGGGCTTGAGTTTCAGAATCTTCACTGCATCTTGTCTATAGTTTTTGTCCCAAGTCTTAACAATGGCACCACGCTTCTGTGCATCCTGAATCAGCTGATTCCAATGATAGTTTTCCTTGAAACAAAGAGAAGGAAGAAAATTACATCGCAAAGAAACACTCGTATGCTTGGGAAGCAGAGGTTCCAGCTTTCAATTCTGAACAAATAGTAAGTATACCTTCGTGAACAGATTCTCAAGAATCCATTACTTGTTAGACAAGGCTGAAAGGAAAAATAAGGTGGAATACAGAACTATAAAGCCACGCTGCTAGAAAAGAACACTGGGCACCACCTCTAAGAAAGAACGTCCACCATTTTACCACTGTTACTCAGGCCATGTGGTGAATTAGCTGTCATGCAAATCTGTACCAACTGCCGGTAGCCTCATGTAGCTATTTAATCTTCAATTAAATAAAATTAAAAATTCATTTCCTCAGCTGCACCAGCCAGATTTCAAGTGCTCAGCAGCCACATGTGACTAGGGTTAGCATCCTGGACAACACGGACACAGAAGGGCTCCGTCATCCCACCAAGTTCCCTGTGACACTGCTGATCCTAGAGTCTTGCCTGCCTCCGGCCAAGGCTAACATTCTGGAAGAGGAAGGCTTGGTTTCAGAAAGCTCTAACTTTTGAGTGCATGCTGACTGTTCTAGAAAGAGGTCCACAGCTTTCATCAAATTCCCAAAGGCTTCCCAAACTCCAAAGGGCTAAAGCATCTTAATCCGCTGAGATAACTATTCCAAAGATATTGTCACACTTTTGTCTCTTTTCTAGAAGGGCTTAAGTTATGAAAAGCACATCTAAAGGGAAAAACAAAACAAAACAAAACGAAAACCCAACTCCCGCATCTCTCCTCTCTTCCTTTTAGAGTTTCCTCAGCAATAAATTGCTTCTTTACAACCATCAGAACTTGGGCCTCTTTAGAAAGAAGAAAGAGTATGAGGGAGGAAAAAAGACGGAGACTGAAGGAACGAGAAGAAAAGGATAGCTCCCCTCATGGGGGCTCCTGCACTATTCATGAAGGTGGGTAAGGGTACAGCAGTGAAGCTGCATACATAGTACTGACCTGCTGTGTGACCTTGGTCAAGTCACTTGACCTCTCTGAGCCTGTTTCCTTACTGTAAAGTATGAATAGTATTTTATTTAAATGACTCTAAAACGTGCTTTGAAATAAAATAAAATAAATAAAATGCGCTTTATTTTCACATTTTACCATTTCTGACTTCGGGGTACCTCTTGGCCAGGCAGCAGTTTCGATGTATGTAATCCTGGAGGAATTCATGGCTGGGCGACTACAACCTCTTGACTTTTAGTCAACAAACCACTTTTAAAAAGAATGAGTCCTGGCTCTTGCCTGAAAAATCTTTCCACAGACATCTTCTGATAAGACAATAAAGTACCAGCACTACAACTTGGAGAATGGAGATGAGAAGTTGGAAAAAACCCCAGGACCACAGTGGGGCCCTCTCATGAGACACTGACTGCACAGGGAACGGTTCGAGCGTGAGCAAGGGTACATGGGATGGTGAATGGGGACGACCAGAGTGTTAGTCTGAAAGTGAGATGCTTTCAGGGGTATCTTAGTCTACCTATTTTGCTGTATTTCCTATGTATAAACAAGAGTGGTATGACACTGGGTTGGCCAAAAAGTTCATTTAGATGTTACAGAAAAACCCAAATGAACCTTCTGGCCAACCCAATAAAAATCTGTCGAAAGTCTAAAAGAGTTCTTTCAGTAACTATAAAACAAAAATTCTAAGTGAAAACAGAGTGTCACAATTCAATAGCAGAACATAAAATAATGATGCACATTATATAACTAATGGCTTCTTGGATTTGTTAAACTATGGTGGCAATGCAGACCTCACAGGGTCTTTTAAAGTAAGTCGTGTAAATCAAGTGCACGGTACGGTGACCGCATGCACCAGGAAGGTGCATGTAAGCAGTACCAGGCTCAGATCTCCGACTCAGGAGAGCTCTTGAGCGTCCTACCCTGTGGCTGGAACGCAGATGTAAAGCAGATGGCCTTGCTGCTATTTCTGCCAATTCTACTGCACCTGAACTTGCTGTTTAATCCAATCCCTAGATCACAAAAACAGTTCTGAGAAGGGGCTATTAGTCTTGATTTCTCAGAGGAAACCAAGTGCCTTAATCACTGATTCCATCTCCATAAGGGAAACTGGGCTGAAGAACCAAAAAAAAAGAGGCTGGGGAGGGGGGAAGCCCAAGGACAAATACGTTAAGTTGGATTGCAAACTCCAAATGATAAACTGGAAGTTTTTCTATTCTGTTCTGTCGGTCTCTTTTTGTCACACTGGCTTCCCAGAGTGAAGATAATAACGTCTATACCGCAGCTAGACATCAGTGGTCTTCAAATCTGCGTGACGGTGACTCTGGGGCTCACAGAGACTTCCTCGGGGGGGATGTGAGCACTTTTTCTGGGAATCAATTTCCAAACCTCAGCTTCCAAACCCCAGTCCCCTATGTCCTCCTGGGGCTTTTCTGCCCTTCCACTCCATCCTTCACAACCACCACAACTCTCACCTGTCCCAAATCTGACCACAGGGCGCACGGCTAGGCGAGGTAAACATGCCTGGGTGTCAAATAGAGGGGGTGGTAAACAGAGGGGTGCCCATGAAGGCTCCTGCAATCAGGGCATCTAAGAGACACAGCTCTATAAACATTTTACTCTTCTGGTTTGAACATTATCAAAATTCAACTGTGTGAAAGTAATTGTTAATACGTTACTCAACTGACAAGATATCGTTCGTTAATACTCAGATCCTTACGGTCACAGGAAAAATAATTTTTTAAAGAACTCTTTGAGGTAACTATAGATTCATAGGAAGTTATCAAAACAGCAGAGGTTCCACGCACCCTTCACACAGTTTCCCCAAATAGTTATGAAAACCAATTCTTTAAACTTTCAAATTTACATGTAAATTTTTTGTGGCAGAAAAGCCTAATAGTCATATTAACAGAAAGGCTTTTAATTATGAAAATATATAAACTACCCCCACTGAATTTTATCCTAAACAGTATAAATGGCAATTCAATTTTAAAGAGCAGAAAGAATAACACTGCTCTCTATTCCACTGGATATACTTAAGAGTGGCATAATGGATTTATTTTTAATAGCTTTATTTATTTATTTTTATTTATTTATTTATTTTTTTGCGGTACGCGGGCCTCTCACTGCTGTGGCCTCTCCTGCCGTGGAGCACAGGCTCTGGACGCGCAGGCTCAGCGGCCATGGCTCACGGGCCCAGCCGCTCCGCGGCATGTGGGATCCTCCCAGACCGAGGCACGAACCCGTGTCCCCTGCATCGGCAGGTGGACTCTCAACCACTGCGCCACCAGGGAAGCCCAATAGCTTTATTTTAAAATGTCAAATATTTACAATACATTAGAAACAAAATCTTTATCAACACTTAACGATGAAAAATTTTCAATAGAAACTTAAAAACGGAGGATACACAGCTTTCAAACATTCTTTCAAGGGGGTACACAAACAACGAAGGTTGAAGACCACAGATCTAGGTAAGAGCTGAATGAGAAAGACTGTATTTGAGCGCCCTCTGGTGGAACTAACCAAAACAAGGGAAAAACCTACTGAGTTGGCACCTCTCCTGAGATAAAACAATGACTCTGTTAAATACAGAAATTAGGGAAACTGAGTTATTACACCTAATGAGACAGGCAGCAAATATATGCTTTATCCAGCTGTGATTCACCAAATTAAGCTGTACTATTTGTCGACTACAGATGTAAACTTGCCCCTCCTTCTAGAGGAGTATCTAGGGATGGACGAGCTCTGATGCCACTCACCCCTCAAGGGAAACAGCAAGCAGTGCTGCTCTAAGTGCCAAGACAGAAATGAAGATCCAAGCACTTTCCTGCAAATTCCCCCTCTCTCTGGCTTGCTAGGCTAAGAGCCACATTTACTGAGTGTTTACTAAGTGCTAACCAATCTTCTAGCACTTTACATATATGGGTTTACATGTCTTCTTAACAATTCTACGATGTAGATACAATTTTTTTTAAAGGTCATCTTGAGAGTACACTACGGATACCTACCTGGGTCTTGGGCTAAGAAAGGGTGAGCGGTTTAGGCATTATAAAAGCTCCCAGGAAGAAGCAGCTGGAGGACATAACAACCAGGGGGAAGAGGCTCATTATTGTTTGTAGCCTCGAAATCATTTCCACTTTGATGAAAAATAAAAACAAAACCTCAACCCGGTATCAGTCATGATGAGCAAACTCTGGACTTCTCTGGTCCTTTAGAATGTACCTACCATCAGGGTCCTCAAATGTCCCAGGATGAAGAGGCTGTACTTGGCTCGTGTGATGGTGACATTCAATCTCTGCAAACTTGCCAGAAACCTAAGCAATAGAAGGAAAAAAAAAAGTTACTTCTTTCTTCAGAATAACTCGGCATGTCGGTGTAGGTGAGACACT